>NW_022900917.1:22314918-22322076 GCF_012274545.1 Fukomys damarensis | reverse complement strand
GGGGGGGGAAGAGACGCGGGCCGAGGGAAGAAATCAAAAGGGGGCGGGGGCTCAGGGGCTGCAAAGTGGGCCAGGGCCACCCTAAGGCCGGCTGGGGGTGAGGGCCAGGGCTGGGGGTCGCCTGTCCCTCCTCCAAGCCAGAGCCGGGCCACCGCACCAGCACAAGGCGCTCTCTGCTCCAGGGCCAGGCTGCGGGAACGTTTTGGAGGTTCTGTCAAGGTCAGAGAGGGATCAAAAGCTGTCTTTGGGCCGTGTGACCAGGACACCTTCAGCACCTCACCTGCTTCCAAACAGCCACAATTTGCAAAACCAACCTAGTGGGTGCACACATGCAGTCTTCCAGACTAACCTCCTCAGTGGGAGTTCTTGCCCCTTTCCCTGCTCACCCCAGAGTCCTCCATCCCGCCCCCCCATACACCCATACAGATGGGCACAGACAGATGGAAAACCTGCACCTTTCCGGGGGCTTTAATGTGGCCCAGCTGAAGACTCGGGAAGCCCGCATCGCTGTGATGAGGAGGACCACTTGTGATTGGTAGCTACAGGTACCTCTGAGACACCTGCTCCACCTCCAGAAATTGTGTTGGGGGAGGGGGCTCCTCGTGCGTGAGTCTAAGAGTCAATTCTGAAGGTGGGAATTTGAAATTGAGGCAATCAATCTGGGCTTGAGCTGCCTCACAGCTCCTCACCCACCCAGGGCCCGGGAATCAATCAGAGAACAAGCAGGAGCTAAAGCTCACCGGTCAAACCAGAGTTCATCCTCCCCCACGGCGGGGTCAGAAGGGAGATACACCTGAGTAGTCCCTCGGGGGCCCCTTTTCACTTTTAAATGCACCCATCAGACAATCTGAACATCTGATCAGATCCTTAATGGAGTGCAGATAATGCAGCAAAGAACTTTTTTTTTTTTACTGGGGGGGGAGGGGAAGTATCTGCTTGTGTTGTGTTTCAAGTCTTTGAAGCTTGGTTAAGGAGCTCTGAGTACAGAAGGAAAAAGTGAGCTCGGAGTGGAGGAGCCAACAAACTACCTAATTTTTCATGGTGCACACTGGAGCCCCAGCTGCTATGAAGCTTGAGGTCATAAAATATGGGCTCTCAGAAGAAAGAGGAGGAAAATAGAGGGAGAGGAGAATAGGGCTAATGAGCCCACAGATGTGCAAGGAAACCAGCAGTTGCCTTTTAGGGGAGACATTTTTAAGAGGCCCTTAGAAAATAAGGAGGGGCATTGTTTAATCAAACATTCCTCTTCCAAATCACTGAGCCAAAAGAAGGTTTTTATGCGCAGTGCAGCTCCTTTCTCCATCCTTCACGCTCCCACCTCAAGCAAAGCATGGAGGGCAATTTGCCAGGTAACTCAAGTGAAGGAAGTGGGGCGTGGTGGGGGAAGGGCACGTGTGAAACTCTTGTCATGCTATGAATGTCAGAGAAAAAGGGGTCTGCTACAATTCTTCAGTAATCCAATAATGTGGAAAACCTTGTGGTATCACTGAGACGAGAACAAGGTAATATTTCTCCATAAATCTTCAAAAAATGACCAGGTTCAATGGCTAGAGAAGGGTGCAAGTGTCAGAAGTAAACCACTTGTCAAGCTACATTATAAAATCAAGTGAGCTCTAAATGGATGAAAATCTGCCATTCCTACATGTTTTAAATTTAATAACAGATTTCTAGAGTATCATTTTAGCTCTCATAAAAGGTCCCCTTTCACCTTTTCTCTAGCTGTTACAGAAAGCTGCACTCTGTAACCAGAAGCAACCACAACTACCATCCCCCTTTACTACACAGTAGTTAGATCACTTTGGGCACAGACTACATACAAACACCCAAAAATCTCATGAAACTGTAGTGGGGGAAATGCAACTTACAAATGCCCACTGATTTTTCCATTACATGCTCTTTTCAGAAATGCTAGTTAAAAAAAAAAAGAAAAAACAACAACAACAACAAAAAAAAACAATCCACAGTACTTCACTGCTTTCAAACTCAGAGCAGGCACATTTTTCTTTATAAGGCATCCAAACACTAGACATAAAGAAAAGTCAAAAAGCTAATCTGCCAATGTGCTTACTGTGTAAAGGTACAGTATTTCTACTACCTTGTCTGTTCATTGACGCTGGGCTCAGTTATACAAAAGATGAACCAATTCTCAAATGGGACAAATCCATAACACTCTTCCAAAGCAAATATTTGGCCTCAAAGCTTTCATTAAAAAAAAAAAAAAGCAATACAAAAAGCAAGAAGTACAATCACAGAATAAGTGTATCATGGAAACTGGTATGTAGAATCACAGCTGTCGTAAAGTCCAAGCTAGAGACAAGAAATCTTAATTTAAACTATTTCTTTCCTTAATAATAGGTTACCTTCCCACAAAAGCAAGAAGTCCATCTGCCCCAGGCAGATAAGTTTTGAAGCATTAATTCAGATAAAAATCTAGCATTTTCTTTCTTTCTTTGACTATGTGAATTCTGGTGTGCTATAATGTGAGAATTCCAACATATGACCATTATGGCATAATATCTCATTGCTCAGCTTGTCGTTATTTCATTTGTAATTCTTATGTTAATTATGTTCATAATTACTATAAACAGATGTGGTAGACATTCATGTGACCTTTTATTGCAGAATGCATTCCTCACTCATTTTGCTTTAATTTCACATGTATACGAAGCTGAAATGCAGCAAAAAGAAAATGGCTTTCCAATTTTCTGATATTTTACATGCGTAAGTTAAAACAGCGCCCACCTTCTACTTCATCTGAATTTGAAAGTATTGAAATACTCTTACTGTTTAAGCTGCTTTCTAGCACATTTCTAAAGTGCACCTCACTGAACCTCACTGCTGCTCACTAAATTGTAGCATGGATGCCAAACAAAGGCTAGCATCCGTGTCTAAGGTGTTTGTCTTTTTTCCCTTTAATATCAAAGGTTAATGCAGCAGAATTGTGCTTCCAAACCAAGTACCCAACAGCT
Organism: Fukomys damarensis; assembly: GCF_012274545.1. NCBI lineage: Eukaryota > Metazoa > Chordata > Mammalia > Rodentia > Bathyergidae > Fukomys > Fukomys damarensis. The sequence continues at coordinate 22,319,107 of NW_022900917.1, read as the reverse complement.
ACATAGTGATGTATTCACTCATAACTCAACCATCAGCCTCTTTACATAAAACACATTTACAATAAAATCAGTATGGATTTCATTAGCTGAAAACCTCCTCGAATTTCATTTCTTTGGCCCTAATCTATAATTAGTGTGGACAGACAGGTGCAAACCCTCCTCTTCTACAGATGGCTACTGGAAATGGTGCAAAGTAGCTCCTTCTGTTTAAACAACATGGAGATAACCTGCTCTGTCTTATCACTTACAATTACCTCCATTAAACTGAACTAATGTTTGCTTTAATAAAATGTTCACTGTTCTTTAAACATTATTTAGGAACTCTTACATTAATGGCTGTAAAAGAGTGAAGTTGGAAGGTGTCTCGTTAGATAATAGTAAGTAGCTTATCCTGGGTAAATTGTCCCCACTGATGGGTCACAAAGGTTTTTAGTTGACTTAACATTTGTTGGCTAGCTTGCATAAATAGGGTCAACCATAATTTTTCAAAGGGCACTGAGGTGATAAACACAATTTAACAAATAAAACTGTGGGAAATGACATTTTTCTCAAGTTTATAAGTACAAGAGGTTTAATTTTTTTCTTATACATTGAGTTGTTATTGAAGTGTGTCAGTCTTAAAATCCCAGATTGTTTTCAAAGGATGTTTGTGTTAACCTAATTTTAAGTATTTAACTTCTGATTACTCGCAAAGTTCAGTGAGTTCATTCTTTCCATCACATTTTAAAAATTAACTATGAATCTTAGTTCATTTTGCAAACATATAGTTAAAAACAATTCCATTCTATAATAAATAACTTCAATAAAGTCTGAGATTACTTCTCACTGGTTCTGCTATCAATAAAGTCTGTGGATCACTACATGATGAATAAGGTGTCCATAAAATAAAGAACCTCTAAATGCACAAACTGCAACAAATAAATAGCCTTTCTCAATGAACTTACATAACTTACAGTAATACGACTCCAGCAAAATGCAACTGACTTGGTTTTTTTCACATGCAAATCCTGCAGGTGCCAATTTTTCAGACTGCTTTGCTATGAAGGGCTATGGTGCCTGCATAAAACCTCAATGAAGAAGGCTTTGCATTCAGTGCCTGTCAGTTGATGTTCATATCAAAGAAGTGAGAAACAGGATTTGACAGTGAAGAAATGTCCCAAACTGACAACCACTGACCAGCATTCCTATTGGAAGCATTTCTTTCTGGTGATCCCTTTTCAATGTTTAAAAAACGGGGGAGAAGAGATTAGCTAAGCTTCAATTTTACAATAACAAATTATAATAGCACCTTACATTTGTGTATTTCTTTGCAATTTATGAAGTGTTCTTTCATCTGAAAATATTTAGACTAACACTTCAGTGGGAGAGCTCATCATATCAAATACTAACACCAAGAGCAATATTTGGCTTCTCTTAGAAAAGAAAAATTGTGAAAGTATTTAAAAAAAACTGCAGCTCTGTAGCCGAAACATTACTGTCCTGCTGTTTCCAGCAACTTACAATTTAACATTGCAGTTTGTATTGTTCTGCAGGTCCAACATTTATTAAACATATCCTTTAAAAGATCATTTTAAAGTCGAATTATTAGCAGGTATTAGTGGGTCAAAGAGACTTAGGCTACAAAGAAAAATATCATTTCAAAGACTTCTGGTCTGCTTTGAGTTGTTCAAGCATTACAGAAAAAAATAGTTTTCTCCACTGCTTTTACTATGTAGGATTTGGGCACTAGAGATGCTACGTTCTGAAATTCTCCCACACAGTATTTAGCTTTGCAAATAAAGTGACTGCTGCCTAAAAGATCTGTAATAAAATTATCAATATTTAAACAAAGATATTTAATATAAAGTTACTGTCTTAGCATAATCTCAAAGTCAATTTTTATGTGCAAGCCTGATTCTGTGGTTATCTTGTTAGAATTTTGTCTTTTGAAAAATAAACTAATGGCTATCAAATGCTAAATCTAACACAGGAAATGATTCAAAAGAACCACTACATGGTACTGGTGGAACACATCTGTGATCCTACCATTCTAGGAGGCTGAGGCAGAAGAACTGCATAGCCTGGGTAACTTATCAAAACCTTGTTTAAAAAAAAAAAAAAAAAAAAAAAGCCTGGCTCAAATTAAGATTCTCTGATAAATACTGGGTATTTTATTATTCTAAATAATAATAAAAAAGAAAAATAAATCATACCACCCTACTTCTATTATCTGACAGCCACCATAATGTTGAAAGTAGACTATAAGGATATACAAGGAGGAAATGCACAAAATTATGAATTTGCTTCTGTTTGTACATATCACAGCTAAATTGGGGCCATGCTGTTTTAAGAAACAATGGTATGTGTTGATCTCTTCTAAGGAATTGTGTGACAGGAGAAACTGGACACAACAGAGTCCTCACATGGTGAAGGCAAACCGCTGCAGTAAACTCAAAGGAGGCCCCCAACACTAACAAACCGTTCATCACAGAGAAGCCGGTCAATCTGTATTCTAGGGAGTGTGGACTCACTGGGCACAGACCCAGTTCCACTCCTGGTCTATGCAAACGAGGGGAATGATAATAAAAGCCACTGAGTGCACTTAAAAACGGTCCAGATGTTTAAAAGGAGACTAGGAGGGGGAAAAAATCCTGTAAAACACATTTCAGTTCACACAGAAGGTAGAAAGAATGCTTTGGTCAGCAACCCGACCTTTATCAGGAGATAAATCAATTTGCAGCAGCTGTAGACAGCCATTTATATACAGGCCCTGGGCAGATTAATTAAGGGAAGCGAAGTTAAAAATTCAAGAGGGCTCAGAGTTACATTAAGCACATGAAGTTGATCTGGAGTGGCCTCTCAGGCTCTGCCGGTCTTCACTCCCTCGACCCTGCCCTCCCAGCCTGGGAAGCAAGACCTCCTCCCAGGGAGTACCAGCTTCCCCTCAGAACGACCTGCTGCAGATCTCCTGGAAGCAGCAGCCGGGCTGGCACACGTTAGGATTTGTGCTGTTCCATCCCGAGGAAAAACTAAACTCGAAAAAGATTTCTCCTCTACGCTGTGCAAGGAATGAGGGAGACCAAAGCTGCAGGACATTTCAGCCAAATCCTCCAAACTGAAAGGCCTTTTGGGGGAAGAGGAGGAGAGAAAACGGCTATTTTTAGTAACAGTCGTGGTTCACATCCTACTTCCCGGAATCATGATACTCAAACTTTTCCAAGGGTAGACCGCTCTACCAAAACACAAAACAAAAAAGTTTCCAAAAAACGGATTTAAAGGCCTTCTTCTGACATAACTGTATTGGCTGAAAGCCCCAGAGGGGTCCGGATGTGCCCAACACCCCGTCCCTTTCGGGCGCCCCGGGGGCGGTGAACGGCCGGGTGCGGGGCTTCGCCACAGGGATTTCAGGAAAACGAAAGGAATTCTCCTCGGACGCCGCTTCCGTCTGGGCATCTGCTCTCCGCCCAGGAGAGGCGGCGACGCGGACAGCGAGGGGCCACGGCGGCTGAGCTCTGGGAGCACGGAGCTCCCGTAGGGGCAGCGCTGCCCCGGGGTCCGGCTGCTGAGCCCAAGACTTTGCCCGAGCGGGAGCTGCCGGCCGGCGCTCTGCGAGAAGCTGCCCCCCCCCGACCCTTGGCCAGGGGTTCGCACTCGAGCACCCCAAATGCCCAGGACTAACGGAAAAGTTCGCGGGCAGCTGGGTGCCGCTGAGCGGACTCTCACCCTAGTGGCAGCAGGCCCGTGGCCAAGTTAGGATTACGCCTCGCTCGCTCCTGGGTGTTTTCCACCGTCAAAACCAGCCTTTCGCTTCCACTGAAGAAGCACCACGACGCGGGTCTAGGGCCACCTGCCAAGAGCACCGTGGGCACCTTGACCAGCTGTTTTGTCGGGGGTTGGGGAGACGCACACTTCTCTTCCTGCTCACATGAGGCGATCATGGAGAGGAAAGAGAAATATTTTTCAAAGGCAGTGCGGGAGAAGACGTAACAACTGTACAAATCGCATCCTCGGCTGACCCGCGAAGTTCAGTGTCACCGCGGAATGGAGTCACCCGCGCTGCTCCTCTGCCCGGCGCGCGGTCGGTCCAGCTGAGCGACAAGCACAGCCTGGAGCCTCTCGGCCGAACAGTCCACGCGAAGGGGACGGCCATCGACACAGTCACTAGCAGTGACTGCCCCGGCCCGGCCCCGCCGCCCGCCCGCGGGCACTT
>NW_022900917.1:22310143-22313494 GCF_012274545.1 Fukomys damarensis | reverse complement strand
CCCTAATGATGCCTTCCCCGGCCGCCGGCGCTCCGGCGGCCCCAGTGCCCTGCAGTAACCCAAGACGACCACTTTCCCCGGCCATCTGGAGAGCTCCTAGCTGCCCTGCCTGCGTCTCATCACTGGCTGGAGAGACAGCTCTGCTAGGAATCAAGCCACTCTCAGATCTCCTCTCTAATCCCCTTCTGTTAGCTGATTTCCAGACTGACTATTTGCTTTCGCATTAGATAATAGCCTTAGAGAAAACAATTATCATTTTCTTTTTTCCCCCTTTGCTTTTCTACTTCTCCCATACTATGCCTTCCAGAGGGACCTCTTTCTGGGTCTTATGGGTTTCGTTGGATGTGCCCCCCTCCCCCAGACATTAATATCAATACTTTGGAGGAAGGGAGGGAGTCCCGGAAGAAAAGATAGGGTGAAAGAATTCCAGATATTTCCAGAATAAATAAATAATATCTCAGTGAAGAGGGCTGACAATTTGTACAGAGGAAAGGGGAAGGGGGCTTGAACGGTAATGAAAATATTAATCAGATAATGGCTTGCCAATGATAAGTAAAATGAAATCTTTTAAAATTATCACGGACCTGTGCTATGGCTGCAAATGTTATTGAATTTAGTATAACAATTTGAAATTCCTCTCCCAACCACGTTCTCTCCAACTTACCTAAATCAATGTAAAATGTCCCGTGTGCATGTTTTAAAAGCACATCTTTAGAAAGGAAAATATACCTGAAGAGATAGTCAGAGTCTGCCTGATGCACTAACAGCCGATGAGACATTCGTGGTTTTATGGTATAAGTGGTGTCTCAGATATTTAACAGTGAGTAAAATCCCTTCCCCCATCCTTTGAAACCCAGCTGGAGCTTCCAAGTCTCAAGTCTTTTCAGACTCTACTAATTTTTAGCAATTCATTTCCAGAAAACACTCATTGTACATTCTGCCCTCTCCTTGGGACATTTGTCTAATGAATTATAATGGATTAATGAACTGTAATGTTAAGTCTTGGTATTTGATATTATGATGCACTTCATTTGAGTCTTCGATTTTTATCAAGGTGGTCATTCTATTGTAATTTCTACATTAGCTTTTTTTTTGGCTAAGCCTACTGGCATTAGTAATCTTAAAATATAAAGTTTTGTGTAAACTCTACTACTATACCTCCTTTGTGTAGGAAATTGTGTCAAATCACTGTTCTTAAAAGAATCAAAAATATGTTGATGTTTTATTATTCTGTTACCTGTCTTGTCTCTTCTGTCCCCCAAATTGAAAATGGATCATTTGGATTCTGGGATCTTTATTTGAAAATTAATAAAATTGTATGTGATTGGGAGTGATTCTTGTGAAATAGTATTAATTCTGACATCATAATTTTAAAATTTAGAATTAAAGCAAATCAACAATAAGATGTATGCTGTATAAAAATGGGAAGAGGAGAAAACATACATATTATGCCATATTTTTCTTCTTCCTGGAAATTGTGCCAATGTAAGTGTGAAATTATAATAGAAATTTTAAACTTCCAAACCAATGGGAAGCAAATTGCAGGAAATCAAAATAGAGTTTTACATATTCAGTCTATACTCTCACTAAGGCATATTTTACAAGATTCTACAAATCTCATGAGATCTTCCTTTTTGCCAGTCATAATTCTGGAAAAATGATAGGTTATTGTTTACTTATACTTCTGTTTAGAAAGTTTTTTATTTGGCTTTATATCAAAATATATCATTAAATCAAATAAATTTTTTAAAAATTTGTAATGATAGCAACCAGGGAGCATAGGAAAGAATGAGCCTGTATTCCTAAATCCCATTTGCCACTCCTTTGAAAGGCCTGCATTCTACAAAACGTAGAACACATTTTTTGTAGGGTTCATCCTCATATGATCTAACTTGCTGGATTTGAGGAAAACAGTAACTACAGGGATCAACTCAAGCATGAAATGATTCCTGAATTGCAAAACCTAGAAAAATAAAACATATTAAATGAACAGAGAGGTACTCATCCATGCTGTGTAGCGGGAGAGTGTGAATTACCTGAAAACAGAACAAGGTGGTGAGCTATTTGGTTACCTTAACCTTGGTGTGGGGCACACATAAGACATAACAGTCAATACACAATACACTATTAATTGATACATCGTTATTAGCCATTGTTATTATCTCTAAGGAGATAGGGCTGAATAAACTTCCTGTGTGTACACTCCCAGGAGAGATCAGGTTTCTGCACCTTCAAGACTAGTTTGCTAAGTATAAGGAAAAAAAAAAAAACTTTAAAAAAGATGCTTAGAAATGTAGGCACTTATGCACTCTAAGGAAACCATTAAATTAAAAAAAAAATCCACAATAGGGTGTTAAACTGTATAAACCCTTTACTGGAAATTTTCTTCTTGCACTTTAAATTTTTTTTACCTCATGTCATTAAATTTTCATTATTGTAAGGTACTGAGTTCTTTCAACTTACAGGTTTAATTTTTCAGTAATGCTGCCTAAGGATGCTTTTTGTTTTCCCTTAAACCAACTCTTAAAAAAAAAAGAGCAAAGCTTTCAATACAAATTTCAGATGGGTGCTTATTACCTTCTTTAGAGATGTGTGATTCACCTCTCACAAAAAGGAATTCCTACACAAAAATGTTAACAAGTACTTAATTAGCACATTTAAAATTCCTTCTTGTAGATCTTAAAGTTTAAATGACTCCCAAGCTGTGATTTTCTACCCCTTGAAATTGTCCTCCTGTTTGCCTAGGTTGAGGAAAATCCCTAATTACTACATTACTTAATTCTAAAAAAAATTATTATTGTATTTGAGAAAAAAGAATATGATAAACATAAAGAATGGCAAGGCATAATTAAGTTTTCATAGATTTAGACTTACCCATTATTTGTAATTTCTCTCCTTGTTCCTAAATAATTTTATGTAATTTTTGAGCATTGCATGAACACGTTTTATCCCAAATCTTTCCAAATTTGTTCATTTGACTTATGTAATGTTTCATACTAACAGTGAGTGTGAACCAAAAAGAAGAGAATAAGAGATCTTTGATTCCATAATAGTTGAGCCATATATTCTTAGTATAGATTTGGCACATACTGTTTGGAGACTTTTACCCTAAACAACTTTTGAAAAATAAAATGTGTAAATTAAACTAAAAGTGGCTCTTTTCATCGCCTAAAATACAGAGATCAGGGCACTTAGGTCTTGCTGCAAGTCTGCAGGCAGTGCTCCATATACATACGATCCTGCGTGCTCACAGCCACATGTGCTTTTCTTTACTACTTCAAAATCAGTTTGCATCCAAAAAGGGAAAGTTGAAAATTTCAATTACTTGTTTTACAAAAAAAAAAAAAAAAA
>NW_022900917.1:22284822-22310045 GCF_012274545.1 Fukomys damarensis | reverse complement strand
AAAAAAAAAAAAAAAAAAGTAATTCTGGAAAGTTTTTAAAAATAATTCATACTGATGTTTTATTGATGTTTCTTTAAAAAATGTGAGTTCTTTAAACATTTAAATATTTCTATTTGGTGGCATTTAACACGTTAAGTTCTGCAATAATGCATTTATTGGGTGAAATAAAACACTTCCATTTGCCAGGCATCTCTAAGTATAGATGTGGTGTGTGTGTGTGATTTAGCAATTATCTCATCTGACCTGTTCTAATTAATTCATGAAAAAAATGATGCCAAATATACTATCCTATTTATGTTTCTCACTTAAATCAGGTATTTCTCATCCAATTTTGGTGGGTTGATTTTTAAAGTACAAACACATGAATAAAATTATATGGCACCCACACTACAGTTCCATATTCCACATTTTTTAATTGAATGTGCCCAGTGAAGAAGCTGTTTATTTAAATTTGGGATCATTCTGTCTATGCAGTTTTCAGGTGCATATTACTGGGTTATAACTGTAGAAAGATAAGCATCTTTGTTCTGTGCACTGCATGGTATTTGGCACATATTATGTGCTCAATAATATTTGTTGAATGATCAATGAATAAAAGGCTAAAATGTTTACACTTAGGTGTATTGTCTACATGAGGAAAAACATGACCCAATGGACTTGCTTTTGACTGAAGTGTTAAAATAAAGATTTTGACACTCAAGATTTTAAACAATAATAATGTGGAGAGAACAGTCTGTGTTGCTTATACAGGTATGTTTATATTTCCTGATATGTGATGAATTTGGTGCGAAAAACATTCCGATTTTTTTAAGTGTGTATAAAATCCCTTTTGATTCTACAATAAACCATATTGTACCTGAAAATTTAGTTTACTTTCTGCAGTAAGGTAGTCATTTCCAAAAAAAAAAAAAAAAAGTTGTGAAAAGGAGCTTCAATCCAGGGAACTCTCAGAGATAATTCTTTCTCCTCTTCAGAGTAATAGTTGAAACATGTGTTCTCCAGTAAACACACCAATACACAGGAAAAATTCACAAGCTGCTTAATTTGGGGTATGTGCTCGTACTTCCATTTAATTATTATATCGATAGTTTATGTAATCTAGATCTTCTAAATAGTGTTTATACTTAAGGAGTCATTTTTATTTGGACATCTTTGCTGTAGTTATTATGCAGGATCCGTGTATCTGTGGTCACATTAAATCTACTCTTTAAAAGATGCATGTGTAGTATTTTAATCATCTCATTTGTCCTTATCCTTTATAAATGTCAGTGTACTCCATAGAGCGCTGCAGTCTTCAGAATCCCATGTCACCTCACCACAGCACGTTCACAGGGGGATCACCGTCTCCGCAGCTCCCACCTTTGTGGAGGAAGAGAGCCTCCAACTGCCTCACAGCACAGCAGTAGCAAGAGAAGAAAAATTTGGCCAACAAGTCTAGTGAATATAGTCTGCAGTTAATCATGTTCAGTAGGGACATGCAGTTCTTTCTTTCCTCTGTAGTTCTGTTCAGTAGGCTAGCCACCAGGTGAGTGGTCTGCTTGTCCTGGAAACTTGGAGAGGAGAGTGCGTGCACCCCAGGTAGAGCTCAGCCCCCCTTCCTGAGCGCCTCTCAGCCTCTCTCTGGGCCTGTGAGGGAATCTTCTGTTCCGTGTGCCCTTTAGGGATCAAAGATGCCAAACCACCCCCCACAGTTTACTCTACATGCTTCACAATTCGACCCAACTTCCTTGAAAGGAAAAAAAATTTTCTTCCACAATTTTAACAAGTTTCAATTTTTACAAATTTCAATTAAGTCACTTCTAGACTAGAATGTTTCTCATGTCTTCAAATTTATTTTTTATTTTTGATAGCATGTTCCCGGTACAATATTTTTCATTTTATTTTTATTGTTATTATTATCATTATTTTGGGGGGGGTTTTGAGACAGAGTCTCACTATGTAGTTGAGACTGACCTGGAACTCACTATGTACCTCAGGCTGGTCTCGAACTCACAGAGATCCTCCTGCCTCAGCCTCCCAAGTACTGGGATTACAGGCGTGCACCACCACGCCCGGCTCCGATACAATATTTTCACAGGGTATACAGTATATGGCATATGAGCGTTTGCACTCTTAATCCATCTCAGAGAAATGAGAAATTCTTCCTTTTAATGGGGAAGGACAAATATACGACCTAAGAGCTGTGCATCTCAAGCTTTCACACAAACACTCTGCCCAGAGGTTGTGTTAAAATGCAAACTCTGGGTCAGGGGGTTTGGGCTAGGGGCCAAGGGTCTACATTTCTAACAAGCATCCAGAGAACACCAGTGCATCTGGTCTTCTGGGACAGGAGGGAGGCTGCAGAGGCTGCTGGGGGAACTGAGAACCCGACAGCCTCCTGTGCACCGAGCTCCACATCCTCTGTTTGCACGCATACTTCCAGCCACATTTTGCTCACAAAATGTGCAAAACGCCATACCAGACCCCTTGCCAGCGAAAGGAGAGAAGCCCCGCCCACACAGCAGTGAGGTTGCAGGCGTCCCCACATGCTGTCCGGCACCTGCAATCAGCAGCAGACATAAGATAAACACCCACAGAGCTGTTTATCTAAAGGAGACTGGAAGCTCCTCGGAAACGGAGCCCTGGGTGGGTGGCTACTGCAGAATGATTGGGTCCCTTGTGACTTTTCCCCAAAGGTCAGGGGTTGCTGTCCTTAGTCCGAGCCTACATATGCCTCGTGTGTAGGAACATCTGTCATCTGTATTGAGTAACTGGGAAAAAGCCCTGCATACTAATGATTTCAAGGTGTGCTGGGTGTTACAGTTTCCTCATTTGTGACCAAGGGCCACCCCATGCTCCAGTTCACACTCAAAGAGCTGAAGAGAGGGTCTTCAGTTAGCTATTGACTATGCCCCATCTCTTGTAGGGCGCAACTTCCGGTAGCCTCAGCTCACCTACTTATGAAATTAGTTTATTTCAACTGGGCATGCTGGCACATGCCTGTAATCCCAGGACTCAAGAGGCTGAGGCAGGAGGATTGCTGTGGGTTCTAAGCCAGCCTGAGTTATATACTGAGTTCAAGGCCAGCCTACACTACATAGAGACCCTGCCTCATCTCCCAAATTAGAAATTAGTTTATTTCAATTTATTGACATGTTATGTCAATTAAGCCACGTTGGCTTAACTGAAAGATCCAGTGATTTAAAAGTTTAATGATAATTGAAGACTAAGAACAGAGAAATTTATAAATATTTTTTCATAAATGTAGTCATAGAATCATTTTGTTTTTTAAGCCCAAAGTGATGGTGCTTGCCTGTAATCCCAGCACTTGGGAGACCGAAGCAGGAGGATCATCACAAGTACAAAGCCAGGAACACACAGTGAGGTCAAGACCAGCCTGAACTACATAGCAAGACTTTATCTCAAAAAATTATTTTTGCCAGGCTTGGTGGCACATGCCTGTAATTCTAGTACTCGAGGTTGAGGCAGGAGGATCACCATAAGTTCAAGACCAGCCTGGGCTACATAGTGAGTTCAAGGCCAACTGAACTATAGAGTGAGACGTTGTCTCAAAAAAAATTTTTTTTTAAATAATCTGTTTAATTGAACAGATTGAGGGGATTTAAATATTGAGAGGAAGGCTAGACCAAGTTTACTTCTTGTAATTGATTTTCAGACTTTTGAACAGAAGGAACACCCATTCAAAGCCCTTGTGACTGGGAAAAAAGTTCATGTGCTTTGACAGTGACTCTAACATTCTCTATTTCCATCAATAATTGGCTATGCTTTTGAGCACAAATCTCCATTGTTTTCACCTCATTGAGTACCATAATGGCAAACAATTTACGTTCAGTCTACCAAAATGCCGCTTCTTTAGTTTAAAACAAGGGAATTTTAATATTAATAGCAATTCTTTGGGGCTACAAACTAAATTCACACCTTTCCCACATCTTGCTACTGTTTCTAATGCTGGAGGAGTATTTGTATTTTTTTCTTGAACAATAGATTTTCATTAAGAAGATTTATTAAAGACAGTTTTCCTTCCTATGATTACATTTCCAGTTCCAGAGACATCTGCATTTCAAAATGTGCCACATATTTTCATAAATATTCTGTAATTCCCTTAGAGCTTTTTGGTATTCCAATCCCCTCCAATTTTTTTTCACATCTCCACATTCACTGTGTGTTCCATCTATGTGTACCCAGTCAAAATTAGACATTTCTGCACATAGGTATAAAAGAAGATTCTATTGGAAAGCAGATTCAGAGCGATTCTGCCCTTTTTGTGAATCAAGACTTTTAAAAGGAACAAAGGCAAATTAAGCGCAGTAACATATGTCTAACAAAAGATCTAGATATTTTACAGACATACTTAGAGTGGCAGGGTAAACAATGAGGCAGAGTTTACTTTGAAGTTTAAATCATTGTTATTTTAATAGAGTGGAAAATTAATTTAGATAGTGCAATCTGATAGCCACCCAATTAAACCCCTTTTTGTCTACGTTAATGTAGTTTCATATTTTTGGAACTCCAGTTTTGTTAGAGAATTATTTGAAGATAGAAGCAGCTTGAACAGTCTTTAGATGGACGCCGTGAGTGACAGTGAACTGTCGATTGTATCATTTAAGCATTCTGTACAAAATTGCAAGCCAATGTATTAAGCTTGTTCAAAGTGCAAGGATCAGAAATACACCCAGGTGATTTCATGTGGTTCACCTAACGTGTGGGTATATTTGTACTTATATGAGTACAAATTTTGTTTCATGTGTTCATAGTCTTTAAATAAAATTATATTTGAACTAGGCCTCGTGGCACATGCCTATAACCTCAGCACTCTGGGAGGCTGAGGCAAAAGGATCACAAATTTAAACCCAACCTGGAAAACTTAGTGACTCAGCAAGGCCCTGTCTCAAAACAAAATCATTTTTCGGTTGTTTTGTTGTTGTTGTTTGCTTGTTTGTTTGTTTGTTGAGCCAGGGTCTCACTATCTAGTTTGGGCTGGTCTTGAACTCACTAGCAATCCTTCTGTCTCAGCCTCTGGCATGCTGGAATTATAGGCATGAACCACCACCCCTGGCACAAAATAAAAATTTAAATGTACTTAGCATGGTGGTGCCCACCTGTAATTCCAGCAGTCAGGAGGCTGAGACAGAAGGATCCCTTCAACTTCAAGACCTGCCTGAAGTACATATCAAGCCCCTGTCTCAAAAACAAACAAACAAACAGGGCGGGGGATTCAGCTCAGTGGCACCACACCTGCCTCACTAGCACAAGGTCCTGAGTTTGATCCCTGGACCAAAACAACCCCGAAAAACCAAACCAAACCAAAACAAAAAACCGTAAAAGGGCTGGGAACGCAGCTCAGTGAGAAGGCTCTGGGTTACATCCACAGTGCTGGAAAACACATTATACTGATCCTAGTCTCTATCCCATCCGGTTTGTCCGGAAACTCAAGGAGAGGACAGCCTCCCTTCTCACTTATGGTTCTTCAGTCTCACGCAAAGGACTTCTGCGAGACTTACTGAGAAAAGGGGTGAAGAGAGCAGTTTATGCTTTCACCCACACTACAGCGCCTCTTGGGGCAATCCGCACCTGTCCCCCCTTGTGGAGATTAGAGAACCTGCGGGCCTGGGAATGCCCCCTCGCGGGGGCTCCTGCCTGGTGCTGGGCCCTGTTCTAAGCGGCCCTTTCCGAGTGTGGCCTCCCTTGTCCATTCCTAAACCCCAGCTGGAGAGAGGGGACTGCAGGGCCTGAGCTAGGCTGGAGTGAGGCCGTCTTGGCCGCCCCCGCCCCGCCTCTGTCTCTGGGGTCAGAGTTGCTTGTAAAGGCCCCTGGAAATCTGGTTTCTCTCTGAACTCCTAGGGCAAGGGCAAAGCGGAAGTATTTAAAGAGCGTTTCCAAACTCTGTTCCACTGAGATCTGATTCTAAGAGCAAGCCCTTCTGGAATCAAATGGCAAAGGACTGTGGCAGAGTGTAGGAGTTCTCTCTGTGAGGTCAAGAAGGTTAGCACTGGACTGTCAAAACCCTGCTCAATCCCCCCCACCCCAACTTCTTTATTTCTGTTTGTTTCCTGTGGGTACTAGGGTTGGAGCCCAGGGTCTTTAAACTGAACTACCTCCCCATTTTTATTTTTATTTATATTTTTTTATTTTAAGGCAGAGTCTTTTTGAGTGCCTAAATTGCCCAAGATGGGCTCAAACTCGCGATCCCCCTGCCTCAGCCTCCAGGGCCCTGGAGTTATGGGAATGTGCCACTGTGCCCAGCCTGAAACTGTTACAGTTTCTTAAAAAGGGGTTGGCAGAATACCTGGAAAACAACTGTTCACTGATGGCTGCTCACCAGCAGAGAGAAACACTTGGGGTTCTCCAATAACGGAGGCAGTGTCTCCCCTCTCCCAGGCATTTGTAAGAAAAGGTTCGCAGCGTTAGGAGTTTTAAAAGTTACTTTTGCCACAAATGGCGGCACACGCCTATAATCCCAGCACTCAGGAGTCTGAGGCAGGAGAATTGCTAAGAGTTCGAGGCCAGCCTGGGCTACATAGTGAGTTCAAGACCAACCTCAACTACAAGACCCTGTCTCAAAAAATCAGAAAAGAAAACAAGTTACTCTCACTTAAAAAAAAAAAAAAAAAAAAGAAAAGAAAAAGAAAAGATGCAATTGTCTCCGCGGAGGTTTGCAGGCAAGCCGGGCTGAGTGTAATGCAAATATGCAGGCTCTGTCTATTTGGTCACCACAGCACCCAAGGTGACTAAGTCTCCTTCCCCGAGGGGAAGATGTTTCAAGTCCAAGCAGCTTCTGGGGTAGGAGGTGACCCGCCCTGAACAGCACTTCCCTTTGGAAAGTCTGCTGACTTCTGTACTGTCCTGGGCTCCTTTTGTTTGCTCACCACCCTGAGCAGGTTCTGGGGTGAGTGCTGCGGGATCTCCCCCTAGGACAGCTTCACTCCTTTGCAAGGGCTGGGGTAAGGCAGGGCTGGGGCCTTGGAAGTGACCCATTTACCAGTGTGGGAGTTTGCATAGGGGATGTGCACCGCGTTTACAGGCATTTTATTTTATTTGTGTATTTGTCATCATCACCACCATTGTTGTTGTTTATTGTTATTATTATTGGTGGAAGTGAGGATGGAACCCAAGCTCTTTGCACTCAGCTACATTCCAACCTTTTTCATTTTCAAATCAAGTCTTGCTAAATTGCTCAGGTTGGGCTTGAACTTGGGATCCTCCTGCTCCAGCCTCTGAGTGCTATGATCACAAGCATGTTCCACCATGCCAGGCTATATACATATATTTTATTTACTTATTATTTTTTTGTTTCGCTTTTTTTGGTTTTTGAGACAAGCTGTTGCTTTGTTGTTCAGGCTGGCTCTGAACTCCCTATATAACCCAAGGTGGCCTAGAACTCATAGAGATCCTCCTGCCTCAGCATTCTGAACGCTGGGATCACAGGTGACCATGCTTGGCTATACACACATTTTAAGTACAATTTTCTTTTTGTATTTTTATCTTTCTTCATCCCTACAGTGTTATTTATTTTCCCTAAAGTAACAAATATTAGAGCTTGGAAGGATGAGGCAGGAGGGTCACTAAGAGCTCAAGGCCAGCCTGGGCTACATAGTGAAACTCTCTCAAAAAGAAAAAAAGTAACAAATATTTTCATTTTCTCATATAACACTATTCTAGCTAAAGGGCCCTTTCTAGGAAAAAAGGTAAGAGACAAAAATGTTTTGAGAGATGTTACCTAGCATTTAGTGTCTTGAAAATGTACATATTAGTATTTCAAAATGTAACATATTTAAGAAAAAGATTAACTGCCTAATTGCAGATTTCACGCATGATCTGTCAATTGACTAAATATGTGCTGACTGTCATTAAGCTGTTCAGTGAAAGATGGGCAGAGGGTCGGCCTGCTGCTTCTCCCAGAAGTACATGGCGCTGTCTTCAGAAGGAAAGAAAATTAAGAGTAACAGCCACAGTCTTACTTTTCAGAGCAGCCAAAAGAACCTGCAACTCAACTTCATTTTGACACACTAAAGTCAGTTATGTTGGCAATTGATGTACTTAAAAAGGTAGATCTAAGGCGTGGTATTCCCAGCATTCTGAGAGGCTGAGGCAGGAGAACCTACCCTGGGCAAATTAGTGATTTAGGGAGACTTCATCTCAAAAAATAAAAAAAGGACTGGAGACATGGCTCACTGCAAAGGGCCTGGTTCAATCTGCAAGATTGCAACAAAATAGATTTCGAGCCGGGTGTGGTGACGCACACCTGTGAGTCTGGCACCTGGTGAGGCAGGTGGTTCAAGAGTTCAAGATCAACCTGCGCTCCAGCGAGACCCTGCCTCATTTTTAGTACCTGTGCAGCCTAAGTAAGCATGCAAGACCCTGTCTCAAAATAAACAACTCGCACACACAAAAGAACCCCCAGATTTATTGACTTCTTTTCAGGTTTAGTCAATTAAAATCTGCAAGAATTCAAGAATTGGATCCTGACATTTTGAATTTTTAACACCCTTCCCAGCAACTGTTACCACTTTCTGACCCCAAGCCGTGCCCTTTTCCTCTCTCAGAATCGCAGAGCCAGTAGCAGGAGTGAGTACCGGTGAACAAGGGAGGAGGCTCTTGGTCCTGGCCAAGAACAGGAGACGCACGAGCGACACTCGCAAACCTGCTTCCCGCGTGCATGCGCGTGCGTGCAGGCACGTGTGCCGGGGCCTCATTTTCACTAGTGTCAGGTTCTGTCCAATCTGGCCCTAACGGGGTATGAGGCAGTGACCCCGGGTTGTAGATCCAGCCAGCTTTCCTAGCCCGCTGGAAGTGGGGCCCCTGGTCTAAGGCTGGTGTTCCCAAAGACAATCAAGATCAGGGCAGGGTAGAAAGGCAGCTAAAGCAATTGATTGAGGTCATGTAGAGGTGCAAATTCCCTAAGGTGAGTGTTAGCATTATGTATGACTAAATGTACCAGTAAATGTTTTGCTATTTAAACAATCAATCAATCAATCATCAATCAGTCAAGGACAAGAGCAGCGCAGGGGACATTTTGTGCCACAGGCATAGCATTTGTTTGTTGAGAAGCATTGATCCCAGAGCAGTGCTCTTCAAGAGTTGGCTCTAGCCAGGTGTGCTGGTGCACACCTGTGATCCCAGCACTCTGGGAGGCTGTCGCAGGTACATAACAAATTCCAGTTTAGCACAAGGAATTTAGCAACATAGAGAGACCCTGCCTCCAAAAAAAAAAAAAAAAAAAAAAAAAAAAAATTTAAAAAGATTGGAGCTGTAGTTCAGTGCAAAGGCCCTGGGCTCACCTCTAGTACTAGAAAGAAAAAATTGGCTGCTATTGGTCAACAGGCAATTGTTCCTCTCTAGATGCTACTTTTTGGGTCTGTGAAGTGATACAGTTGCTGTAGTATCTTTCCTAGACCCGTGTCCTGTTATAGCCTGTATAGGACAATTCAAAGGCAGGTAGCTAGGCACAGTGGGGCATGCCTGTGGTCCCAGCACTCAGGAGGCTGAGGCAGAAGGATCACCACAGACTTGAGGCCAACCTAGGATACATATGGAGACTTTGTTTGAAAAACAAAGCAAAAACAAAAACGGAATTTAAATTCAAATTGTGAGATTTTCTTTACCACTGTCCTACAATCACCTGTTTCTTTGGCACAAAGACAATACCACCCTGGCTGGGCATGGTGGTGCACCCCTGTAATCCCATCACTCAGGAGGCTGAGGCAGGGGGATCACTGCAAGTTTGAGACCAGCCTGAGCTACACAGTGAGTTCCAGAGCAGTTTGACCTACATAGTGAGACCCTGTTTTAAAAAGCCAAAAAAAACGACAATACCATCCAGTCCCAAAATAGTTGCGGATTCTTTCTGAGCACACAACTAAAAGACATTTCCCACCTTCCCTGTAGATACAAGTCTCTAGGACTTGGTTTCCAGCTGACAAAATGTACGTGTGACACATCCCACCCTTCTGCTGATCTTTTTGTTTGTTTGTTTTGGGTTTTTAAAGTCAGAGTCTCCCTTTGTAGTTCAGGCTGGCCTTGAACTCACTATGTAGCCCATGCTGACCTCAAACTCCAGGTGATCCTCCTGCCTCAGCCTCCCAGAGTGCGGAAATCACAGGTGCGCACAGGACACTTGGCTGTTTATCCACTCCCCCATTCTGTGACCATGGAGACCACAAATTGAAGATAACATAATTCCTACATGCAAACCAGCTGCCCCCTTCAACAAGAAACAGCAACCGAGAACTCCCCTCCCTGCCTATCAGCCCTTTAATCCTGACCAGTGAACCTCTGCTGGGATTTTGATGTGGTATCTATTGGCTGATAAACTGCCTTGATTAAGAACACACTTAGCTGGGTGTGGCAATGCCCACCTGCAATCCCAGCATTTGAGAGGCCTAGGCAGGAGGATTGCTGTGAGTTCAAGGCCAGCCTGGACTACATAGTGAGCTCCTGTTTCAAAAAACAAACAAACAAAACACTTAAAGGGAGGGGAATGGAAAAAGGAATTAGGACATATTATTATGTACAGGTCCAGATTCCCCATGATGGATGTGATCATTATGTATGGCTAATATGTACTGTGGACCCTCGAGTTACAACCAACCTAATACATGAACAACTTGGCTTATGACTGGAATTTTAGTTTTAAATTATGACCAAGTCTTGAGTTACAACCTGAATGCTGACTACTAGTGCGTCCTGATGGTCTCAGATAGATTTAACCCTTAAAGAGCTCAGAAGGAACTTTACAGCATCCTTTCCTGTGTGGGGTTAATAGATCTGCCTGGAGGAAAGCATGGCCTAAAATATACAGGAGAGAGACATTGAAGGCTGTGTAGAGGAGCCTGACCACCTTGGGCTACAACCAGCCCTTCGGAACGAATTGTTATTTAATAAAAATACATTTTAAAAACAAAAAGGAATACACTGAAATTATGTTCATTGTTTTTCCTCATTTCCCTCCTTACTAGCTGGTAATTGATTTATTGATATATTCTT
Source organism: Fukomys damarensis (assembly GCF_012274545.1). Taxonomy (NCBI): domain Eukaryota; kingdom Metazoa; phylum Chordata; class Mammalia; order Rodentia; family Bathyergidae; genus Fukomys; species Fukomys damarensis. The sequence continues at coordinate 22,299,062 of NW_022900917.1, read as the reverse complement.
TATTTTTATTTTTTGGTATTGGGACTTGAACTGGGAACCTTGTGATTTTGAGATGGGGGGTGGAACCACTGAGCTAAATCCCCGGCCCAATGTATTCATTTCATAGGTTCCCCCCCTCCCCCCAGTACTGGGCATTGAGCCCAGGGCCTTGGAACTGAACTACTTCCTAGCTACCCCTCTTCCTTTTTTGAGACGAGGTCTCCCTATGTAGTTCAAGATGGCCTGGCATTTGCACAATCCTCTGCCTCAGCCTCCTGGTGTTGGGTTTATAGATTTGTGCTATTTCACCCAGCTCCAAAGGTTTTTTTTTCCCCTCATGGTCTTGTATGCTCCTTTGGGGCGGGGGGAGTACCAGGAATAGAGGAATCGAACTCAGGTCCTTGCGCTTGCAAAGCAAGGATCAGAAACACTGAACTAAATCCCTGGCTGCTCTTGCTAAATGGCTAAATTACCTAGATTGTTTCTATCACTCTGAATATACTCAAAATTCAAGTTACCATGAAACAGCACATCATCCTTCACAGGTGAACAAAGTAAAAACACACACTCTGCAGAGTGTGTGAGTCACTAAAATCAGATCGAGTCACTTTAGAGGACGGTGCTCATATTTATTTTAAAAATAAATCTCTGTTTAACATATCCTTTGGGGAATGCGACGATAACTTTAAATTACTTAAAACTAACAAAAGATGATTTCTGTAATAAAACAGTGCACACATTAAAAGAAAAAGAGGACCAGTTTCTGAAGCAGTGAAGATAGAAGCATTTATTTTTGCAGAGAACACCACAAAGGAGGTCATTTTCAGGAGGAAGAAATCAGTTTCTACTTTGTCTTCTTGTCTACTTCTCCACAACAGAAGAACTGCAGAAATCCTTAGCAGCAGCATTCCCACCTGAATCAAAAGGAGGAAACAGAGCTTCTGATAAAGTAGCCTCAAACTTGTGATCCTCCTGCCTCAGCCTCCCAGAGTGGTGGGATTGTAGGCATGGTTTACCACACCTAATTTTCACCACTTCTTTATGTAAAAACATCCTCAATTTGCAGACTACACAAAAACAGGGGTAGGGCCTGGTTTTACCAACAGGCCATATTTTACCAACCCCTGGTCTAAAAGAAAAGACAGGTGCTAACAAAGAATCATTCCAATAAACACCTGGTGGTGAACTGATAACCACAGCAAGGACAGAGGTGGGTGGAAGTCCTTGTACATCAAGGCCCTCGTCTGGACTGGGAAGGAGGACTGATAAACTGGCATCCAGGTGGAGACCTGAGGGATTAATGGAAATTATTTCTTTCTCGGCTCCCGGTGCCTTCCTTGGAAGCCCTTTTAAATAAACTCTTTGGCAATTTAAGTTGTTTTGTTTTTCTGATCCACTACAAGCCCCACTAACTCTTGGCCCTTGTCTCTGCTTCGCAGAACTTGACTCTTTCTTCACGTTGTTTTCATTGCCAGAAGACAGCATCCATGTGTGTGAAGTTGAATCACAGCTAGGACTTCAGCAAAGCCAGTTATCACAGTGCTCCAGATTCACATTGCGATTTGACGACTATCAGATAGCGAGGCTGGATTGGTATTTAGACCCTAGAACAATATTAAAAAGGATCAATTGGATCATTTCCCCTACATTTGGAGCATGAGCCTTGGTTTGTTCACTTTATTATTTCTTTAAACTGTATTTTTCTTTCTTTTTTTTTTTTTTGTTCAGCACGGGGGATTAAACCCAGAGCCTTCACTCTGAGCTACATCCCCAACTCTTTCTATTTTTTTTTTTTTTTGTTAATTTTGAAACAGCGTCTTGCTAAGTTGCTAAGTTGCCCAGGCTGGGTTTGAGCTTGCAGTCTTCTTGCTTCAGAGTGCTTGCTGAGATTACAGGCATGCATCACCCCGGCCCACAATTCTTGTGTTTTGGGGGATGTGGGGGGGGTGTCAGTCGGTATGAACAAAGCTAATATTTGAAATTGATAATTACTATTGTCTTAGTCACTTTCTCATCATGGAGACACAATGCCTAACATCCATAACTTAAAAAAGAAGCTTGTTTTGGTTTGCAGTTCATAGAGGTTTTGGTCCGTAGCTGGCTCACAGGTGTGGCGGCACGGCAGAGGGGCACCGCAGAAGAGAAGCAGTCCATAGCAGGCAGGCAGGAGGGGTGGGGGGGGGAAGGGATCAAGGAAGGATCAGGGAAGGAGACAAACTCTTCCGGGTCACACCCAGTGACCTAGCTCTGTGGACAGACCATGCCTTCTACCAGGGCATCATCTATGAGCCCAAGAATCCAATCAATTCCCCAAAGCCTTGCATCATATGAGTGCATGAGGGCCTTGCGGGACATCCACAATGGTACAACAGAGCAAAGTAATAAAACTGGCAATAGTCAGTGGGGAATATGTTCATTTATCTCAATCCCTATAGTGTCGGTGTTATTCGTCCAGGCTGACTTTGAGCCTCAAACTCAGGGCAATCCTCCTACCTCTGCCTCTTGAGTGCTTGGATCACAAGTATGCACCACCGCACCAAGGTAATTTCTGACCACCTCAATATCTGAGCAGAATTACTGGCTGGGAAGGTCATGAACGGGATTTTCAGTTAACCTAGAACTGTTACAATGCCTCTTCTGCCCTCTTCTCATGACAGGGTTGGCTGCTTTTTGGAAATGAGCGCACTGCAGAAGATACACTCTTCTACGCAATGTGAGTCGCCACTCCAGGGAGCAGAGCGAGGACTCCCCCTTGGAACCTCCCGCAGTTGTCATATGTGCCCCTTGTTGTCATTTTGGATCCTCTGAAATTGTGCTTTTGTGCTAAAACTGTCACTGATTATTTTGGTCTTCAGATCATGCAGCCTAATTACATATCCCAGAAATACATGAATTTCTGGGGGTCATTAGGATCAGGCTCTGTGATGCACTTTTTTGTTTGTTTGTTTGTTTTGTTTTTTTATATATGGATTAGCTGGTCAGCCTTTACAATAAAGCATACTTTCAGAGATATGGAAGCAAAGTGATTAAAGGCAGGGACTATATTCCAGGCCACTCAATCCAAAGCTGACTACCCCACTGGTTGTTATGTAACTGTCGGTGGTAACATAATGCTTGCTCTCTGCTTTAGTTTCCTCCTCTTACAATTGGGATAGTCCTACTGGATTGCAAGGATTACGACAGAGAAATAGAAAGCACCAAGACAGAATGTGGTGCATGGCACCAGTGATAAATACAAGACGACAACTATTATCCTCACTTAGATGAACAAAGTGAGCACAAAATATTGCCCTGACTTGCCCAAATTCACACAGACGGTAAATGGGAAACGAGATTTGAACTTAGCCTGACTCTAGAGTCCTTGAAGTCAACAATTTCATCGCTGTCACTCTCATTATTATATCCATGGTCTCAGCAATAAGCCAGAGGAAGTAATTGGCAGGCACAGAATGTTGGATGTGTGCAGAGGGCCACAAAGAATAATTATTTTTAGTCACAATTTAAAAAAATGAAAAAAAATCGCTATTAGTGTAACTTTAGATAAAAAAGCTATTAAGATCTGCAGCTTGTACCTATTTTGTTTCATTTTAAAAATTTTCTTTTTGTGAAATAGGGTCTTGTGATACAGCTCAGGCTGGCCTTGAAATCACTACGTAGCCCAGGCTGTCCTCAAACTCTAGGCGATCCTCCTGTCTCAGCCTCCTGAGTGCTGGGATCACGGGTGTGTGCCGCTGCACCTGGCTAAGTCTGCACAGTTTAAAATCAGAAATTAACCACCACTGCCACTCATTCCTCGTATTCTGGAAATTGCTGACCCAAATAGATTCATACTGAATTGATTTCATGAGAACTAGTTATTCGGGTATGATCACATCTTCACAGCAACAGCACAAAGTAACAGAAACATGCAGTGTTTAACTCAAAACTCATGCCATGGTCCTAGGACCTGTGGTCTATCTCTAAATGTGCTGCAGTTCACCAGCTCTGGAATCGCTGTGCAGTGTAGAAGGCATGTGAGTTTCAGCGAGTGTGTCTTGGGAGAGTGGCCGGCTGTGATTGTCACTGGATTCTCTCAGGAATCCATGACCCAAAAGCATTTAAGAGCCACTGGTTTATGCAGAAGACTTTGCTTCCAGCCCAAGCACAAAGGCAGTTCTCTAGGAAACCCAGTGAGGCACTGCCCTGAATGAGGGTCCCATTGTCATCTCTGCCCCCTCACGCTCCTCCTGAAGCTGTCATGGTGGTGCACGCCTGTACACCCAGCACTGGGGAGGCCGAGGCAAGAGGATCTCTGCCACCTGAGAATCTACTAAACAGTTTTGGCCACTGATTTCTACTTTATCAGAGTGCAAGTACGAATAGAGTAGGTCACAAAGACACACTGGGTCTGGATCCTGGCTCCATTGACATTGCGTCGAGAGAAAGGTAGTCGTATATCTCAAAAAATCAAGGGGAAGACGTGAAAAACTCTGTGTCAAAAATGACAAAAACAGGTCAGCCCTGAAGATGCAGAGTATGAGACAGGTGAGAATCTCAGCTAGGCACAGCCCAGCAACAAACAGATCCCAAGGATTTTCCTGTTCTCCCCTTGGGTATCCAAAGAGGCGATGGCTGGCCTAGCACGGGCCGCATGTACCATCTCTGGACTCGTGATTAGGGCATATACCCACCTCTGAGGCTATAGCCAAAGGAAATCACGATTCTGTTGACAAAGGAAGAGGATATGAACCTCAGGAGGCTCCAGACATTTACAAAGATAACCAAATGCCTCCTCCAGTTGTTAAGAATAAAGGAAACGACGTGTTTAAATATATTTTACTCGAGCTGGGTATTGTGGCGCGCGCGCACACACACACACACACACACACACACACACACACACACACCTGTAATCCCAGCACTTGGGAGGCTGAGACAGGAGGATTGCCTTGAGTTTGAGCCCATCCTGGTCTTCATAGCAAGTTCAAGTCCAGCCTGTGCTACATAGCAAGACCCCATCTCAAAAATAAAGTAAGAAAAAAAAATATACATCACAAATACATTCAAAATAGTTTAAAATAGTAGCTAGATAGGAGCCCCCATCAGTTCTCTTCTGAGTTGTACAAATAAAAACACTACCCAAGGGAGGCGGGGAAAGACTTCCTTTTGCTCGAACTCAAAGCACAGCTAAATGATTGCATGAATCAGAGGCCACCTCAGCGCAGCTAAACAGGCATGACTGATCACACCCAGCGCTCGCCCCACGCCCCAAGATCCACGCTGGGGAATGCAGGACTGTGGCCTCTCTTCTGCGTTAGCTCTGTCTTCGAGAAGCTCACACACAGCACTGCTTCCCACCCCTGTGTTCCTGCATCCGTTCAGAAGGAAGAAGTCCTCCAGAGCAGCTTCCGGCAAATTGGCTGCCTTTTGTTACATCAGAAAGCTGTTTCCCATAAACAAGGTGATCTAAGGGGGGAAAGCTCAGAAAGAATACTTGCAACCCCTACAAATTAGAAATTACTGATTATCTTTTGGTCAATTTATAGCACCAGAGAATCCACTAGTGGGGACAGAAGCGGAGAGACACCAGAGACCAGGAGTTAGAGAACATTAGCCAGTCTGTACTCTAACTACAGATCAATAAAGGGGAATTGGCCAATGCACAGTAGAAGGCCAGTGGACCAATAAGCACTTAGTTTGTTTAGCATTTACTGGGTCTGGGAAGCTCTCCATTCAGGGTATGTAAGGGGAGAGAAAGGTGAATGAGACCTCATAAAAATAAGACAGAAACTGGATGCAGTGGTGCATGCCTGTAATTCCAGCATTATGGGAGGCTGAGGCAGGAGGATTGGATTGTAAGCTAGAGTACTGCCTGGGCAACTTAACAAGAGCCTATCTCAAAATCAGAAATTATGAAAAGGACTAAGAACATAGCTCAGTGGTAGAACACCCCTGGGTTCAATCTCTGGATAATTTTGAAGAAAGCGAGGCAGAGCATACCTCTGAAAACGACCTGCTGAACGATCCAGAGGTGATCTTAGGAAGTGGCTTGGCAGGACAGCAAACTCCACAGGCTGACATCCACGGCAGGTTGTGCTGCCTGCTGTGCTGCCTCTGACCTCTCTGTGGGGTCTTGCCGTGGGTCCTTGGCAGGTGCTTCAGGACCCACGTGTCACCCATCTCCAGCCGTCCTTACCCCAGGCTCTGTGGAAGATTTTATTGGGTTGCTGACCAGTGCCCCTCAAGTGGTTCCATGTGCCGACCCTGGCTTTCCTCCTCTTTCCGCTGATCCACTACTCCCAGTTCCAAGTCTTCTCAGACTTTTAATCTGGTTTCCTGTGGCTTTCCTCCCTTGGCTGCTGGTGGCCTAATAGCCTTTCTTCCCCCCGTGGCTCTGTTTCATAGCCCTGCTTGAAAGCAGATGCCCTGGCTGCTTCTACAGCAAACATTGCCAGTTTTGTGGCATTTTCTTGCTGCTTTTGGCTGTAACGCTCCACTTTCCAAGGCCCGATTGTAAGACACCATGTGGGACAGACCCGAGGGGAGGGGTGCAGCAGGTGGGGGAAGGGGAAATTGCTTAAAGGATGCAAAAGGAGACTGGAACTATTGTAAAGGCATAAGCAACAGTTTCCTGTCAACTTGGTTTTCACACTCTTCAGTGTCAGCTGCTTACAGGGAGCACATCTTGGGTGGGACAGGAAGGGTGTTTGTGGGTAGAGACTGCCTGCCCTTTTAAGGAACGCCATTTGAGGGGCTTGGTCTTGGCCAAAGTTCTGTCTTAGATCTCTGCTCCTGCACATGCCCAGCTTACCTTCCAGTTGGGAGGCGGCCTGCCACCTCCACGCTCACCACCTCCAGGTGTGCCCAGCAGTGCCCATCACATCATTGCTACCTAGAATAGGGACCCTTTGACTCTTACCATAGCACAAGTGACATCTTGTCATAAGCTCTCTAACAAGTCCTCTGCTCTATACCCTACCCAGCCAGGCAACTGTCGCTTCCATGAGAGGCAGTGTGGCCCAGTACGTGGACCTGCAATTTTTAAAAAGTGCATGGCAACTGCCCAGGCCAACTCTGAGAAATGATGGCAACCACCCTTCCCCATCTTTATGGCAGCAAAGTGAAATGAGACAACAGGAGGCCATCCTGGGTGGCCACGGGGACAGGCAAGACAGAGTGACAGTTAGACTTTGTGCCGTTCAGTAGACCCCTTTTCTGGGTTACACCTCTATTCTACTGAGTTGTGCATAGAGACAATTTTGTCTCTCAACAGTCGCTTGGCAATGTCTGGAGATGTTTCTACTTGTTACAGCGAGGAAGGGAGACATCACCCACACCCTACAATATGTAAAGCAGACTTCGGTAACAGAATATCTGTCAGGATGTATTATGCACATGTCCCGACTCCCCGTGACTTATATTAACAATTGTGTACTTCAAATATTACTAATCAAGACAAAATGACAACAAAAGCACACAGAATTATCCAACCTCAAGCGTCATTAATGGCAGTGTTGATTGACATCCTTTCTACCTATAGTTGCTTGGAGGCACAGTTAGGTCTTGAGAGATTTTGACCAGGAGACAGTTCTGCCAACTCCTGTGTAAATCTCATGAATTAAGTCACTCATCATTCATCCTGTGAACACCAAACCCAAATCAATTCTAAAAAGGAAATCCCGAGTCTTTTAGCACCTCGGCATTACTGTACATTCCCGACTTTCTTTTCTATTCCTTCCTGGAGCCTGCAGTGGCTCCACTTGGTTTTCCAGAGCCAAATTGCACTCTAACTCAGACCCAAACTGGGAAGTGCTGAGTTTGGGACGCGGTTCGAGTTTGTCCTCCCAAAGTTCCTGTTCTGGAAACCTGGTCCCGGTGCGATGGGCCCACCAGTGGTAGGTCCCTGAGATGTACTTTGGATCTTCAAAGGCCCGCGTGGTGAGAGCTTGGCTCCCCAGCTGGTGCTATGGAGAGGGCAGAGTCTTTAAGAGGTGGGGAGGTCTTTGGGCTCTGGGCGCGTGCCCTCGAAGGGACTGTGGAACCCTTGTCTCTTCCTGTTCACTTCTGGGCCATGAGCTGAGAGCTTTGCTCACCACGTGCTCCTGCCTCATCTTCCTCCACAGATGCAAAGCGACAGGGCCAAAGATCATGGACTGAATCCTCTGCCACTGTGAGCCACGACAACATGTTGGCGTTTATGAGCTGATGAACTCAGGTGTTTGTTACACAGGCCGAACTGACTAACACTGGCCTGTTGGAAAGTGATATCATCACGGGCTCACAACCCTGGAGAAGGATTCACACTGTTTTCTCAGGACCATTCCTTTCTGCTTCTCTAGCATGTGGTGCTGCAGCAGGACAGGGGAGGGGCTCTGCGCTGTTGAGATTTTCTAGCCACTAGAGTCAGACACCAAATAAACCTGTGTGCATGTACATGTGTACGAGTTTGTGTAGGCACGGGTGCATGCATACTGGAATTGAATCAAGGGCCTTGAGTTCAGCTATATCCCCAGCCCTTTTTTACCCTTTATTTTGAGACAGGATCTCACTAATTCCCTAAACTGCCTAGGCTGGCTTCAAATTTGTGATCTTCCTGCCTCAGCCTGCCAGAGAACCTGGCTACCTATTTTCTTTCTAAAGTGTCCTGTCTTACATAGTTTATTATTGCGATCCAAAATAGTCTAAGACAGAAAGTAAAGAAAGGAAAAGATAAATGAATACGCTGTTCATAATTTTGTAATTCCTTTGCTGCTCCTTCCTGTACTCCCTCCTCCTCATTCCGTCTCCATATGGTTGACCCATCCCTCACCTCTGCCCATTATTCCTCAATCGTGTGTCCTGCAGAGTGGGCAGAACTCCTCCCTAAGGTTGGAGAAAAGGAAGACAACCTTTCAAGGAGGCAGCCTGTGCTGTTCTCAGGTGGCCTCCGTCTCAGCTGCAGAGAGGTCGCTGGCTGCGTGTTTGTAAGTGTGACTGTAATGTCATTATTTTAGTATTTAGAATACCTTGGTCAGTATTTTCCTGTTATCATCTCGAGTTCTTAAATGAAAATACTAAAGACAAGGAGAAATGGTGTTTATGAGTTCCTTTGGGACAAATAAAAAGGTACTATTTGGAAAACAAAATTCTTCACAATTTTTAAAAATTGTTTTTATAGGTAGGCTTACTTTTTGATGATATCACCTGAGAAGTTAGGGGAGTAGGAGATTCACCCACGTGTAAGGTCCCGTTAGTGACGGGGGACTGATCAAAGCATCACACAGCAGGGTTTGCTCCAGCCAGGATGCAGTTGGGTGCTGGGACAAGGACAAGCTCTGCATGTGTTCTCTGGAACTTAGTCTCCCCTTATTTATTCATCTGGGCTGGAGAGTTCCCTATTTTAAAAATTATGATAGTGATGGTATGTGGCTGCTAACTTGCAGGTGTGAATTTAGACTGAAACTATCCTTTCTTTGGGGAGATACTGGGGATTGAACTCAGTACCTTTTGCTTATAAGGCAGGTGGTGGAACCACTGAGCTAAATCCCCGGCCCTGAAGCTATCCTTTTTAACTCTAATTTGGAGAGAAGCCAAGTAGCTCCTCTGAATGTTAAGTTGCTGGGGAGTCCTGGGCCTGAGGACACAGAGTATCTTGCCCTCCATCCCAAACTCCATCCATTCCATCCACAAGATCCTCTCAAACCCAAGGACCTGCTGTGTTAACGCCTATCACTGAATGAATGAAATAAATCTCTACAATAGCTAAACAAAGGCAAACAAAAACTAAACAAAACACAAAATTAATTTACAGGTCCACTTTGCTAAAAAAAATTATAGGTACAGAAACTCTGCAGTTGATGGTCATTATTTCCCATTTTTATTATGCAAGATAAATCCATTATCTGCTGATCGGTAGTAACTAAATTGAGACAGTGGACTGCAGTGGAGACAGTGTTGGCCATGGAGTTTAGAAATACGCTCCCATGTCTCCATTCCTTTGCTCTGTGTCTGTGGACAAGCCATTCTACTTTGTACTTGGATTTTCTCATCTGTAAAGTGAGGAGTCAGGGAGATACCCTAAAAAATGTCTATGGAGATTTTTAGACCCAAATTAAGGATGTTGTGACTTTGCTTGTTTGTCTTGAGATAGGATCTCACCACACAGCCCGGGCTGGCCTTCCTGCCTCAGCCTCCTGAGTTCTGGGATTGCACCATCACACCCTGCCCAAAATACTATGACTATACTCGAAGTGCAAACTTCCTAGGGATATGACAGATATTTACAATAATGGCTTTTGAGTAGGAGAGAAAACAGCAAAACCTCAATTCCATAATGTACTTAATTGGTACACATAAAACATCCAAAGTTTGGGATAATTGGTTTCACTTCAATGTCCATCCACTTTCACATCCTCAACCGGCTGTGCACCCATATTATGTTTATGATGTAGTTTAAAGCTATTTTCTATGTGTCCATCAGTGAAAATGCACAAAGGACAGCGCCTTCTAGAATTCACCCATTCTGAATATAAAAACAAATTATTTTGTTGTATGAAACAAGAAAAAAGCAATGTGAGGTTTACACGAGAAACTTCAAAGTCCCATGGAAGAAGAAGGCAGGATGTGGTTCAGTTTGTTTCAAATTGTTTAACTTTCTAGGTCCAGGGAGCGATATGAATACCAACAAGAATGACTTCCAGGAGGAACAGAAACTTTTGATGGTTGGCCTAGTAACATAAAACTGCACATTAGTGAAACTGAGCTCAAAGACGACTCCGACGCGCTGCGCACAGAGGAGCCTTCTCGCTGGAGCCCGTCCAGCCCAAAGGCTGCACACACTGTGGTCACCATGTGTCAGCTGCAGACCAGAGCGTCTGCGCAGGAAGGGCCGGCCCGCTTTCTTGGCCAAGCTGCTGCCATAAAGCGCACAACTGATTTGGATTTTCATGTTTTTTTTAAGGGTGTTCTACTTTGAAGCACAGGCTGTGATTGTCCCACACGGCCCAGAGAACCCTGAGAAACAACTGGTGGGTACACGTTTTAGCAAAATCAGCTCACATTCTGTCAAGCTGTTTTGTGTTACTGCAAATCATTACTTTACAATTCCGATGATGTTTTGGTTTTTTGAAAAAATAACTTTGAAATCTAAGCAAAAGAGTACGAAGTGCAGTTGGACACTCTCAGACATCAGGAATAACTGCCTTTCACCACTTACATGCATCAGCTGCCTTTTGAGCTCATCTGCAGAAAGCGAAAGCATCATGGAATCTCTTAAAAGAACTGGAAAACTAAATGTCAGAACGGCATTTTTACACTCAGCCAGAGAAATCCCGGCCTCGTATAAGACACCTACGTTCCAACACCTCGTATTTGCTTTGGAGACTCACGAAGAGTTAATACAGCTTGTTTGGCATCAGATATCAGTATAATGGGCTTTTACTGAAGTAATTAAAATTTGTTTATAATTAATACAGATGAATTGGTTTCTGCACAATAATAGTTAGGAGATTAACAAAGGCCACATTTTGGCAACAGGACTACATTCTTTTCCAAGTACTGTGGGACCTTATCCAACGAATGTCTGTCCAATCCGGCAAATTCTTCTGAGATGCCATATGGCACAGCTATGCATTGTGACTTGTTTTTTTTCTAAAAGGCAGCCATGTGACATAACTGATCTTTAAAACGTTGTCAGAAGGCATTACCTGGGTAGGCTTCTAGCTGCTTTCCAAAACCTTCGCGAGCACGGGGGCTATTAATTATGAGCAAGAGCAGTGTGCACGCACACACTGGAGACTTGGCACTCTCTCCTCCCTCGTCAGAGCCGATCATCCCTCAAGCCGTGGAGCTTGAAGTCAGGAGCCTTTTAGAAGAAACAAGCAAACTCACAGTGAAAAAAGAACATATTCTGCTTTAAAAAATGTGTGTATCGATGTCATTATAAAGTGTCAGCACACTTGACCCCAGTATGCAAATGTTTCGCCACCTGTATTTTCAGCAGATCAGCAGGGATGGTGGGGGAGAGAGAGAGACAGAGAGAGACAGAGAGAGAGAGAGAGAAAGAGAGAGAGAGAGAGAGAGAGAGAGAGAGAGAGAGAGGAGAGAGGGAGAGAATACAATGCTGTTTACAATAAAAAATTTCCCAGATAATGTTTAGAGTACTTTATTGCAAGTAATTGTTTTGTTGTGGTGGTAGTTGATTTCTATTTGACATTTATACTCAATTTTAGATAGCAGAAAATGTAAATAGCTCAAATATTTTCTCTCTGACTTCCTTAGGAAATTAGATTGTGCAGGGAGAACATCCATTTTAAACTTTCCATTTTTGTCTGTGCTTAGAACACATTGCATTAGTTTCCATTTTTAAATGCTTTGTACTGAGATGTGGAGAGCCACGTGGGGTAAAGACAAGGGAGTAGAGAGCCAGCCTCTGCTCTGGGGCGCACCGCTGAGGAGCTGTCCCTGAATTCCGCACCCACTGAGCCTCTGCCTGTTCTCACGCTGCTCACCCCTCACCTCTCCGCTTCCTGTAAAAATCAAACTCTGTCAGACTCATTCTTCACACCGTGTCCCTTTTCTCAGTTAATGTTTATTCCTATCCCATCCTTTTAGAAAATCAGTGCAAAAACATTGCAGTTGTGTTTGACTTTTCTTTTTTGTTGTTGTTTTTTTGGAGACAGGGTCTCACTATGTAGTTGAGACTGACCTAGCACTCACTACGTAGCCCAGGGTGGTTTCGAAATCACAGCGATCCTCCTGCCTCAGCCTCCCAAGTGATTGGATTACAGACATGCACCACCACGCCTGCTACTTGACTTCTCTTTTAATCTCCTCCTCATCCTATCCCATCCTCCATAAGATTCTGTGAGCTCCAAAGTACAGTGTGCCCTAATTTACCTGGCTCCATGCTATCTGTACTGCTAGGGCAGTGGTCCGAGGCATGATTAACTTCCTCCTCTGTTATTGTAAAAGTTCTTCTGGCCCCGATTTCCACTCCTCCTGGCCTGTGGTTGGTTTCTGAGACAGCAGCCCAGGGATCTGGACAAAGTAAAAGTCAGATTATGTAACTTTCCCGATCAAACTCCTCACATGACTTCTTGTGATGGTTAATCTTTTGTTTTGGTTTTTTGAGACAAGGTCTTACTATGTAGTTCAGGCTGGACTTGAAGCCATTACATAGACCAGGCTGGCCTTGAACTCACAGAAAGAATCTCCTGTGTCAGCCTCTTGAATGCTAGGATTACAGGCATGTGCCACCGTGCCCAACTGTGATAGTTAATCTTGTCAACAAAATGAAACCTTCTAGGTAGTGCTCAAATTTTGTTCGAAGTTTCTTTTTCTTTTGCTTACTTTGGTACTGGAGATGGATATCGGGACCTTGTGCTTGTGAGGCAGGAGGCAGAACCACTGAGCTAAATCCCTGGCCCCTACTTGGCTTTTAAAATGAGGACTTATAATTAAAGTTGTGTTCAAAAGTTACTTGGTTTAGTGATTTTTTTTTTCACTTCTTCAAAGTGGATTTATCATTTATTTTTTTCTCTCTTTGGATTTGTTATTTCTTGGAATTATAGTTCTGATGCTTTGTTTCTGCTTGCATATACTTGACATTGTTCCCCCGTTCTTGTTGATTTTATTTTAAATTTTACAATGCAAAATACTATTTTTTTTTTTTTTGTACTGGGGATCAAGCTCAGGACTTTGAACTTGTGAGACAGACAGTGGGAACACTAAGCTAAATCCCCAGTCCATACAGTGCAAAATATTAACATAATTCTAAAATTCAGAAACTATCCAGAAGTAAAGTTCTCAAAGAATTTCCTTTGTCAAGAACAAATTTCATTAATCTCTGCTGGATGTGGTGACACACGTGTGTAATCCCAGCCCTCGGGAGGCTGAGGCAGGAGGACTGCTGTGACTTCTGGGCATCTTGAGCTACATAATGAGTTTAAGACCAACCTAGTGTACAGTGAGACCCTGTCTCAAAAAGAAAACTAAAAAAATCAAAAAAACAAAAACAAAAACCCAAAACAAAGTTTCATTAGTTTCTGATTTGTACTTCTTGTTTGTTTGCAAAAATAAACAGAGTTATGAGAATTTTATAAAACTATTTTTGCTTCCATAACACAAAACAGCAAATTCTTTGGCCTCTTAAAAAATATACTCTAGCCGGGCATGGTGGACCATGCCTGTAATTCCAGTACTCGGGAGGCTGAGGCAGGAGGATTGCTGTGAGTTCAAGACCAGCCTGGGCTACATAGTGAGTTCCAGGTCAGTCTCAACTACATAGTGAGACCCTGTCTTAA
>NW_022900917.1:22248894-22284767 GCF_012274545.1 Fukomys damarensis | reverse complement strand
TGTGTGTGTGTGTGTGTGTGTGTGTGTGTGTGCGTATTAGAATCACTTTAAATAACTTACATAGATTTTTTCCCCTCTCTTTAATAACTGCATAGCACTCTATGGTATATATGAACCACAATTTATTCAGCTAGTTTACTATCTATGTTTCCAATATTTTGGGATTAAAGTGGTACTGAATGCTAAACTTTAAGAATTTAATTTTCTTAGTTTACAATGATTATTAAAAATGCAAATAAGCCCAGAAACTATTACTCTGAATTTTTGTTTTGTTTGTTTGTTTTGAGACAGGGTTTCCTAGGAAGCTCACGTTGGCCTGGAATTCATTATGTAGCCCACTTCAGACTTGCATTTAGGACCCTTCTACCTCAGTTTCCCTGAGGCAGGAGATAAGGGTTTGGCAGACTCTGGGGAAGTAGGTCAGGCCTGTTAATCCCAGGAACTGCTCTAAAACCCTGCACATGGACCCAATCAGAGAGCGCGGCCTTTAATTCCTCTTGCAAGAACTCCAGCAGGTTTTTGATGACTCCGACCTGATGTCAGCCTGAGCAGTCAGAGGTACAGAAGGACAGCATCCATTGAGCTCTCCAGCGATGTGCTCTGTCTTGCACCGTGGTTCTGTCTCACGCTGTCGAGTGTACTTATTTTCTTACTTTTGGTTGGGTTAGTCTCACTCTGCAGAGCCTGTTTCTTTTCCTACTATTAGTAAACATAAAACCTTGCTACTTTTTGCACTAGTCTTGACCGATTCTTTGCTCAGGACAGAAAGAACCTAGAAACCAGCTCTAAAAGGAGACTCCAGCACCCAAGAACCTGGTAACATCTCACATGCTAAGATTGCAGTCATTTCTCATCACTCTTGGCTGGAAACTATAGCACTTCTGTGTTCAGCCATTTACATCATACACTGGGAATAAATGCAACGATATTCTTTTCATCTATGGAGGCACAAGAGAGAGCAGCACTCTAACTTACTGCGTGAGTAAAATGGTATATATGTGGATATGGGCAGCTGTCTACTCAGGAGGCAGGAAAACGGAAGCGGGAAAGGTAGATTTCGTTGATTTTCAATTAGATTAAAGCCTATTTTGTGCTTGATACAGTATGTCATTCATTCAACAGATGCTTATCCAACACTTGCCTTTTCCAGGCGGACTCTGGGGCTTGGCAGGATGCCAGACACACAAAGGCCTGCCCTCCAGAAGTTGCTTCTTCCTTTTGTCCTGGTCTCTGGGAAAAACTAGTAGAAAACCACAACTTAAAGAAGAGGTTTATTTTAGTCACTGTTTAGTCCATAGTTTGTTGGCTCCGAGGCAGAAAGGCACGGGGTGGTGGAAAGGCCCAGTGGAGGGATGAGCTCAACCCTGGGCAGCTCAGACACAGACAGAGAAGGGAAGGATCCCGGACAGAGATACACACTTCCAGGTCAAGCCCCAAGGGAACCAGCCTTTCTGACCAGGCCCTACCTCCTGATTGCACAGTTAGCTGTGAACTCGGGGTGCAGTAACCACTGATGAGTACAGCACCACCATGATCCAGTCCCCTTCCACACGCATGTGGCTTTGCAGGGACACTTTAGCCATAATCCACAACACCCCACCCCAAGCCCTGCCCCCAAGGAGTTTGCATGCTACCTTGGACATGAATGACAAAAAAGTGCCAACGAATACACACCTAATTTCAGATAGAGTAAGTCTATTTATATGAAAAAGACATAGCAGAGTGAAGGGAACCTTATTTTATTTTAAAAATATTTTATTTAAACGTACACATTGTTTAAAGAAGACAGCAATACATTGTTTGTTCCCTGTTGCGTTTGTGGTGCTGGGATTGCACCCAGCGCCTAGTGCATGCTAAGCAAGTGCTCTACCACTGAGCTACATCCCCACACTGGGAATGTTATTTTAGATACTGTTTTGCAGAGGTAAATTTTGATCAGAGACCTGAATGATGTAAAAAACATGTAAGCTAAAAAGAAGGAGGAGAAGGAGGAGGAGGAGGAGGAGAAGGAGAGGAATAAGAAGAGGAAGAAGAAAAAAGGATTTTGAGAAGTATTATTCCAGGCAGAGAAAACGAGAGCAAAGGAACAAGGTCAGGAATGCTTTGGGTGCATTCTGGGAACTTGCACCCAGTGAGGGCAGGAGGCAGTGAATGTGGTGGAGGGTGAGGAATTTGGAGTTTTTCTAAAATTATTGGTTGGGTTCTAAATAACGTGGTCTGATTTTTTTTTTTTAATTCCTTCCTTCCTTTCTTTCTTTTCATCTTTTTTAAAACCATCTTGCCTATCATATGGGAGGAAACAAACAAACAAACAAACCTCTTCAAGGTGGCAACAATGGAAGCAGGGATTACAGTCTGAAGTTTAGGTCAGAGAAGATGCTAGCTGAGGCACAGTGAGACTGATTTAAGACACATTCGTAAAAAACAAGTTCACAGGACTTGCTAATGGAGGGTAGTGGAGAGAAATCAAAGATAACTCGTAGATTGTGTCTTAATTTAGTCTGGGGAATGATACGATTGTGCTCTTTTACAAGTCCTCCGAGTTATAGCCCAGTTTAATAGCTTTATGTCATCACAATCCTCGTTAATTAGAGCCTTGCCAAATTACTTTATCTTTGCTACATATAATGACTTCCATGAAAACAAGTGGGAGTATTGTGGGCAGAGAGAAATATGTGAAATAAGAGAAATTGACAAGAACAAAATTTTCTTGAAAATAAGCTACGGTGAAGACCAAACCAGCTCAGAATGACTCAGTAATTAATTAAGTCTTCCTTTTTTCTATTCAGCCAATGAGTCAGGTTTACATCTTCTATCTGTCAGGCACTGTGCTGGGTGTGAGGAGATAATCCTGCAGAAAGCAGATGAGTCCTGTTCTTACAGAACTTACGGTCCAGTGTGAAGACCCATATTCACCAAATCACGCCATCCTGAGACAGGGTACAACCAACAGTAGTCATACACCACGTGCCATCTTTATTAACTCGAGATGATTTTTCTCACGGCAAAAAAATTAGGTGTAATAGTAAAAAAAAATCAATTATCTTATACTAATGTCTGAAAGACAACCCTTTTTTGTTGGTGATATTTGCTTTAGATGAGAACTGATGAATTTCTAAGTATATATTATTTTGTATAGCTTCTCTTTTTTGGTGCTTTATGGAGAATAAAAGAATACAAGTCCCCCACTGCATAGTATGTTTTATCTCCATTCCTGCTTTAAAATTTGCCAAAAAATACCAAATTAAAACACACATGCGCGCGCACACACACACACACACACACACACACACACATGTTTGAAAAATGACTTTGTTGATTAGCTATAGTCATTCCTGGTAAACGTTTTTTTGGTATTAGGGATCAAACACAAGACTTTGAGCTTGGGAGGCAGGTGGTGGTATCCCTGAGCTAAATCCCAAGCCCTCTTGGTAAATTTTTACAAAGACATTAGAATAAACCCTGCTGAAACACAGCAAAACTGGCTGGCGAAGTAGTTGTGACTGCTAATTACAGGATCCCAGGACACATGAGCAGAGCAGCTCCTAAACCCCTCCCCGGGGACCTCCCCTGAGAACCTGAGCAGTTTGGTGGAGGTTGGCCTAGACCTGACATCAGCCTGAGGAGCGGTGATATAAAAAGGATGGTCGGCGTTGAAATCTCCACTGTTGCATTCTCTTATGGTAGCTTGCTCCCTCTTTACAGCGTACTTCTTTTCCTACTTTCACATGGCCCAAACTTGCTCCACAGATCCTGTTTCTTTTCTTGCCATTGGTAAAACCTTGCTACAGTTTGCACTTGTCTCGATCAGTTCTTTGTTCAGAATAGAAAGACTCTAGAAGCCACCTCTGGAAGGAGGCACCAGCACTCCAAAACGCAGTAGCGCTGCTTCCATGGAAGACATTGGGTGTAGCTACAATAACTGAAGATGGTTCCAGGTCACCTTACATAGTTTGAATATAAATGTGAAGGTTATTGATGCAGATGCTTATTTCTGTGTGGACGCCTGGGTTGCATTATATGCAGGCCCACTTTTAGCCCAGGCAGTGTGTTTGTGATACGAGTAGCATCAGTATTGTCTGGCAACTCTAGAAATGCAGAAGCTGGAGCTTTATCTCAGATTTACTTAGCAGAAATTTGGGTAAGGGAGATGGAAAGGAGTAGCAATCTGTGGCAAGACAAGTCTAGGTTATTCTGACGCTGGGTGAAGTTTGAGAATGACCAGATCGAAGGGTGTGTATTCCATTCATCCACACAGCCCATTTTCATGATTATTTAACATGTGCCTGGCAGTATTGTTTTGTTTTGTACCAGGGATTGAACTCAGGACCTTATGCTTATGAGGGACAAAGATGCAGCAGTAAGCAAGGCAAGCTGGGTCCCTCTCTTCAAGGAGTTACTGTATAATATCTCTTGGCTATAGTCAGGGAAATCAAACTGATTTAGATATCCAGAACAGGCTGGGTGGGGAGGTGCATGCCTGTGAACCCGATCCTCCAGAGGCTGAGGCAGGCTGGAGGATCTCATCTCAGCCTGGGCAATGTCGTGACTGAGTGAGACTCAGTCTCAAATTAAAAAGTGAAAAAGGGCTGGAGGTGTAGCTCAGTGGGAAGGGTCTGGGTTCAAGACCTAGTTTTTTTTAAAAATCCATAACAGAGAAAATTAATATAGGAAGTGATCACATATGACCTAGAAAAGTGAAGACAACAGAAGATGCTGAGGAACTCATAGATCAGCAACAGCAAATCATCACTATTATTCCTGGGTTTAAGGGCAGAGGGAAATGGTGTCATCAGTGTTCAGGGACTGGAGTCGCCTGGCAAGACTTTCCATGCTCTTTGTCCATCTGTTTGTTTGATTGGAGAGGATCTCACTATGTACTTCAGAATAGCCTTGACCTCATTATTTAGCCCAGGCTGGCCTTCAGTTTGTGGTGATCTTTTCGTTGCTGCTTCCTTAGTGCTGGGATTACAGGCATGCTCCACGACGCCCAGGTACGACTGCCTGCAGGCAGCTGGAGGTACAAAGGAGGGGCGAGGGCTTTGGAAGTCTTGAAGCCACCAGACACAAAGGGATGGGGATGTATCCCAACCTCCTTCTGCTTCCTCCCGTCAGTACCTCCACTGGCTATGCCCAGGAGAAAACTCTGGCATGGGGCCTGGAACTCATGGCCTGAAGATGAAGGTCTACTCTGAAACGGGGGTGAAGAGCCAAGAGGGTGCACCATCCCACAAGGGCAGCATTCATCCTAAGGGATTCAAAGTGACTCTCAAATTCTCTCCCCACTGTATTCTTTGCACCTATCATTTGCAGATAAAAGTCGAGAAGTATTTTAAACTTGCACTATCTGTGAGAAGTCTGGGAGCTGGGTGTGGGACTGCACTTGTAATCCCAGCACTCAGGAGGCTGAGGCAGGAGGACTTTGTGAGTTCAAGGCCAGCCTGGGCTACTTAGTGAGACCCAGTCTCAGAAAAAAAAAAAAAAAAAGTAAAGAGAAGTCTCGGTAAATTAAAAACAAAGAGTGTTTCAGGGAAAATAAAGTTTCATTTGATTTTTTATTCTGTCATTCTAATACATTTGTATTCTCTCCTAAATGAATGAGATCTTTAGCATGAAAAGATGTACAGTGCAAATAGAATAGGTGGATGAATTATACCACATTTACTATCAATTCATTTTTTAATACTGACTTCAGTGATTTAAGCTTTCAAAAAGCTAAGCACTCACACAAATCGTGTCTCCAGAGACTGTGTGCTTTGTGCTGATCAATAATTATTGTGTTAATTATGGAGATATAGGAAAATTAAGCCATTTATAATTCTGCGTGCAAAAGAGCAACTCTTTAAAGCTGAAAATACCTTTCTGTTTAGGTTGGCTTAGTGTTATGGAAGATGATTAGGTCACATCCTCAATTAATCTTTTTCCAATACTATTTTCTCATTTTCCTACCAGGTATATTTTGATTCTGAAAGAACAAAAAGTAAAAATCACTGTCAACCTAAATCTATTTTTTTTACACTACCTCTTAAAAACATATTCTGTTGGAGGATCTTTCATGCATTCAACAAATATCTAGTGGGTGCTAACTACTGCAAAAAATTTGAACAAGAATGAAGCTGGTGTCTAGAGAATAAAACCAAGGCTGGGTTTTGAACATTGGTCTGAGCGGAGAGGTCCCAGTTGCTACATGTGGGACTTTTTTTGGGGGGGTGCACTGGGGGTTGAACCCAAGGTCTTTGCACAGAGCTACATCCCCAACTTTTGTGTGTGTGGTGTGTGTGTGTGTGTGTGTGTGTGTGTGTGTGTGTGTGTGTGTGTGTGTGATTCTGAGGCAAGTTCTCACCAAGTTGCTAAGTTGCCCAGGGTGGGGTTGAAATTTCCATCCTCCTGGCTCGGCCTCCCGGAGTGTGGGGATTACCAATGGGTAACCTTTGTAGGTGATGTGATGTTATTTTCTAATTAGGTCTGAGTCTAATCTTTGATACAGGTGTGATACGGGTGCCTTTCTTCCCCATGATAAGGCTCACCACCTACACTCTTGTGACAAAAGGAAGGTTAACACCAGAGAAAAACCCTACCAAATTGGTTTAATCAAAGTTCTATGTGACACAGGACTCTTTAGAAGCGAGACCTAAAGACCCAGGGGAAACTGTCCGTTTCTGTATCTAGGCTTGGTGACGAATGCACAGCCATCTAATGGATCTGACCGAGAGGGGCACCTGGCTGGCTGGTCTGCTCAGATTCTCCCTGCTGTGCTCCTTTCTGCTAGCTGTGTAGTCAGATTCCACACCTAGGACAGTCTTTGAGGGAGAGGGCGCAAGATGACCTTTCCAGGTTTTGTGACTAGTTTTTATGACGTGCCTTGAGAAAAAGGAGTTCTGGTCTGTATGATTTACTTCGTGGGCGTGGGCGAAAGCGAGGCAGGAAACCAGAGGGCAGGGAAGGTCAGAGGAGACTTTGCTTCTGAGGGCTTCCAAGTAACTGCCTCTGGCTCAAAGCATTCAGCATGCTGACCAGCCACACTAGAGAGTTAGGGGCAGGGCTGGTTCACATCGGGTCCAGAGGTGGAGGGAAGCACTCTACGTTTTGTTCTGTGAGTGACGGAAAGTGAAGAGGTGGCTTTTTTCTTTTCATTTCGTCTTTCATGAAGTCAGTATGGAACCCAGGATTTTCTGCATGCTAGACACGTACTCTACCACTGAGCTATATCCGCAGCCCTGAAATAGTATTTTTTGACTTTATTTTCCAGAGCATCCATCAGTGGAGAAAGATCTGTAGCAGGAAGCAGGCTGTGGGGAAGTAGTTACCGGGGACAGAACTGGTGCCGGTGAAACGGGCAGGTTCTCGACACACTTGCCAAGGTGGAGACAATTGGACCTGCTGCCATAGCATGAGGAAAGGGACCGGTCAGGCCAGCGTGATTTCAAGGGTTTTGCTTTGAGAGACTGGAAAAAATTCTCTCACGGAATGTAAATGTTGGTAAGGGAGACAGGCAGCAAGAGTAGGGCCCCAAATGAATTGCAGTTCCTGATTCAACTGGGAGAGTCAGGAATGCTTTCCCGGGAATCTGAAAAATGCCTGAGAATGAGCCAAGAGAAGTGTAGAGCCTTCGGGGTGAGATGGGTTGGGATGGGTGGGGGCATGGATTTTTAACATTTGCAAAGATCCTGAAGCAGAACAGAGTTTTACAGTATGTCTGACTACAGTGAACTCAACAGGAGAATCCAGCCTTCCTTGCTCATTTCTACTCTTCTACTGTCTTTCTTTTTAAACTGGGAATTGAATGTAGGGGCTCTCTATTACTGAAATAAATCTCCAACCCTTTTTACTTTTTTTATTTTGGGACAGGGCCTCATGAAGTTCCTCAGGCTGGGCTTGAATTTAGGATCCTGCTGCCTCCTGCCTCCTGAGTAGTTAGTGAGACTGACCTGGAACTCACTATGTAGCCCAGGCTAGTCTCGAACTCACAGTGATCCTCCTGCCTCAGCCTATGGAGTTGCTGGGATTAAAGAAGTGTGCCATCATGCCTGGCTCCTCTAACATTGATATACAAGTTTGGCCAAGTCCACATGTACCAAAAATCTTTCGCTTCTCACTTGGCAGAATTCTGGTTATAAGTTCTTGTTATAGAGATCTTCCATTTAAAAATAATATTGTTTACTTGGAAAAATGAAAAAAGATAAAAAATAATATGACACTTCTATGATCATTATCTAGAATTAATATCTACTAATCATACCAGCTTCCAGGCTTTTAAAATAGAAATGAGAAATTACATACAGAGCTAAGTTCTCGTTAACCACCTGTACAACATTCCTGCCTCTTTGTCTCCTACTGGGAACCCCTAAAATGTTCCTGGAAACCCCTGCAGGAGGCTCCAGTCTCCTGCTCAGTGTATGATGCAGGCCTGAGGAAAAAACTGAAAGACAGAACTAAGAGAGAAAGAAAGCAGGGAACCAGGACGACCATGCCAGTGCAACCAACAAAGGTGCTGGCCAGTACCATTTTTATTAGTAATTTTTACTAGGGCTTAGTTTATTAGTCATTTTTATTAGTAATAAATTAGGTTAAAGGCCAGCTATGTGCAAAGGCAGGACTATGTGAAAAGTAGTGAGGTTTCTATGGAAATTATGTAAGCAAGCAAGCCTTGTAAAGGACAAGACAAAGCTTGAATCAGGAACAGAATGGACAACATACATGGTTGTGATTAGAGCGTTGTCCTTCTAGTTATGAAGGTATTCATTGTGGGAACGGAATTTGGGCATGAGCTGCTCTGACCTCAGCTGCTTCGTCATCTCAGAGTGAGTCCCACAGCTTCGTGGTCCATTTCTCTGGACCCAGCTATGGCTGTTGGTGGGGAGGTCATGACATGTGTGGTACCATGGTGCTTGGGAGACGCTGCCATGAGTCACCTAGTTCCAGACTTGCTTCTCAAAGTAAAGCTACTGAGGGATTTAACTCTTTATAGCCTACACTGCTTACAGCAAGCTTTGGGCATAATCAGTATTGCTGCTCCCAGTAGCCCTTAACAGAAGAAACTGTTCATATTAATTTGATGCTTTTTCTTTCATGCACACACACACACACACACACACACACCCACACACACACACAATCATGTCCATGTATGACCAATGGAATATTTTTGTTTATTGTATTTTTAAAATTTTCTATATAAGAAAAATTATATATATATCTTATACATGTATGATTCAGGATCTTATTTTTTGAAATTAATTTTACTGGTACATTTTAGGTGGGGGGGAGTGGGGAAAAGGGAAGAAGATAATAGAATCTTATGTTTTATATTTACTTATATATTAATTTTAATTTTTATCTTTGATTTAAATTGGTAGTAGGGAGATAAATCCTTCTCACATGGGAAGGGGATTAAGAGATGGAAGGAGGGAGGGCCAGGGATTTAGCTCAGTGGTTCCACCACCTGCCTTGCAAGTGCAAGGTCTCAAATTCAATCCCTGGTACCAAAAAAAAAAAAAAAAAAAAAAAAAAAGAGAGAGAGAGAGAGAGAGATGGAGGGAGGGGGGCAGAGATTTAGCTTAGTGGTACCACCGCCTGCCTCACAAGTGCAAGGTTCCAAGTTTGATGGAGGGTATAAAAAAGAGAGAGAGAGAGAGAGACAGAGACAGAGACAGAGACAGAGAGAGAGAGAGAGTGATGGAGGGAGGAAAGGGCATGAAAAAGGAATTAAGCTGTGTTATATACATATTCTAATCTCCCACAAGGAAAGTAAACATTATGTATTGTAAACATGTACTAACTAATAAAAAATTACCACTTCTTGATCTCTTAGTTTTCTCCTTGTTTATCAACTTCCTAGTGTAGAAACTGAAAATATGCTTTCGGTCCTCATCCTTACCACAAATGGCATCCTTCCCATTTCCCAATAGAAATTTGTATTTACTGATTCTATACATGGTGAGATACTACTTATAACTGACATTGGGTACATGATATTTATTTTTCCCCTTTGACTTCTTGTTTTTCCTGGAGTTAATAATTGCCTTTTGTTTCAGTGTGGGCACTTATCACTAAGCTCACCACAAACTTACTCAGCTGACTGACCTCAGGGTTCAGACATCTAGGAGTTCTATCTCTAATTTCTGTGAGAGTCACTTTGGAGACTTGACTGCTTCACTTGGTAGTCTATGCACCCAGCATAGAACTGATATCCTGGAACCCCAATACCTGTCACACTTAGGGATTCTTTTCATCTGCCCTCACTTCTCTGTTCCTGTTGTACAGCTGCTTCTCTCTGCACACACATCCTCTTCTTATTTTTTTACTTCCTCATTTAGGTGACTCCATTACTCATTTGCATTTTGGGAAAATGCATGGGCACTCCTTCATGTGCTTCATTCTAGCTGTAAACTGGGCCCAGGTATTTGTGCTCCTCTTGGTTCCCCCACTGCACTAGAAGCTCTTTGAGAGCAGAAACTCCCTTAACATCCTTTGGTTCTGCAGGGCAGGGCATTAAACAATTAAAAATAAGAACAAATAGGTATATGATACCTATTTGATAAGATATATGAAGTATACCTTTCACCTGTCAACAGCCTGTGTTTGGGTAAAAACCATGAACCAATTACAGGAAAATTTCTAGATGCTTTCACAGGTGGCACTGTGGACCAGCTCCAGTCTGTACTTGACTGGCATTGTAGGCATTCCTTGAGTGCTATGCCATACAGACAGCTAAAAGTATTGTCAAATTTTATTTAAAATTTGATGATTCCTACTTAGATGCTTTCAGCACGTAGCAATCTATGCCAACTTTTGTAAATTTTAAAAAAGCTATGTATTGTTTTGCACACACAGTAATTTTCATATTGTAATATTTTGCAAATAGTCATAGTTTAAAGATTTGTACTTGGAAATTTATGAACCTATGGGAATCAATGTTGGATTGGACTAAGGAAGGAACTAAGAATAAGATTCAAAGGACACCAATTTCCCACAATGAATATAATCATTATGTACTGCAAACATTGCAATTCATTTTATAAATCAGTTACAAAAAAGAAAAAAAGATTCACAGAGCAAAACAATGAAAAACAGCCAAGCATTGCAGCACATGTCTGTAATCTCAGAGCTCTGGGAGGCTGAGGCTAGTGGTCCAAGTTGGAGCTCACAGATATGAATGGACCTTACATTATGATCACTCATAGATACGAACAAATTACAGAAGTAGCTCACATGTCTACCTTACCATTTTTGATAAAAACAGCTTATTACAGTTGTATCACCATTTTAAGGTAACTGTGAAAGTAAAAATAGTTTATTATTTATTTATTTATTTTTGGTACTGGGGCTTGAACTCAGGGCCTTGAGTTTGTGAGGCAGGTGGCAGAACCACTAAGCTAAATCCCTGGCCCCATAAAAATAGTTTATTTACAATATTCTTGTGTGTATATTTGGTTTTTTATGCCATATATATGTGTGTATATATATGTGTGTGTGTGTGTGTGTGTGTGTGTATATATTTTTTTTTTCTTGTACTGGGGATCAAACCCAGGACCTTGCACTTGTAAGGCAGGTGGCAGCACCACTGAGTTAAATCCCCAGCCTACATTATATATTTTTGTTAAGGGTATATAAGACTCAATTTGTCAACTTGCAAGTAAATCCAATTTGCTAACATTCTCCAGGAGCAGAATTCATTTGTAAGTTGGGGACTTACTGTATCTCCAATAAAGAATAAGAAAAAGGGCTGGAGTTGTATCTCAGTGCAAAGATCCTGGGTTCCATCCCCAGCATAGGGAAAAATAAAAGTTTTTCTTTGCTTTTTAAGATAACAGATAGTTATTTTAATATAAAGTCAATACAAATGTATGTTACTAGGTAAGTGTTAAAACAATTAAATACATTATATATATATTTTACAAAAATATTATAAATAATACTACTAATTATAATAATAACAGAAATTTATTGCGCTGCTGGTATTTGGTGGCACTATTGTGAGTTACATATATTAATTTAATTTATTTATTTATTTTTTTGGTACTGGGGATTGAACTCAGGACTTGGCACTTGCTAGACAGATGGAAGCACCACTGAGCTAAATCCCTAAACCTGTTCATTTGTATTTTAGATAAGGTCTCACTTTGTAGCTCAGGCTGGCCTTGAACTCATAGTGATCCTCCTGCCTCAGCTTCCTGAGTAGTAGGATTACAATCATGCACTAACATGCCTGGCTACATAAATTAAATTTTTGTTTAATCCTCATGAAATAATAAATATTACCATTTTCCTCTGAGCTATATCTATATCTACATATCTATCTATCTATTCAGGAATCAAGTCCTAACTGCTAGGCAGCATAGTCCATATCAGAACTAGTCTGTCAGTATTTATAGCATTGAGATGACAAACTGATTGAGAGTCAGAATGAGACTTGGATTGAAATCTGAGCTTCGCTATGAACTAACTTGGCAAAATTGGCTTCAACTCACATCACCTCATTCTAAAGAACTGCAAATAAATAAAGTGAATTTGTACCCGAAATGCACTGTGGGAATAAATGACAGCTTATTTTTTACTATGTCTGAAATTCATCTCACTAGAATAAAACTAATTGCCTTATATTTAAGCACTAATGTTTTAAAGTACTGATAAAAATCAAATGAGCAAGCAAGGTCCTTAGAACTAGCTCATGTTCACTTTTTGATGACATCCAGTCAATAGCAACAGGACAAGACAGTTACAAAGTTAATCACATCGGATTATCAAACAAAAGGAATGATTACATCACCTGGGTGACAAAGCAAACAGTATTTAGTGAAGATAAAAACTGTAAACTAACAGAAAGAAGGTTTACCCTGGTTCAATTAGGTTGATTTTTTTTTTCCTCTTTCTTCCTTTTGTGGACCTGGGAATTGAACCCAGGGTCTTTTTCTGAGCTACATCCGAGGTCCTTTTTATTTTTTATGTTTTTTTAAATTTTAAGGTAGGATCTTGCTAAGTCCTTAAATTGCCCAGGCTGGGCTCAAATTGTAGTCTTCCTGTCTCAGCCTCCCACAGGCAGGCACGTGTCACCATGGCTGCTTGCCTTGGTTTCTGTCTGCGTAGTGAATTAAAAGAGTGCAATCTCAGGTGTGTCTTCAGCTGGGTAAGAACGAGGAATACCTTCCTCACCCCAGCTCATCCTTCCAGCTTCCGTTTAAAGACCATTTTCTCTCGAAGCATCGTCTAGTTTCCTAAGTTAGGAACCACATAAGAATACCCTATTTCATGGAACTAAAGTGGCATCCAGTTGTGCACTGGCAGGTTCGCCCTGTGGGGCAGACTTGTTCCTCAAAGCTGGCCTGCACTGCCTTGGTCAGGCTTTGCCCTGTTCCTGGCTTCAGAACACGCTTTAACATCAGTCACTTGAGACGTCCTCCAATTTGATGTATACTTTTTTCTTATCTCATTCTCTGCTTCCTTCTAATCTCCAGGCTATCTTGCAGAGTGCTCTTACTACCCTTCAAAAAAGCAGAAGAAAGAACACAAATCATGAAAAGCTTTCATGTCTGGGCACTGCTTGTCACAGAAACACCGCACCATCCTTGAAGCCATACCACCTGCAGGTAATTTGCTTTCACTCCATCGAATTTGCTAGGGCATCAGCCACGGCAGAGAACTGTACCGTTGCCATCAGCAGCTTCTATTTCATTTTCTAAGTCTAGCATTCCACAGTTTTCTATCTTAGTATTTCCTGCACAAATAAAATGCATTGCCCTTCAGTGACCCACGTGACTTGGTCACTGGTTCATTGGATATCTATCTACTAGTGTTAGAATCTGGTCAGATAGAGGTGAACAAAGAAAGGGAATTCAGCCAGGTGTGGTGGTGCATGCCTATAATTCCAGCATTCTGAAAGGCTGAGGCAGGAAGAGCATGAGTTTGAGCAGCCTGGGCAATTTAGTGACTTTGCAAGACCCTGTCTCAGTATCTTTAAAAGGCTTAGGGATAAAGCTCAGTGCTAAGGCTCTATGTGCAATTCCCAATATTGGGGGGCGAGGAGGATTTAGGCTTGTTGCAGGAAAAAAAAAGGAAATAATGATAATAATTGACAATTAGAAAAATTGACAAAACAGGGATACATTTCTTTGTTTCCTACTTAGCAAGAAAGAAATGAAAGAACTGCCTATACTTGTCTTCTCCACTTTCTTCTTTCTCCCTAGAGCTTACTTTCATCAGGCTTTTGTCTGTACCACCGCGATTAAAGACCTCTCACCAGGATCCCAAATGATACCTCGGATATCCAAATCCAGCGGGCAGTTCTTCTGTGTTTGACCCAGAGGGCTGGGCTCTGACACAAATCCTGAAACTCCTTGTCAACCTGGTTCTGGGCCATGCTAGGACACTCTAAACCAATGGCCTTTAAAACACCTACTTCCTTACTGCAGACCCACCTACCCAAAGGCCTGACCCTTCCAACGAGGCAGCCACCTCCCCGTCAGCCCTCAGCCAGCCAGGAGCGCCCTATCCAGTTCCCCTGCAGGTAGCAGCCCCTGGTTAGTCCAGCTACTCACAGCACAAACCTCGGACTCATTCTTGCCCCGCCCCATAGTTCACATAGCCTTACCCAGAAAATACTTTGGGCCTATCTGTAATGTATTTTAGAATGTAATCTTCCATCACCACCCCCTCTAATCTCTTCAGTCCTAGCCCACGTCAGCTGCATTTGGGTGGCTGCAGTGATTTCCTCACCACACTTCCTCTCCCTCTCCTCTGTCCCCCTCCCATATCTTCTCGCATGATAAATCCCCGTAGCAAACAGAGGGCGCCTATAAAGTATAAATCGTATTTCAAAAATATTCCCATGGCTCTCTTTGATAAAAATCCAAATCCTAACAATGGCCTAAAATGGTTGGTGTGGTTAGATATATGTCTCCTCTTCTCACCTGATTTCTCTGACTCACTCTCTCTTTTTTTTTTTTATTTTGAGACAGGGTCTTACTTCGTAGCTCAGGCTGGCCTCAAACTCATGGCACTCCTCCTGCCTCAGCCTACCAAGTGCTGGGGTTACAGGTATAAACATGATATCAGGCTGTACAATTCTTTTAGCTCATTTTATTTCAGTGGCTACTCCTCAAACACACCATGCTTACTCGTGTCTTGAAGCTTTTGCATTTGATGTTCTTTCTGCTGGAATGCTCTCCATTCAAATATTTGCAGGGCCACTTTCTCACCTAATTTAGATCCCTGCTCCAACATCAACTTCTTCTCCAAAATCTCATCTGCTTGCTGTCCTCTGTCCCCTTAAAAGCTTCATCTGCATAGTATTTATTAATGCTTCACTTTGTATTGGATTTTCTAATGTGTTTGTTTGATGATTGTTCCTTCAATTAAATATAAACTATATGATAACAAGAATTTTGTCATTTTTTTTTCTGCTGAATTCCAGTGTATAGAAGAACTTGGTCTGGCAACAGAGTAGGTGTTAAGCAAGTTTTTATTGAATCAGTAGATGAAGAAATTTATAGAATGCTAGACATGGTGGCAGAGAAATATAATTACATTCAAAGTACCAAGAAAACATAAGTGCCTTCATCCCACAAATCTATTTTGAGTGTCTATAATGTGTCTGACATTGTGCTGAGTGCTTGGAATATAAAGATATATAAAAATCAATTCCTATCTTTAATGTTCTCATGGATTCCAGACTGATAAATATGAAAATGTGCATATCGGTCACTAAGAACTGGAACGTAGTACTGCTGGAAGTGCCCTTCCTCCCTCTCTACCTCCGTCCCTCCCTCCTTTCCGTCCTCCCTTCCTCCCATCTCCTCCCCCTGCCTTCCTTCCTTTTTTTCTTTCATACAGGATCTGACTAGGAGGTTCAGGCTGGAGGGTCAAAAACAAAAGTAATGGAAAAAATTAGGAAGCAACCTGATCTATAGCTGAGTAGAGGGTAATTTCTATATTGTGCTTTCAAACAACCTCTGCTTTCGGCTGAATTCGGTGGCACATTCCTGTAATCCCAGCACTCAGGAGGCTGAGGCAGGAGGTGTGAGAGTTTGAGGGTGGCCTGGGCTATACAGCGAGACCCTGTTTCAATTGTAATATATAAATCTATGCTTTCAGGTTCCATCAGCGCCTCAAATATCCCAGCCTTTAACCTCGAAGCCAAAACTGTCTAACCAGGAGAGAAACCCGGGGAGACCCACTAACTAAACGGAAAAGGCTTAGGATCCTTTGCCTTCTTTCTTATTTCTTTTGACTTATTAATAAACTATAGAGAAAATTGGTCTCATCTCTGTTTATTCTACAACTCCTGCAGATTAGGAATGCAATTTTAAGCAAACTATTAATTTTAATGCAATTATATTTCAATAAAGCATTCTCTCTTTCCTATGGAGTTCATTGCAGTAGGGGGTTGACTTGAATTAAAAATAGTTTTGGGGCACCATTC
Source organism: Fukomys damarensis (assembly GCF_012274545.1). Taxonomy (NCBI): domain Eukaryota; kingdom Metazoa; phylum Chordata; class Mammalia; order Rodentia; family Bathyergidae; genus Fukomys; species Fukomys damarensis. The sequence goes on along the minus strand of NW_022900917.1, from coordinate 22,268,350 downwards.
GTTGCACTTTATAATACACTAAATTATATGATGGGATGCAAACAGCAAGAAAGATCTTAAAAGTGATTTATCCACTCCATGTTTGCCTCTGTTTTGCTATGTCTTTGTCGTGTAAACACCCATCCTTGTGCCTGAGCACCTCGGGGACCCATTTACAGGGCAGTACTTTCCTTTTGCGGAAAACTCAAAATTTGCAAAATTCTTTCTGAAATTAGGCTAAAAAGTACATGGAGCTTTCAACTAGAGCTGTGCTGAACTAGGCAGAGGATGTTAGCAGAAGGATTAACATCACCGGAGGGACTTCCTGGGTCACTGCCCGGCTTCTTCCTCTCATTTTCTAGTTTCTTCTGATTTTGGGGGCTATTTTGACTTTGGAGTTAAAGTGAAAAAACAAAGTTGAAGTTTTAGATATTTAGAAATGGATAATAAACCAAACACTATTCACTATACTTCATGCTACTCATGAAAAAAATGCTTTAATTTATTTTAAAAAATAATAGAGGATTAAAAATAAGAGAGGTAAGCATGTCACATAAGCAACTATATACACCCCCCCAACTAGGCAAGTAAAAGGCAAAAATTAATTGAAGATATAACTATATATTACTGAAAGAATCATGGAATTTCAACAGTAAGTCCTCAACCATTTTTAAAGGATACACTATCATAAGAAAACTTTTCCCCATTAAGCTTATTGGTGCATTTAAAGCAAACAATACAGTTATATTTATCATTGGGATCTTGTACCTTTCCATGATATGTCTTGATTTTTATTTTTTCCCCATGCCCTGACCCTCCCCTCCACCCAAGAAAACTTTATATAAAACTCTTATATTATGAGAGCACTCAAGAAAAATCACAGTGGAGAAGGGTTCCTTTCTCCCTACAACCCTGCCAACATTTGTTATTGTTTAATTTCTTGATAGCAGCTATTCTTTGTGGGGCGATGTGGAATCTCAGTGTCGTTTTCATCTGCATCTCTTGAATGACCAGAGATGTGGAGCATTATTTCATATATTTACTTGCTGTTTTTACTTCTTTGTCTGAGAAATGTCTGTTCATTTCAGATGCCTATTTTTGAATTGGGTCTTTATATTTGGGGGGCTGATTGTTTGGAGTTCTTTATATTTTCTAAATAATAGTTCTTTGTCTGAGGAGCAACTGGTAAAAGTTTTTTCCCATATTGTAGGTTGTCTCTTAGTTCTGTTGATGGTTTCTTTTGCAGTGCAAAAGCTTTTTAATGAGATCCCAGTTGTTGATTCTTTCTGCTAGTTCCCGTGCTACTGAGGATTTGTTCATAAAGTCTTTTCCTATGCCAATGTCTTCAAGAATTCCACCTAAATTATCTTCCAGCAAGTTTAATGTTTCTGTTTTAATATTTAGATCTTTAATCCACTTAGATTTTAATTTAGTGCATGGTGAAAGATAAGCATCCAGTTTTAATCTTTGGCAGGTCGAGATCTAGTTTTTCCAACATCATTTATTAAAGAGGCTATCTTTCCTCCACTGAGGATGGTCGGCTCCTTTGTCAAAAAGGCGGTAGGTGAGTACATCTGGAGTTGTTTTTGTATCTTCCAGTCTGTTCCACTGATCCTCAGATCTGTTTCTTTGTCAGTACCATGCTGTTTTATCACAGTGGCTTTGTAGCATAGTTTCAAATTGGGAATTGCTATACCCGTTGCCATGTCTCTGTTGCCTAGGATGGCTTTTGATATTCTAGGTCTCTTATGGTTCCAAATGAATTTTTGGTGGGAGTGCAGATTGGTGCAACCAGTATGGAAGTCAAGATGGAGAAACCTCAAAGAACTGGGACTAGAGGTTCCATTGACCCAGCCATCCCTCTGCTGGGTATCTTTCCAAAAGAATTGAAAGAATCATATCACAGTGATATATGCACACCTATGTTTATAGTGGCACAGTTTGTAATAGCTGAAACTTGGAAACAACCCATTTGCCCATCAGTTGGAAACTGGATAAAGAAGATGTGTTTTTTCTATAAAATGAAATATTACTCAGCCATAAAGAAAGAGAAATTAGATTCATCCATAGGAAAATGGATATATATTGAGGATATACTCCTAGGTGAAATAAATAAGTCACATGTGTAAATACTGTATAGTTTCTGTGGTGTGAATAAAGTATAATAGTACATAAGAGCCTAATGATATAATAGACAATGTGAAATAGGAAGAAAAGGGCTAAAGGTGTAGGGAAAGTGGGAAGGGTAGGGGAAAGCTAATAAGGGAAAAGAAAAAATATGAGAAAAAGAAAAAATGGAAATTAAGTGTTTAGAAAGGGGGAGGGAGGAGGGGGTAAAGGAGGGCAGAGACCAGGGGAAAAATGAGAACCAAGACTTGTCATGTAGAGGTACAAGATCCCAGCAATGAATGTAACTATACTGTATCCCTAAAATGTACTAATAAACTCAATGAGAAAAAAAGAAAAATCACAGAAACATTAAGATGTAAAAAGAAATTAAACTATAGATACATTTTTAAAATTAAGTGATAGTATATTTATATATGCATTTTTTTACATGAAGACATTTTTGTGGTACAGAGCCTTTTCACTGAGCTATATCCGACCCTATTTTTACATTTTAAGACAGGGTCTTTACATTAATACTTTTTATATTTAAATTAAAGTTGCTTTTTAAACTGACTAATGAAAATATAAAAATTGTGCATATGTGTAGATTACCATGCAATGGTTTGGTAACCAGTATGTACTGTGTAATGTCTGAATCAGGAAAGCATATCTACTGAACATTTAAAAGTCCTTAGCCTCAGGCCGGGATTTAGCTCAGTGGCCCAGTGCCTGCCTTGCAAAAAGCACAAGGTCCTGAGTTCCATCCCTGGTAAGGCACACACTCACACAAAGAAAGTTCTTAGCCTTGCACGGTGGTACACACCTGTAACCCCACCTCTCCTGGAGGCCAGAAGATCATGTGTTCAATCTTCACCTGGGAAACTTAATGATTTAGTGAGAATCTGTCTCAGAGTAAAAAAAAAAAAAAAAAATTTAAAGGGCTGGGGAAGTATCCCATTGCAAAGGCCTTGGTTTAATCCCTGCTAATGCTCAACAAATAAACAACAACAAAGAAAACCAAAACAAAAAATCTTTATGGTGAAACCATTCAAAAATCTTTCCTTTTAGCTTTTTGAAATATGTGGCACATTATTATCTCTGGATATCCCGATGCAGCACACCAGAACGCTTTACTCCTAACTGTAAGTGCCCATCAATCACCCTCAACTTTCCGCCTTTCTCTCACCCCTTCTACCCTCCCCACCACCGGATAATCACTGTTAGACTCCCAAGTTCTGTGAGATCGACACTTTTATTTCCACGTACGAGTGAGATCACGAGGTACTTGTCTTTCTGTGCCTGCTTTATTGCATTTAACATAATGATCTCCACTTTCACCCTTGTTGTCTTGGGATTTCATTCATTCTGATGACTAAATACTATTTTATTCTCTATGTGTATCTCGTTTTCTTTATCCGTTGATAAACACTTAGCTTGCTTCTATCTCTTGACCCTTGTGAATAGTGCCACTGTAAACACATGCGTGCAGGTGTCTCTTTGACAAAAGATTTCCTTTCCTTTGCCTATGTACCCACTGGTGAGAGCATATGATAGTTCTAGCTTTAATTTTTTTTTACCTTTATAAACTAGTGTTTATCATTGGACTACCATTGAACCAGTGAACAGAGAAGAAAAAAGGAATGTAGCACACAATATCTTTAATTCTTTTAGGAATCTCCATACTTTTCTCCACAATACTTTGGATTAGTCCAGGCTGACCTTGAACTGACTTTTGAAGCTCAGGCTGGTCTCGAACTTGTGGTGATCCTCTTATCTCAGCCTCCCAAGTGCTGGGATTACGGGTGTGCCCAACCACACATGTCTCCCCAGAATATTTGTACTAATTTACACTCCCACCAACAAAGTGTGCAGTGATTGCATTTTCTCCACATCCTCACCAGCCCTTGCTATTTTTTGTTTTTTAAGTAATTGTTATTATCACTGGGATGAGGTGATAACTTCTTGCAGATTTGACTTATATTTCCTGACAGTTAGTGATGCTAAGTGGTTTTTCCTTTATCCATTGGGCATTTGCAGATCTTCTTTTGAAAAATGTCTATGGCTTGTTTTTTAATCAGGTTATTTGTTTTTACTTTTGAATTTTTAGAGTTCCTTGTGTATTTTAGATATTATTCCTTTTTCAGATATATAGTTTGCAAATATTTTACTCATCCCCTAGTTTATGTCTCTATTAATTGTTTCTTTTCCTGTGTAGAAGCTTTCTAGTCTGATATAGTCCTACCTGTCTATTTTTGCTTTTTTTCTTTTGTACTGGGGATCAAACTTGGGACCTTCCGCTTGTGAGGCAGGCAGCAGAACTACTGTGCTAAATCCCCTGCCCTGTTTTCTTGCTTTTGAGGACTTATCCAAAAAATTCTTTGCCCATTTCAATGTCCTAGGTATATATCACTAGATTTGTAAAACAAGATGAAATAGATATTTTCTTAGGGACATATAAATGACCATGACTAGTAAGAGCTCGCTAGCAAATGACTGGATGAATAAGTGGACAAGAAGCTGAAAAGTTATATAAATATCTAATTCCAAAATATATAACAGAATTCATGCATTCTACTTACCATTAAAGATAAGTGTAATGTTATTTAATTTTAAACACTCAGAGAAGCATAGGAAAATATAGAAACTGGCTAACACAGTCTATGTGCATTAGGTAATTCTGATATAAAGTCTGAATAAGACCACTTATTATTATTATAGGTGTGAAAATATGAAGTAAATTTTATTAATTAAATATAATATATAAAGAGACATATACACTATAAACATACAGAATATGTTTCTAGAGAACAAGACTATTTAACACATGAAATAAACTATCCACATTGGCAAAATAAAGAATGCCAACATTATTGGGTAAAATTCTTCACTGTTAAGACTTATTGAGCCCTTAGACTATTGAATGAAAGATCAAAAATAAACATTACCCTTCAATGTGAATCATTAGCCAGGTGTGGTAGAATATGCCTGTAATCTTAGCATTTAGGAGGCTGAGCCAGGAGGATCACCGCAAGTTCAAGGCCAGCCTGGGCTACACATGAGTTCAAGGCTAGCCTGAACTACAGAGAGACCCTGTCTCAAAAAACAAAAGCAAAACAAAACAAAATGGTGAATCATTAATTCTTTCCTGTTGAACTAAAGAGGAATTCAAAATAATCTAGAGGAGTTATACAGAAGGGCAGATGTTTAATGCAAAGGAAGATTATGGAAGAGAGAAATGAATTGAAAGTAAATATTAGAAAAAGGCAAAATTTATTATTTTAGATTATGTCTGCCTAATAAAAATCTGAAGATTGAGGGAATTTAAAAGTTATAATAACTAGCAGATTGTTCAAGGAGTGCTAGGGAATATATATCAACGATAGCCAAATGAGAATGTGCAATTCATTTATTTATTTTTGGCACTGGGGGTCGATCTTGGGTCCTCTAAATCCCCAGAGAACCCCAGAGAATGTGCAATTTAAATAATAAGCATGAACCGATACATTGGCAAAATCATAAATTATCAAAAACCTTTACAAAATTATACAGTGATGATGAGAAGGGCACATTCTGTCCTTAAGGACATCGTTTCAAATCTAGTTTTAAAACTTTATTAACTGTGTATCTTTGGGCAAATTATTTGAACTCTCTGAGCCATTTGAATTCTTTGTAAATAGGGGTAAATACAGCAGCTACATCTTAGCCTTGAATGGAGATAAAAAGATTGTATATATAAAGAGGTTAGAATGACACGTAGCACTTGGTTATTGCTTGATAGGTATCATTTTTATTATTGTTATTTGAAAAAAAACTAGATAATTACATAAGGCATAACGGAATAAATAAATAATGGGGTGTTTTTCCCTCGGGATCAGAGTCTTCAATATTTTAAATATATAAATCCAGAAAAAATACCAACGAATCTCCAGGCAGATAATTTTCATGAAACATTTCATGATATTTCCCAAGTTAATTGTGGCTGAGTATTGCTGAAATTGCATGTTGTCCCCACAACTCTGGACATGGAGGCATGAGAGTCCCTTTAGCCCATGAGTTTGTGACCAGCTTGTTCCACACAATGAGAACTACTCCCAAAAACAAAAAATAAAAGGTAATTGTGTATCAAGCTGGGATAATTAGGAAAGTACACTATAGGGTATTTGTCTCCTCAGACTGTAATACATTTCAAGGTTAATGTTGTTTCTGTATTTATTCATTTATTTTTCTTTTTGAGTTTATTGATACTTTTTAGGTATACAGTACAAGTTACATTCATCATTGGGGTCTTGTACCTTTACAAGACAGGTCTTGGTTCTCATTTTTTCCCCTTGTCTCCCCCCTCCCTTCATCTCCTCCTCTCCTCCACATTTACAAACTCTTTATTTCCATTTTTACATTTTCTCATATTTTTTCTTTTCCCTTATTTCCTTTCCCCTACCCTTCCCCCCCCACTGCTTCTGTAACTTATGAAAGAGAATCAAGGATTTTCAAAGAAAAATCTAAGTATGTACAATAATTTCATTAAAATTAGATGAAGTATCACATATTCAATACTCATAGTGAGGCATTTAATATTGAAATAGAAAAATACTCTACTCATATCACACATATAAAATTCAAAGTAGAACAAAGATCAATATGTAAAATAAATGATAAAGCCCTTTAAAGGTCCAGCTATGTATGACACAAAACCCACAATATACGGAACAAATTTCCTAAATGTAAGTAAAACGTAATGGCCTGTGAAAGATGCCTATCACATTAGCAGCAAGCATTTTTCCAAACTGGGTAACAGGCAAAGGTTATTAATCCACCATACAGAAAGATCGCTTACGCTCTCTGATCTCTCTTCCTTGAGGCAGGCGGCGGAATCCTGAGCTAAATCCCCGGCCAGAAAGATCACTTATGAGTCGATAAGAAAAAGGTAACCCGAGTTTGTTCTCTGGGAATTTATACAGATACAAATAATAGATATGTCTAGAAAGCATATGAGAAGCTGTTCAAGCTTGATGAAAATTGAGGAAAGTTAAATTATTTATTTTTTTGGTGCTAGGGATCAAACTCGGGACCTTGCACTTTCAAGGCAGACAGCGGCAGACGGCGGCACCACTGAGCTTACTCCCCGGCCATGGAAATTTAAATTAAAGCAATAATTTTATAAATATGGTTTTCTTCCATCATTTTCATAAAGTTAACAAAGTTTTAAGATGATTTACAGTGTTACGTGCCATTGGTGCAAAAATATTTGAACAACTTCAAGGCCAGGCTACCTAGAACTATCCACTTAGTTTTAAATGCTTACATGCTATTGGCATAGGAATTCCATTTCTACAAATCTGTTCTTCAAAAAAGTTTCTGTGGGGCTGGGCTGGTGATTTAGCTCAGTGGCGCTGCCACCTGACATGTAAGTGAAAGGTCCTGAGTTCCATACCCAGGATAAAAAAAAAAAAAGTTTCTATGTAAGGGCTGGGGATGTAGCTCAGGGGTACAGCACATATCTAATATGTGGGAAGCTCTGAGTTAGATCCTCAGCCCCTTATCCCCACAAAATTCCATTGTATACATAAGCCTAAAACTTAAAGGGTAATCATCACAGCACTGGTTACAGTAGTGAAAAACTGGCACAAAATAAAGAATAAGTAAGCTATGATTTGTTTATCTATGGAAAATGGTACAACCATTAAAAATAGTGAGACAGGGTTTGCTGGCACATGCCTGTAAGCCCAGCACTTGTGAGGCTGAGGCAGGAAGATCACTGCAAATTTAAGGCCAGCCTCAGCTATCTAGTGAGCTCAAGGCCATTCTGGATTACACAGTCAAACCCTGTCTCAAAACAACAAACAAACAAATAAATGATAGAATTTTTATAATAGGAGTCATAGGACAGTAGGTATATTATGCTCACATAAACGTTGAATATATATGAAATGTATACATAATAACTGGAAGGATGGGGCCTAATTAATTTGGTGAATATTTGTAAACACCTACATGTGCTATTGATTGCTCTAGGTACTGACTTTACGACTCTGACAAAACAGGGAGACTAACAGTATTATTTTACTTATCTTTATGATGTTGGGTGGGGGTAATGAAGAGTTTTCACTATTACTGTATAGGATGTTGCGTTTTCAGAATACTTTGGCTAGTATACATTCAGGAGTTTTGATGAATTTAAAATAAAGTAACTTTTATAAATTTAAAACAAAGGCTAAAAAGAAGAGAAAAAGGAAATCCAAATATAATTCTTGTCTATTTGAAATCTAGGATTCTATTTGCATAGAGTTGAATTTAACTAAACATATTTATATGCTTAGATAACTTGTACTCATGCTTGCTGACTTATTTACCAGCAAAGGACTAAAAGAGTGTTTATACACACTGAAATATATAGGATTAAAATGCAGTTTGCTTTCATATATTATGTAGAGACGTAATTTCAGACACATCCAGAAATCACTGTATGAAAGGCCATATGGATGTTAGTAATTTTTTAAAAAATTCTCAATTTCCTTAGCAGGGGCATACATGGCAGGCCAAAAATATTTTGTGGGTGATAGTTTAATTTGAGGAAAAGAGAGCTAACACAAGTAATTTAAAATAAATCATTTTAAGCAGATGCATATTCATTCAAAATAAGTAATTATACTCATGTTTATACAACATTTATAATTTATCTAGTTTTCAGAGTGATGTGCTCTATTACAGTATATAGAGTTAGTTTTATAGTCTGTATTCTATAGAACACAGCACTAGAGAAAATAAGACTTTCTCATGCTTTTCTGTTCTCTGCTGTGCTCATTATTAATATAAACTGTTTAAGTATGTATAACTATTAAGGAAAAGCAGAGCTCTTTTTTGAACATACTGATTTTCAGGTACACAAATTGTATGTACCTATCTTTTATGGGTACAGATTTTGGGTTTATTTGGTTGATTTCAAACAGAAATATGCAGGAGTCAATTTGTAGTAAGATTTATCCTGGGCTTCACAGAATTCAGCTGCAATCTCAGCATTCTGGGAGGCTGAGGCAGGAGGATTGTAAGTTCAAATCCAGCCTGGGAAATTTAATGAGAAACTGTCTTCAAACAAACAAACAAACAAACAAAGGGATAGAGATGTAGCTTGGTGTGAAGGCCCTGGGTTCATCCTTAGTGTAATTAATAACTCAATCAATAAAGTGAGTGAATGTAGTAGGATTTAGAACCCAGAAAAGTAGCTGGGAAGTGATGATGCTATTTGGGACTCTCCACCACGAAAGGGGCAGCTGCAGACTCAATACAACCACAGTGTAGCCAAGGAAAGGAGGCTAGAGGGGATAGAGGAGTCGATGATCAACCTTGGGAGACAACAAAGGTCATAGCATGGAAGAGGAAGCCCATCCACAGCAGGAGGCATTTAAAGAGGCCGGGATTTAGCTCAGTCGTGTGGTGCCTGCCTCTTAAGTGCAGGATCCTGAGTTTGATCCCCATACCAGGAAAAAAAAGGCATTTAAAGTGGTGACTCAAAACCTGCTTTAGAATAAGAAATGGGTTTGTTAAAAAATTAACATCATCTTGACTTCATTCAGCACCAAGACCCTTTTCTTAGCCCCAGAGTCATTTCTCAGATAGATGTAGGCTCAAAATACAACTGAATCCATCAGACACCAAGTCTCGAGGCATGGTTTATTGGTTCTGATCAGACATACTGTATCACTCAGGAACTATGTACTGGGCCGGTTTCAATGTGACTACAAAGTTGAGAGGTTTAATTTGTCTGGCAATTAAGTGCCCTACTTTCCTGCAATATTTTTCTTTCAAGGAGCTGTGACAACTTGTACCTATTATATTTTCTAGCCAAGACTATTTATTGTGTACACTTATCTTTTATTGGTACAGATTTTTGAGTTTACTTGGTTGATTTCAAAATTGATTTGGATATCTGCTTTTTGAAGAGATTAAAAAAATCTTTAGTTTTAAATATGTTTACATTCATGGAACCAAGTCAATAAAAGCATTAGTATTTCTCCTATACTATACTGGCTTTTATAAATTAAAAGAATTAGAAATCAATGTTTAGATATGCTTCAGAATGCTTGTTTTTTTTTTAAATTACTCAGTTTTTAATATAAGACTTTCTTTTAAGAGGGTTTGCATAATGCTTTTTATGGCTGATTTATATGGCTTCAACAAGAGAAATGATCAAATTAATTCATTCTGCATAGATTCAGTCTGTCTAAAAACATTGTTTGGTTGAATTTACATAAGTTTAGCAATGTGTGCATTAAAGCTGCATTTCCCCAGAATAAAGAGCTGATTTCTCAGACCTTAAAACACACCAGGAGTTAAACACCACTTATCCAGTCAAATAAGAGGTATTTTTGAAGCAGTACAAAAGAAAAGAATAGACAAATATTATGGTCCAGTGATTCTGATAAATACAAATGATCCAAACCTTCAACCCAGGAATCAAGTCTAAGCAATGCCCAGTTTCCCCTGAAGTCCCTCAAGGAGAAATTATGGAAATAATTATAATGCCAGAGAAAAGCTCAGCAAATAAGATCTAGGCAGCTTCCCTAGTACAATCTCTGGCAATGGTGGTGGCGGGGGGGGATTTGCAGTGCCTCCCACATAGTGTAGGTGAGCTTTGGAAGATTGCTTATCTGAACTCACAAACCTTTGGCTGCATGCCCACCTCCAGGGCAGACCCTGATGTTTTTTTGCGTGAAACAGAATAAGGTGATATGAACCTAGGTGTCTATTTCTTCCCTAGATGCATGTGTACAGTTCCTATTAATTTTAATGAGAATTATGTTTGCACATTGAGGCAGGATAAATCCCTTTGGGAAGAATCTTGCCCTTGGATGCATACTCGTAATTTCCATTAAAGGGACAAAAGCCCAGGGGAACCATACATGGGTGCCTGCGGGCAAAATCTGATCCTCTGCATAAAAAAGTGCACAAATCACCAGATCATTTCAGAACTTGTAGATGCCAAGAATATAAAAGGTAGTGAGCATTTATCTCAGCCTGTATTTAGATAATGTGGGTTTCTCAGTTTTCTACCTTGAATTTAAGGTTCCCATAAAGCAGAAATAACTACTAGGCAGTGGAATCCAGTATTGAGGTTAGGATATTGTTGAACATCCATGCATATGGGGTGAAGAGCATTATTTTTTAAAAAAATAAATAGTATGATGAAAGTCGAAAAGACAATTACTAAAAATTATATTAATAAAGACAGTGACCTACCTTCCTACTGTTGCTTCCACAGGGGAGATCAAGGATTAGGGACAATTTAAGTCTTTTCAGCGGTGAGTCCTATGTGAGAACTTTTTACGTGGTCCTAATATATAATGAATAATCTCAGGGCAGAGATCTGTTTGAAGGAGATATGATTGATGGCCTATCATTCCTAATTCACTGTTTATACTGGTAGCCAGCCTACTGGGAAAATATCTCATTCATCAGGGTATTAGGGAATTCAACCAACGTATGGCACCTTCATTTTAACAAACTAAAGGAGAAAAGCTAAGTGGTGGAAACTGACAACCATCTCTGATTCTATGATAATGCAATTAGGCTGCTCCTCTCCAGAGCTTTTGCTAATTCACAAAACAGCTTCAGTCGGCAGGTCATAAATATATGATCATTTTTCACACTTTGAAAAGTAATGATGCCCTGACATGAATCAATAAATCTTGGTGAAGTCCTTTATACTTTTATGTTCAGCATGCAAGTCAGTTTTAAAACTTGTGTGTATTAAATCTGACTTGCTATCCAGCCTGTGTTTACATAATCTAATTTAACAAAGTCTCAAATAAACGTGTAAATGAAGTGTTTATAGTAAGCACAAGGAAAGTTTCCCTTTCATTGAGAAAGTGTGATATGGTGCATCAAACTATTTTAATTTGCACCCTGAAATACCCATATTTGCAAATGTGCCACATACAGAGAGCTGTTGCTCCTAAAATTTGGTAGTTTCTATATTGAGCTTTGCATGTTATGCTCAATAGATGAATAAAAAAATTCTGCTACATATGACACAGTGTGATGCATTATTTATCTAAAATGAATCTGCTGCAAAACATCCAGAAAACATTGATAGCTATCTCCTAGACTCCTCCCCAAATGGGAGAGTTTGCTCATATTTCTAAAACAATTGCAGAAAAATATATAGCGAACATGTGCATGTATTAAGTAGCAAATATACACAGCAGCACAACATTCTTCTAACAATCATAGTTCGCAGGCTCTATAGGGAATAGAAAGATGGACAGGCTAATGAATACAGCAGGTAGCAAGTAGTTGAGGTTTGCTTAAGAATGAATTATCAAACAGCTACAAATTGCCAATTTAAAGAGGTTATACTATACAGTGCATAGCATTTTATTTTTTATTCCTGGAATGGTTGACAATTTTCCTGGATGAAAACTGAAATGATACTAAATCATAAATGTACCTGCTGTGCTGTCATTCCCATTAAGCTTCCCCTTTGTTTTGTTTATTCACTGTTCATGGTTGCAAAAAGTGATATGCTTTATTACAGGGTGGACAAAGCAGCATTTTCATTGAAATCTAGCTCACAATATATCTTTATATCAGGAATAAAACAATTGTCGCTTGGCTCATGAGTCTTTCACAGTCATTTGGAATTGTTGATGAAAATAAATATCACATAGTAAATTGTTTTCAAAGTGTTTGTGCATAGTGTGTAATCTCCATTATTTGATATTTGCTATGATGAGTAATTGATATGATATACTATCTATAAATAGATTGTGTCTCCACAGAACAACATCAAAGAGGTGATGGAACATCGATTCCACTGGCTGAAATTTCCATTTCATTTTGAGTCTGTAAATCTAGCCTTAAGCATACATATTCCCTACAGGCTCCATGATACTGAGTAAAAGTAGGCAATGGTTAACACATTGCAGCTTCTCAGTAACTTTCATTCTTCAAAACCAATTATCAAATCACAACTGTCTTATAAAGCCTGGGAAAGCCATTCTGAGAATGCCTTTCACATATTCACAAAGGCACACCAATTGTTACTTGCCAACATACATTTCAGAAGGATTTATATTCTTCAGATTCATGCATAACACAACACATGCAGCCCTTTTGCATTTCTTAGTACAGAGGATCCTGGTTTGTTTTCCAGGTAAAATGTGCAGTTTCCTCTAAAATAATTGAATTTCCTTCAAAACAGAGGGTGAAAACTGGTGGGAAACAACTTCTCAAATTATTGGACCAAAGCCTGTGTCTTGGTCTGTACTTTTGACCATGAGACTATCGAAGGCCTGCCAGTCTTTTTATGGAAGCTCCTGCAAGGAAAATATTTGGATTAATGATACAATTTAGTGACAACTTAGTGACAGTAGATCTAACCTCAGCCGAGTGACAATAGAATTGAAAAAGTAAACCAGTGGGATAGACGAGACAGTGGCTGTTGGGGCAACAGCAGGGAGGCTGCAGGGTCACTCTGATTGGCATTGTCACTTTCCCCATTCATCAAGCAAGGCCATACTTCCCGAATCATTGACCAGATGGGGCAGCTCGTCAGTTTAAACACCTGATATGAAGCCATCCGTCATCTGATAACATGATCGTTGGGCTGCAGCTGGCCGGGTGCTCTGCAGCCCGAGTGCACATGTGATGGACTCAAGCCAGGGAGGCAGGCTTTGCCGGGCTGCCCTCCCTTGATAGGATTTGCAGTCCTCCACTGGACCATGGAACAGGTGGAGGCAGAGAGAGAATGAAAAAATTACCATGTGTTGCAGGGATTAGAGCCTTACACACTCACCACTCCACTTGAATACCAATCAAAGCCAGGCAACTGACCTGAAGTCGGACCAACTTGAGGCCTGGCCAAAGAACAGAGAATCAAAACAAATGCATAAAAGCTGGGAAACCCAGTTCCTGCACTAAGAACAACTTTTCACATTCATAATCCATCTACATTGTTTTTCTCTGAAACCAAAACCCTGGAGATGTGCTGCTTCCCTAAGTTCCAATTTTTTTTTCCTTTCTTTTAAGAAATAAGCAAAGCATCTTGAGTATTTTTAGAAGAGGGAGGGGAAAAAGTAATCTCTAGGGAATCATCACAAATCCTGTTATTTTATGCTCACCATGGAGAAAAACTAATGCAACAAAGAGAATCAGACAAAGAGACAAATTATGCGCACTTAAACTGAAAGTGTTTATTGCCATGTGAAATATAATTATGCTGATTTAAAATGTTCACTGCTCAGACAGTCTAGAGCTTATTGGAATAAGGGCTAACCTTTCACAGCAGAACAGGGTTTTTACTGAATTCCACAGTAGCAGGAAAATGTGGCTATGCTGAAGGGTGGCTTCATTTCTCACCCATGTGGACTGTTGTGCGAAACCAACCTTTTATTCATCAAAATTAAAATCCCCTCCATTGGAGAGTCCATAAGTGAGATAAGTTAACTAGTAAAGACTTAATCCTCTTATGTCCTTAGTAGAATAATATAAAGAATTTTATTCTGCTTAGCATATCACACCCCTTACTGTCATAACTCCCAGCACAGGTCTACTCTAGAGTATTTGCAATGTTTTCCAACATCAAACAAGGTCTTTCTCTTTCTTGTTCCCTGTCTCAGATGAGTAAATTTGGTGTCTCCACTCCAAGTGACTTGGGTCTCCAGAAAATCTCTATGGATGTGACTTTGTGACTGTGGAGGGTGGCATCATGTCTGCTCCAGTTTCTCATCTAGTTTTCATTTCAAACCTCTCAAAGTCTCTGGGTATTCTGTCCATCTCCCAGGGACATGCACAGCAATACCTGCCTGCTCCTACTTAGCTGGGAACTTTAAATGATTGTTAAGATATACGTGAAAAACAAAAAGAGAACAAAATTTCCAACCACCTCTGTTGGTAAGTGGTTTTTTCTCTCCTTTCTTCATCCATTTTTTAATAAGTATGTGTTTATAGTACACGTTTGTGTGGAGTTGGTGCATGTATATAACACATCTTAATTCCTCCTTTGTTCCCTTCCCCTCTCTTTCCTCCCATTGCCTTCCATCTCTTGACCCACTTTGTATTTGAGAAAGATCTACGTCCCTATTTCGTATTATCTTTTATTTTGCTTTTTATTTATACTTTAAGCTTCTCAAGTAAGAGAAACCGTGTAATATTTAAGCTTTTATGTCTAATATATTTCACTTAACATTATGGCCTCAGGTTGAATCCATTTTCCTACAAATGACTCAAGTTTGTCTTTTCTTATGGCAGAGTAGTGCTCCATTGTGTCTTTGTTCATTTTTATAATTAAATTTTGTGCCCAAATAGTTAACATTTAAGGGCAGCCAGGAAATGAGGGCAAAATGGGGCAAGTGAATAAAAATGTAAAGATAGAGAGTAGAGATTAATATGGAGAAGGACTAGAGGTTAGAAGTTAGGCCCACCCACCTTCAGATTTGAGGATTGGGAGAACCCTTCAGGAAGTCCATACAAGCTACTTAGCTTTCTGGAACAAAAGTTTTTAATTTCTTCAGTGTGATTATTCAATACTTTTTGTTATTAAGTGCAGTTTCAAAGAAGAAAACTAAGCATGATGCTGCATTTAAATAGTTAACATGGTGCTTGACATATTGTAAAGATCTCTACTAACAGTCATTGTGATTATAGTGCTCCATAAATATTATTCAAATAACAATAAGACTATTCATACAAGTCAGGGAAAACTTTTCCACTTTAGTTCAGGCACATTGGTTGAGAATTGCACTCTGACAGTTACTATGTCAAGAATCAGAGAGAAAAACATGTTTAAGTCATCATTCTTCAGAAGTCTAGGCCAATGTAACTAAGGCTGCACAACATTTTTTTTTTCAATGTACAAAATTTAAATACATATCAGAGCAAAATGTTTGTCCATAAGTAACTATATTTGACAACAGCCATAGACAGACTTCAGTTTGAGTTTGAATTTCATATTTACCCTTATTTACTAATATTTATTAATTTTAAGTATTTTCACATCTTAGAACACATTTTAGAGTTGAGAAATTCAGTGATTAAAATAGTCTACTCTCAGGCTGGGCATGGTGGCGCATGCTTGTAATGGATCATTTTTTTTTTTTTTTTTTTCTTCATATGGGGGATCAAACTCGGGACCAAGGCAGGCAGTGGCACCACTGAGCTAAATCCCTGGCCCAGGGTCATCTTGGGTTTAAGGACCTCCTTGGCTACAAAGTAGGTTCAAAGTGAGACTGAATTACATAATGAGATCCTGTCTCAAAACAACAACAATGAAGTGTACAATATTTTCTTGGTCTGTGAACAATGGTAAATATATTTTAGGACAAAAAAAATACAGCTTACTCTATGAGTTACAAAGAACAAAAGTCAGTAAGTTGGGGACTTATAACTAGTTAAGATGACAGACCTAAAGATAATTGCTGTATAATATGAAATATACTAAAAAAAAGGTCATAATGAAAGCAGTGAGAAAACAGTTAAGATAATTTTCTGTAGGGTTATATGGTCATTTCAGTAAGTCTCCCTGGGAAAGGTAATATTTGAACAATGAGTAGGATTAAACAGAAGCACAGTCTCTTCTAGTTTAAGAGAACAATACAAGCAAAGGCTCAGAGGGACTCCTAACAAAGCAAATGCATTTTATCACTCAGCAAATCTTTGAAAACAAGCATCTATTGACCTTCATCCAAGGTGGTCTTGTAAATTTACACTTTGAAGCCCACTTTTCTTCAAAATATACTCGAATGAGGTACATTTTAAATGCCAAAAATTAAAAAAAAATACACAGCTGTGCCAAAACAAAATTAAAGTGATACAAAACAGAAATGCTTGATGGTGGGTGGAAGTGAAGATCTGCAGCTTAGGCTCATGAGAGAAATGGCTCCCTGGAAGTGGTAGAAAAGAGCCAAGCTCAGTCCTGGAGACTATAGCATGGGTCCTGCCTAGTGAGGGGGTCAAATGTGCAGCTTCCACAAAGTCTTGAGAGACAAAGAGAAGCACACATGGCCTCCAAACCAGAAATGAAAACAAGGCCCAAATGATCATGGGCCAGGAACTGATATTTCTGTAATACAGTGGACTCTCAAGTTATGATCAGCCTGAGATACAAACAATTTGGGTTAATTAATTAATGGAAGACTCATCTGCCTCTTGTTATCTACAGCGTGTACCCAGGTAAACATCCAGATCTCGGCTGGATTGACTTACAACCTACTTGAGTTACAAGCAGCCCTTGGGAACTGATCAAGTTTGTAAATCAAGGGTCCATTGTATAAGACTGATTCTTCAGTATATGACAAGGGTTTGTTATGACCTGTGATCAGAATAGAAGAATGGGAAAAGTAGACCAGGAGGGATTAACAGAAAGAAATCCCAGAGATAATTTTTACACTCTTGGGGTAAAGCCAAGCTAATACTAAGAAAATACTTAATAAAATAAAGGCTTTCTATATGATTTGACTTGTAAAAGTTCATATAGTGGGACAACTTAAGGCTATTTTAAGATAAATATGCTTAGGATATTGAAAGAGGTGAATGAATAATATTCATAAGGAAATAATGAAAAAAAATCCAGGATGAAATGAAACAAAAAAGAACTAAGTATGAACAAAAATTGATTAAAAGCCCAGAAATGGATAATATAGCTTCTCTATAGGTATTCTTTAGATTAGAGACAAGCAAAGAGAAACTAGTAAGCACACACACACACACACACACACACACACACACAGACACAGACACACACACACACAGGAGCATTCTTTACTTGGAGAATGTGACAAGCTCTGACACTGAGAGCCTTCTGTGCACACTTAAAGCACTTCCATACAGAAGGAAAAGTGTATTTAGAAGCAAACACAAAGAAAGAATAATTAGGCTAAAAGCAAATTTTGTTACAGAAACAGTGTGTAACAGTGATGCATCAATAGAATCAACAAAAGGAAAATACTTGCCAACCTAGAATTTTGTACCTAATCAAATAATCATTTAATGCTGAGGTCAAGATCAAGACATTTCAGAAACACAAAGCCTAAGCAAGACCGTAGCAACTAGACACTAAAAGAACTACTAAACAGCAAAGGATGAAATATGTGCAAAAATTAGTTAGCAAGTCAATAGTATACTGCTTGTACATCATGATAAACATTTGTGTATGTTTTAAGCAAGAGTAAGGGCAGCCACTAGATAGTTAGAGCAGGTTAAAAGATTTGTGATCTAAAAAAAGTGGAACCATTGTATAATCTGAGACTTTCAAGAAAAAAATTTCAAAGCTACTAGGAATGTTAGATGCTCATAGCTTAAAACTGAATCCTGACCAGTAAATTTTTCTCTCATTCAAGCTCGTGTCTCTTATGTGAGAGCAGCACATGTTTAATAATTAGCTTTTTGTTAAAAAAAAAAACCTGACAGCTCTGAATTAGACAAGAGAAAGAAATAAAAGGAATAAGGATAGGAAAGGAGGAAGTTAAATTATCATTTCTTATAGATGACATGATGCTATACGTAGAAGGTCCCAAAAGCACCACCAAAAGACTTCTAGATTTGATAAGTAAATTTAGTGGCATAGCTGGATACAAAATCAACATTAAAAAACCAATAGCTGAGAGTCACACCTTCTCCTGCCCAGAGCCGCCATCCTCCAGCATCAGGAAGTTAACCAAGCGGGTGTCACTGAACCCACATAACGCACCTTACCCCCCCACCAACACACACTCTCAGACCTCCTGATTGTGCCAGCCTTTGGACCCTCTCTGCAGAGGCAGAGGTGGTCAAAAAGGGTATTTTTCTGAGTTTCCAACTTTGAACATCTTTAAAGAAAGGGAGTGGAAACCTATGGTAGAATGGTGTGGAGTTCAACCATTCAGAAGGTAGGGGAACTCAATCTGGGCCTTGCAGCCCTAGGTCAGTCGGCATCATGGGGATCAGACATCAGCTAACTGAGATCAGGGGTATTGTGCCCTAGATCTGTTGAAAAGTTTGTTCACTGTAGACATGTTCTGGACTGCTTCTTGATTTCAATTTAATTCAAATGGTTTAAGGGTGATAGACTAGTGACTACCACAGGTGATCAGTTTCCAAGTTGTGCTTGATCACAATGTGTTGCTGATTGTATCAGTTGGGATAAAGGATTGTGGTTGATTCAATGAGCTGTTTTCTCTGATGTCATGAAGATGAGAATGTCTGTGGGTTGTTAGAGACCCAGAAGCTAGGGTGCAACTATATCAGGAAGATTTGGGTGATAAGCCAGAGATTAAACCAAGGCAGTCCCACAACAAAAATAAAAATGGGAAAACACTTAAGCAAGACACAAAGACAGACTTCCAGTTCACCAATGGCAAACAGTAGGGCAAATGAGGATGAAAAGGCCAATAGTGAA
>NW_022900917.1:22215857-22246773 GCF_012274545.1 Fukomys damarensis | reverse complement strand
GAGGGGGCAGGGACAAGGGGAAAAATGAGAATCAAGACCTATTATGCAAAGGTACAGAATCCCAATGATGAATGTAATTGTATTGTATACCCAAATTGTACCAATAACCTCAATAAAAAGAACAAAAAAGAAATTAAAAATATAATGGAGTACTACTCTGCCATAAAGAAAGATGAACTTCAGATATTTGTAGCTAAATGGATGGATCTTGAGACCATACTCTTAAGTGAATCAAGACCTATTATGCAAAGGTACAGAATCCCAATGATGAATGTAATTGTATTGTATACCCAAATTGTACCAATAACCTCAATAAAAAGAACAAAAAAGAAATTAAAAATATAATGGAGTACTACTCTGCCATAAAGAAAGATGAACTTCAGATATTTGTAGCTAAATGGATGGATCTTGAGACCATACTCTTAAGTGAAATAAATTTGACACACGTTTAAATACCACATTTTTTGTCTGGAGTGAGAAACCAAAAGTGGAATTAAGGACTGAAATGTACAATAGATATTTGGAAATAGGAAGAAAATGTTCAAATGGGAAGTGAAATCAGGAGGGAGGGAGTAAAGGACAAGGAGACAGGAAAAAATGTGAAAATAGAAGGGAAAAAATGAAAGCAGAACTTTTGTACATAGGTAGGGGAGGAGACATAAGGGGAGGGGGGAATGGGATAAAATAAAATGTATTAAAAAATAAAATCTGACAGCTCTGAAGTGTCATTCTAACTGCATAATGTGGGATCTGTTGAGGTCTCTGTTGCAACTGTTTATCAGAAGATCTTCCTCTGCCCAGCACTATTTCCCTTCTTCCCACTGCATTTCCCAAAAGAGCACGGAAATCTCTGGTTCAGTCTGTTTCCAGGGAGTCTGAACTGGCACAGCTGGGAACTGCAAATCTTTTCAGAAATAAAGTGTTACACAAAGCTGAGCCACCTGTAAGAAATCAGTAGTGAGGACCCCATCCCCGGTAGTAGGTAGTAGGCACTAGTCAATGCTTACTGGAGTTAAATGTAGAAAAGTGCAAATGTCTGTCTGCAAACTGGAGACCAGAAGGATCCAGTCGAGGTCTTGGAATCCACAGCAAAGTCCCATGCAAGTCCGTATCAAGGATCTGCCCCAGGAAGGCCTAGGGGCCAGTGGTGAAAACTAGAAAGTGTGCGTCAATGGGGTGAAGGATCTGTGCTGGAAGACTGAGGGATCTGCACTAGAAGCCAGGAGCCTGTCCAAAATGAAGACGAGGTTTGAAGCTCCTCTGAAGGAAGACAGCAGCCAAAGCTTCTGTGATGAAAAAACACTGGAAAAGAAGCTTCTTCAGGAGAACTAGCAGCATGAATTCCTCCTTTATGCCATTCCTGGAACAGTCCTCAGGTAGGTCTTCCGTACCCAGAACCATGCTGACTCAGTTAAGCTGGATGTTCCCACTTGAGTTGACCATTACTGAATCCACCACAAGTATAGGTAACTCCTGGAATGATATGGCAGTGAAGTGTTAAACTTTACCACTAGTGACCTGGGAATGGACATGAGTGGAAGAGGATGCAGTGACCTATCTTAGAAATGGAGAGATTTAGAGGGATTACTATAAATGTATGGAATGGCCTGGCTTTTGTCATCAGTAAAAAGCAGACACATGCTTGGTAGTTCTTTTGGTGTTCTGTAGAAAGCAGATTTCGCATTTCAGAATATTGCTCTGACTCATTTGCCAAGTAGCACCCAGAGCAGGGCAGACTTCAGAAGCAGTAGGTCTAAAGTCATTAAAGAAGTCTGTGATGGGGGCCACAATTGGAATTTAGGGTAATTTCAAATAGGACTAATGAGCTGGATCCTGAGGATTCCAGAGAGAGGCCACACCCTTTGTTGGAGAGAGCCATACTCCATTAGGAAAGCAAACTTCTTTTGACATGTGACCAGACCTTTGCAGGGAGGAAGTCTCCCAGAGTCTTCCGTAACTTCTTGATCAGTGCTGACCCTCAGTAGCTTCCTTCTGTCAGAACTATTATACTTTTATGACAGTTCAATATTTGGAAGGCCCAGTTCAATCCACTAATAATCTGGAAGTAAAAACAGACAAAATTGGGTCCAAAAGCTTCAAGAAAGCTTTCAAGTAGCCTAGACCTTCACCACCTACCACGATATAGAGATTTTTCTTATTACCAGATAAGGAAGGAGAATAAAGATTAAACATGATATACAGATGAGTTGGCTTGCTCTGTGGGTTAAACAAAAAAATGGATTGACTACTCAGGAGTGGCTTTGGAAGTGTTATGAGGAGGAATTCTTTCTATATGGAGCTGGTCATCTCTTTTATATGGAGAGGGAAGAAATCCAGTGAAGAGCTAGGTGAACTCATGGGCGATGATGAATATCTTGGATAGTTCATTAGGAGAGCAGAAAAAGAAAGATTGGAAAACTGAGAAAAGGCTTTTTGATGAGAGGAATCTGGCTGTACTCATGAGAGAGGAGACCACCCCTCTGTATGGAATTGGGCAAATATGGGTGAACTGTGTTATTAGGCAACTATGGTTAAGTAGGTAATTATGCTCTTTGTAGAATGTACCTGGGCAGCCAGAACAGCTTCTGTAATCTGTCACCAAAGGAGCATGATGGACTCAGAAAGTCCTGCCAGGACTCTTTGTTCTTCCCCTCTCCACCTCCCTGCTTTGTGTAAATCCTGCTTGCTACATTCCAAGGAAAACTTCAATGGGATTAAGTTTTGTAGATGTAAGAGGTATAGAGAAAAACACAAACTTCTATTTGGGGCTCTTGAGACTGACAGGAGTCACTCGCTGAGCTGCCAGCATTAAAAGCCACTTTTTTGCTCTTATCTTCATGTTAAGAGTGGCCTGTCTGGGATCCTCACCATTTCTTGCTTCACTTGTGGAACTTGGCATGAAATCTTTGTATTGCAATTAGTGTGGAACAGAGGGCATCTACCATAGAAGAGAGGCACAGAACAGTGCCATTTTATTTCAGCCACTTGTTATTGTTTGCCCCACTGCTGGGATGATAGGCGTGTGATTGAAATAGCTGCAGTGGCAGGGACAGAATGTCTACTGGGCCCTAAAGAATGGGTTCCCACTCATCAAGTGTGAGCTGGCTACTGTTGCCAGCAAATGTCCAACCCGGAGCAACAGAGAACAAGCCTGAATCAGTTTGGTGTGAAGTCAATTATATGGGGCCTTTTCTTCTTTAGAGGGGACAGTAGTTAATTTTGGCTAGAGAAAGCCAGGGATTTAGCTCAGTGGTGCTGCCACCTGCCTCTTAAGTGCAAGGTCATGAGTTCGACCCCCGGAACAGACATATATACTGGGCATGGGTTTGATTTTCTTTCCCTTGGATATTCAGCCATCACACACAATCTGATTTAGCAACACAGTACTCTACAAAAATCACATTGGACCAATAGACTTGCCTCATAATAGGGGAGTATAGCTATGGCACAAGGCCTGCATCCTGTCACGTTACTGCACCTCCCAGAAGATGCTGGCCTGGTTGAGTGAGAAGCAGTACTGCTGACCAGTTTCTCATTGTATGCTTATAAATATATTACAATTTGTAATACAGCTGGATTATTTCCAGTATTTTTGACTCTTGCAAAACAGAGCTTCTATGAACTCGTGGGCAGAAGACTTTGTGTGGACTTGTGTTTTCATTTCTCTTGGGTAAATTCCTGGAAGAATAATTGCTAGATTGTGTGGTAGATAAATATTTAACTATAAAATACTCCTGAACTATTTTTTAAGGTACATGGATCATTTCTCATTCATAAGAGCACCTTATAACAGTTGTATCACAACCTTGCTAGAATTTTTCATTGTCAGGTCTTAGAAAAACTTAGCTCTCTAGAAGCTGTGTAGTATAGTGGTATGTCACTGTGGTTTTAATTTGTGCTTTGGCAGTGTGTGGTTTTTGGTGAGGGTACTGGTATAGCATCAAGCTATACCCCCACCCTATTTATTTCTTTATTTTCATTTTGAATCACGATTTTGCTGTCACTGAGTTGACTAGGCAGAGCTTGAATGTGTGATCCTTTAGTCTCTCAGAGTTACAGGCATACACTTCTGTACCTGGCTTCATGTGCATGTTTGTTATCTGCACTCTTCTTAAGGGAAATAGCTATGTCTTTTGATTACTTAAAATAGTTTTTCTCTATTTGGTGAATTATAAAAATTACTCATATATTCTGGGTTCAGATCTTTAATCTTTACCTGTTTTTGCAAATATTTTCTTCAACTTTGTGGCTTATCTTTTTGTTCTTTACACATTGTGTTTTAAAGACTAAAAGCTAAAGGGCTGGGCATTTAGCTCAGCGGTTCAGTGGCCTGCCTTGCAAGAGCAAGGACCCGAGTTCGATCCCCAGTACCAAAAAAAAAAAAAAAGACTAAAAGCTAAAAATATGAGAAAATGAAAAATTTGAAATAAAGTGTTTATAAATGGGGAGGGTAAGAGGGGGGTGAAAGGAGGGCAGGGACCAGGGGAAAAAATGAGAACCAAGACCTGTCATGTAAAGGTACAAGATCTCAGTGATGAATGTAACTGTATTGTATACCTAAAATGTACCAATAAACTCAATGAGAGAAAAAAAAGACTAAAAGCTTTAAATTTTCAAGTGACTTTTTTTTCTTTTTTGGTACTAGGGATTGAACTTGGGGCCTTGCACTTGTGAGGCAGGCAGTGGAACCAAACCACTGAGCTAAATCACTGGCCTAAATTTTGATGAAATCTGATTTTCAATTTTTTTTTATAACTTGAACTTTTTGTGCAATCTGAGTTTTTTTCCGTAATGCAAAGTCACAAAGATTTTTTTTATGTTTTCATTGAGAAGCTTTTTGAATATAGATATTCTAATACCATTTGTTGAAAACAATATAATCTCTATTGAATTCACTTGGCAACTTTGTCAAAAATAAATCATATGTGTAAATTTAGAGTTCACTAGAGGAACAGATTTAATATAAAATATACATATGATTATATAAAATATATTCAGTGGACCCTCAAGTTACAACCGACCTGAGAAATGAATAACTTGGGTTAATTAGGTTAATGGAAAATTAATCTGTCTTTTGTTATCTATAGCATGTACCCAGGTAAATATCCAGATCTCAGATGTATTGACTTTCAACCAATTTAAGTAAAAACAAGCCCTCAGGAATTGACAGAATTCATAAATCAAGGGTCCACTATGCTAGGGTGGCCCCCTGTGGAGTCCAAAGTGAAAAAATTCGAAATGGCTGTGGATGTTCTGAAGATCCAGAAGATCCAGCTGAAGGTTAAGGCCTGCTGTTCACTACAGTCGCGTGCAAGTCTGTATCAGAAATCTGAAGGGTTTGCGTTGGAACACTGAAGAATCTATGCTGGAACCCTGGAGGAACTGGAGATGACTGCCCAAAGGCAATGGCAAAGATAACAGCTCCTCTGAAGAAGAAAAGGGAAAAGGGAAGACTTTCTTTTTCTTTCTCTTTTTATTCTACCCCGGCTACAAGCCTGGGATCTGGTGCAACCCACCTCCAGGGTGGGTCTAACCTCTTCCATTTTTGGCCCAGTGTCAGTCACCCAGAGACACACTCAGAACTTTACTAATCTGTTAGGGGTTTTTTTCTCAAGCCGAGCTGATACATCACAATTAATGATCAAATGACCTAAGACGTTAACATGAGTTAATAAACCAATTTTAGTACAGATTTATTTATTTATTTATTTATTTATTTATGGTTTTTTGAGACAGGGTCTCACTATGTAGTTCAGACTGCTCTGGAACTCACTCTGTAGCCCAGGCTGGTCTCGAATTTGCAGCGATCCTCCTGCCTCAGCCTCCCAAGTGAGTGCTGGGATTATAGGCGTGTGCCACCACGTCCGGTAGTACAGTTTTATACTTAACAGAATAATAGAGCAGATAACACATATAATCCCAAAATACTTAAACTGGGGATACAGTTCAGTGGTAAAGTATTTGCCTACAGTGTGTAGGGTCCTGGGATTGATCCCCTTATACCATACCTATCCCAGCCCTACACACTTTCTCCTCTTATTCCTCTATTATTAACACCTTGTACCAGTGAAGTGTGTTTACTATAATAAATTCATTGATTGTAATAAATTATCATTGATTATAGCCAATAATTTACACTAAGTTTCACTGGTTAAACTTTGCTATACAGTTCAAAATATCTAATGATGTATACCCATCATTGAAGCTTTGTTTCCTTTTGTGAATGTATATTCCATTGTATAGATGACCAATGTTTATCAATTCACTTATTTTACTTGCTGTGTAGTCCAGGCTGGCCTCCAACTTGTGATTCTCTTTCTTTATCCTCCCGACTACTAAAATTATAGGTGTGTGCCACTGCACCCAGCTGTCAGTTCATTTATTTAAGGAGACCTTGGTTTATTCCAGTCTTTGGTGATTATAAATCTGACATAGATATTTATCTGCATTTTTTTGTGCAGACATACATCTTTAGGTCAGTTGGATAATTATGATGGAGCACAGCTGTAATGTGATATTATATTTAGCTTTGAAAGAAATTGTTTCAAAAGTGATTTCCCATTTTGCATTCCCAGTAGCAAAGAATAAGAATTCTTTTTTTTTTTTTATACTGGGATTGAACTTGGGTCCTTGGGCTTGCAAAGACAATTCTTTTTTTTTAAATTAATTTTATTGGTACATTTAAGTTATACAATATAATGACATTCATTGTTGGAAATTTGTACCTTTACATAATCCATCTCGGTTCTTATTTTTTCCCATTCCCCTGCCCTCCCTTCAACCCCTCCCTCCCTCCCTATCTACAAAAACTTTGCTTCAATTTTTTCATTTTCTCATATTACCTCCATTCCCTTCTTTCCTTTCCCCTACCCCTCCCATTTCCCCTTCCTCTTTGTCCCTTTTCTTCCTAAGAATGAGAATTTTTACTGCTCCATGTTCTGTCTACCATTTTGCATCATCAATTTAGCAGTTTTAGCTTCTCTAATAGGTGTGTGGTTTTCATTTGCAATTCCCTAATGCCATATGGTATTGAGAAGATTTTCATATGCTTACATAACTTCTTTTGGTGAGACATTTCCTCAGATCTTTAACTCATTTTAAAAATTGGGCTGTTTTGTTATGGTTGAGCTTTGAGAGTTCTTTGCATATTTGGGATACATATTTGCATCCCATATTTGAAAATATGTTTTGCAAGTTTATTTTCTTCTGCCAATTGTGGCTTGTCTTTTCTAAAAAAGTTTCAATTAAGTTTTTTATGCCAAAATTAAGAAAAATCAACAGCTTCCCCATCAGTATAGAAAAGTAAAACACTATTAGAAAACAGTACTGATCCACAGACAGAAGAAAGTAAAATCAAAGAAGCAAACACCAAATAATAATTAAAAATGAAAAATAAAATAGATATATGGCTACATATATCAAACAGGGAGAAGCATCTACTATCAAGTTGCATTAAAGATGTGTTACATAGATCAGCCCAAATAGAAAAATCAATAGGAGGGAAGTAGAGAAATAAAAAGGATCAGAAAACTTTAAAACAGCCAAAGTAAGTTATTTCGACAATAGCGTGCTCACATCTGACACACCGAATTGAGGATTTTCCCTGGAAATCTTTATCAGAAAAAGTCTAATAACAATATAAATCATTTTAATAAAGGACAAGAAATATATTAATTGATATATACACATTCAGTATTTAGGGATGGTTGTGTAACGTTGCCATGAAACTGTTAAAAATCAATTAATTAACAGCTAGAAGCATCCTAGCATGGTTATCTTTTAAAAATGCAATGATGAGCAAAAATATTATGACATTTATATATGATAATATTTATATATAGTTATAGAACTTGCCAATATTCTCTAACAATGTTGTGCAGTTTGTAGTTGTAGGTAGGATCTACTTTATTGAAGAAAATGTCTATAAATATATCCACGGAGAATAAAAAACTAAACTCATGTTAGTGATTGACCTTAGGAAGAGAGAGTGCTCAGGGGGCTTCGACTCTGTCACTGATAAATACAATTAAAACCAGCTGCAAAAGCAACTGCAATGTGTGTGACATGAGTGTCTACTTTTTTGGAAGACATTTTTTAGGTACTGAGCATATTGAGATGAGTGGGTCACAGCTTTTGGCTTCAGAATACTCTCTTTTCAGTGGATGGGCCACGAGTGTCTCTAAGGTAGACAGCATAAGGCTCTCAGTGACTCTCATCTGCATTGCAACAAGGGCAATTACACGAAATGCTCCAAGAGGGTTGGTCATTATATGTTACTGTTACGAGGACATGACTCGTATGATTACACATAGAGCACCAACTTCTTACATTAGGTGAAAAATATAAATCTCTCTAGCAAATCTACTTCCTAGTAAAATATAGTGTTTTGCATGTTGTACTTTATGAGAATATTAATTCATAAATAACAGGCTATAATATCCTTGATTCCCCCCTCAAGTTTTAATACAGGCAAATAGCCCTCATATTCAGTATAATTAGTAGCAATGGTGAAATCAGCCTCTAATTGGCCTATTACTGTAGGAGAAAATTAAGTGAAGGAACATAGTAGAAGTCAGTATACAAAGGGGCTGGGAGAAGAATTTAGGAAATAGACAGGCTTGCTGTCAAGGGGCGGCAAACCCTGGGAAAGATGCCCAATTCCCAAGACTGAAAAGAAAAGCATTATAAACCCTTTCTTCACTTCATGTATAAAGAAAATCTCAGTCTTTATTTGGTGAGACATTGATTCTTTCTCACAGTTAATTGCTCCAGATTAAACAAAATTTCTCAGAAGAGATACATTTAGATATTTTCCTATACATACAGAATACTCTAAAAACCCATTTACAGTCCTTATAATGATGGATTCCATTTATCCTTCCTGTTATATAAATGAACTAGAATCACTAAAAAATTTTGTAGTTCCACATATACTAAGAAACACAGTTCTTCCCAAACAACATAAACTTATGCCTCATATGCAAATGCGTTTTGTATCAAACCTACTCAGAACGAAATATAACGATGACATGAAAACTAAGAGGGTAGCCAGGCATGGTGGCACACGCTTGCAATCCCAGCACTCAGAAGGCTGAGGCAGGAGGATCCTGTGAGTTTGAGACCAGCCTGGGGTACACAGTGAGTTCCAGGTCAGTCTCACTAAATAAGTGAGACCCTGCCTCAACCTCCCCCAACCCTCCCCAAATAAGAGTGTAATAGAAACACAGAGAGTATCTGGGAATGTAGCTCAATGGCACAGTGCCTGACTGGCAAGCACAAGGCCCTGAGTTTGATTTCCAGAACCCAAACACAACAACATTAAAAAGAAACACAGAGTGTAGTAGAATCATCTGTTACAGAATTCAGAGCAATTTTCTTGTACTGCCTCCTAATTTAACAGATATGAGTAAAGGAATTAGATAAATTCCCTCTTGCAGGATAATTAAGGATTAAAGTGAATTAATAAGTCGTTTTATCTGATCACCTTTGGAAAGTACAAGCTAGGTATTTGTAGGACTGTATTTAACAATAAACAAAAAATTCTGAATCCAAATCTGTTACTTTTGGTAGTCCTGAGATGTGTTTTTAACCATAAAAGATGATTATGATTTTTACCCACAGAAGAAAAGTAAATTGTGTGTGTGTGTGTGTGTGTGTGTATGTGTGTGTGTGATAGAGGGAGGGAGGGAGAGGAAGAGAGAGAGAAAGAGAAGGAGATTAAGAGGTAGCAAAAGCTAGGGATCCATAATAAAACTCTTCACTATTCATTGGCTATTTGAAAAAGTCTGATGTAAATACTGTGTGTTTTGCTTTAAAAATAGTGACATAGACATATAAAAATGTGCAAAATAAAGATTTTAATGGCTTTTAAGTAAAAAATAACAAATAGACATTTTTCCATGTATTTAAATGCTTTGGAAATTCTCTGGGTTTTCATGGAAGATTACAGCACATGGGATGTTTGGTTTGGATATTAAAGGAATGAAAGGTTATTTTGAGAATGTTATCCATCCCCACAGAGGACAAAGCAAGAGAATTAGAACTGAAGTTGTTTTAAAAGAGGCTGAACTACAGGGCCAACTTTAAGATCGATTTGACTGAGTTGACTAGTTTACAGGGTTCCACTGAAATGACTCATTGGGTCGATTCAGCAAGCAACCCATCAGTCAGTCATTTTGGCAAAGAAGGCAAATGTGAAGCCTTTGATTAGAAGGAAGTACTCTTTTAATTAAACGTTAAGACACGAATTCAAGTAAGATTACAGACTCTATCCCTAAAGGTCTTCCAAATTAGACTAGACAGCTATATAGATTGAATAGCTCAATCAGTCAATGAATATTTATTTAGTACCTACTTTGTTTCTAACACTGAACTATTCAAAACAAGGGACTCTATAAGAGAATCAATTGAAATAGCTAACAGTCTGCTATGGATTGAACTGTGTCCCCCAAAATAATTTTTTTCTTTTGAGACAAGGTCTTGCTTTGTAGTTCAGGCTGGCCTCAAACTCCCAGCAATCTTGCCTCAGCCTCCTGAGCGCTGGAATTATGGGCATGGGCTACCATGGTCAGCTCCAAAGAGATTTGTTGAAGTCCTAAACCTCAGTATCTGTGAAGATGATATTAATTGGAAATATGGATATAATCACATTCAGATGAAGTCATCAGCATGGGCCTTGATCTGTTACAACTGAAATCCTTACAAAAAGAGCAGACAGATCCAGGGGAAACATGGTCATGTGAAGATAAGGAGGGACAATGCCTGTGAAGATGGGGATAGAGATCAGAATAATATATATCAAAGCTACAGAAAGTTACAGATGTGCAGCAACCACTAGAAAGAAGGAGAAAAGAACAGAACAGATTCTTTTGAACCCTCAGAAGGAACCAACCTTACTGGCAATAAGTTAATTTGAACTTCCAGACTCCAGAACCGAGACAATACATTTCTGTTCTTTAGAATCACTGAGGTTTTGGTACTTTTACAGCATCCGTAGAAAATAAACACACAATATTATTTAAATTGTTTTTCTTATTTACTTTAAAATATAGAATGATTTTTCTATGCCATGAGCTCTTTTTAACTGATAAAACAAATTTATTGAGATTTCATTCACATACTGTACAATGTACTTATTTAACATTACAGTTAAATTGATTTTGGTATATTTATAGAATTATGCAATTTTCACCACAGTCTAATTTTAAAACATTTTCAGTGTTCCATTTATTACTCATTACCCTCTCCTCCAGTCTCCCAATTACTAATCTCTTTTTTTTCCTGCCTTTTTGGATTTATCTCCTCTGAAAATTTCATATAAATGAAATCATATAATATATGGTCTATCATACTGGCTTATTTCAATTAGCATAATATTGTCAAGATTTATCTGCGTGGTAGAATATATATTAATGCTTCACTTTTAAAATTGCCAAGTAATGCACTATTGGACATATAAGTTGCATTTGTTCATTCAGTTGTCTATGAGTGGACATTTGTCCATATTCTTTGGCTGTTGTAAATCATGCTTTCTGAAGATTTGCATGAATTTTTGTAATGACACACACACACACACACACACACATACACACACACACACATTTTCTCTCTCTCAAGTATGTGCCTAACAGGAGAACTGCTGGATTGTATAGTAACTCTAGTTTAACATTTTGAGGAAATACCAAATCATTTTCAAAAGTGCTCACAATATTACACATTCCCATCAGCAAAGCATGAAGCTCCCAGTGTCGTCACATCTTTGCTGATACTTGTCGCTACCTTTTTCATTATAATTATACTAGTTAGTATAGTCTAGTTCATATTTTCTGAATGATGAAGGCCGAGCATCTTTTCATGTGCTTCTTGGCCATTTGTATGTCTTTTTTCTTTCAAGAAATGTTTACTCAAGTCTTTCACTTATATTAGAATTAAGCTGTCTTTTTATCACTGTTGAGTTGTGAGAGCTCTGTGTGTTCTGGATTGGCAGGCATTTTCTCCCATTCTGGGAGATATCTTTTCACATTTTTCATGGTATCATTTGACATATAAGTTTTAAACTTTGGTGAATTCAATTTCTTTTCTTTTCTTTTCTCTTTCTTTCTTTCTTTCTTTCTTTCTTTCTTTCTTTCTTTCTTTCTTTCTTTCTTTCTTTCTTTCTTTCTTTCTTTCTTTCTTTCTCTTTCTTTCCTTCTTTTGTACCGAGATTGAACTCAGGACCTGTGCTTGCAAGGCAAGGGGCAGAACTACTGAGCTAAATCCCTGGCCTCAATTTCTTTTGTTAATTGTATTTCTGGTGTCATATTCAGGAAACCTTCCCTTAATTCAAGGTGATATTCTGCATAGCTGGTTGAATAGTATTTGTTATTATATTTACTTCTAGAATCCATTTTGAGTTTATTTTTATAAGGGTGGAGATGGTAGTCCACCTTTACTCTTTTGCACAATTATATTCATTCATGAAGTTATTCTAGTCCTATTTGAAGTAGACTGCTCTTTTTTTATTAAATTGTTCTGGTATCCTTATCAAAAATCAACTTACCATAAATGCAATGGTTTTTTCTTTTCTTCCAGGGCTGGGGATTAAATTTAGAGACTTGCACATGCTAAGCAAGCACTTTACTAAGCTAAATCCCTAGCCTGTAGGGCCTCTTTAGAGATTTTCAGTCCTGTCTACTGATCTGCATTGTTTTTGTTTTTGTTTTTTTTGAGACAGGGTCTCACTATGTAGTTGAGACTGACCTGGAACTCACTATGTAGCCCAGGCTGGTCTCGAACTCACAGCTATCCTCCTGCCTCAGCCTCCTGAGCTCTGGGATTACAGGTGTGTGTCACCACACCCGGCCCTTCTACTGATCTGTATGTCTGTCCTTATGTTAGCATCACACAGTCTCTGGGAACCTGCAAAGTTGCATAAGCTTGGCCTTGGATGGAAAGTGGAAGCACATCTTGATGGTTCCAACAGCCTGGGCTGTTAACAAACTGTACTACTTAGAGTAGGAATCTTCATGACTGCCACACTCTCTTTACAGATAAGCAAAACGAGACTTAGAAAAGCACAAGCAGAATGTCATAGGCAAACCTTAGATTTAAATCCTGGTCTGAATCTAGAGCCCATGTTCTGAGCTGTTATGTTAAAATACTCCTTTTTCATCAGGTCTATGGCTGGTGCATTGTATTTTCCCAATAAATATCCATTTATGAAACAGATAAATTCACCAGTGAATAATGCCATTTTTTAAGTTGCTTAATCCAGTAACCTGGAGTCATCTTTAAAATTTCCCCTTTCTGGAGGGATAGCAGAAAGAAAAGAAGGGAAAGGAATGAATATGAGCAAAAGAGAAAATGGAAACAAAGTCCTTGTAAGTAGGGAGGAGTAGAGCAGTTCAAGGGAGAGCAGGGAGTGGGGAAAAAATAAGAACCAAGATGCATCGTGTAAAGGTACAAATTCCCAATGATGAATGTCAGCATATCTTATACCTAAAATGTACCAATAAAATCATGAATGAAAAACAAACTCCCCCTTTATTTTCCTCCTGCTTTTAATTGGTGACCAATTCTTGTCCATCCTAACACTATAATATCTTTACAATTAATTCATCTTTTCATTTTGAGGGTTGCAGTCTTTGTTGGAACATCTATCACCTAAACCACTTTAATGGTTCCCCAACTGGTCTCCCTGCTTCTAACATGAGCCTCCCACTGCCTCCTTATCTATGTGAAAAAAATCACAGAATTATGCCCTAGCATGAAATCCAAGATTCTCTGCTATTTTCCTACTTCTTCATTTAGAATTACATGTGTTAAAAATCATACTTTAAGCACGATGATACATTTACGAGCAGTGCTCTCTCTGCCTAGTGCATAGCTTCTCATCTTTAAATCCTTGCTTCATATTTCATATTGTCTAAGAGTTATCTATAATTTATTGCGTAAATCTGTGCTCAGATTAACTGCTTAATTTGATTATAAATAATTCATTTCGTATTGTGGCTTCAGTTATTACAAAAGAATCTTTTTCTATTTTTACTATACATGAATGTTTCCATGTATATTTCTGGGCCAAGTGAATATTTGATTGTGTGTTAAAAGAATTTAGCAAGTAGGTTGGTGAACTAGGTAAGCAGCACCCTCAGACTAGTTAATAATTGCTTGGCATTATAGTAGATTTATGTCAAAGCGAGTAGTGACATATCTCATTAGACATTGGTATAAAATAATAGTTAAGCTTTAATGCTTTAATGATAATTTATAAATCAGAGTGAACTCATAGTAATATTGTGCTCACATTGTAGCCCTAAGATATACTTCCTGAATGAGAAGAAGGCTTTGTGCATACTGAACCTGAAAGCCCAGCACTCAGGAGGCAGAGGAAAGATGATCACTGAGGGTATGAGGCCAGCCTGGGCAACATAGTGAGTTCAAGGCCAACCTGGAGTGAGATTCTGTCTCAAAAACCCAAACCCAAACCAAAATAAAACTAAGTGTGAACCCAGTGAGGGGGTGCATGTCTGTAACCCCAGCACTTGGGAGGCTGAGGCAAAAGGATCTCTGTGAGGCCAGCCTGGGCTATTAGAGTAAGTTCAAGATGGGTCTGAACTGCATAGTGAGGCCCTGTCTCAAAAAGCAAAAACCAAACCAAACAAACATTTTTCATATATTTACTTGATGCTTTTACTTTATCTGAGAAAAGTCTGTTCATTTCAGATGCCCATTTTTGAATTGGTTTTATATTTGGAGGGCTTGATTTTTTTTGAGTTCTTTATATATCCTAGATAATAGTCCTTTGAGGAGCAGCTGGTAAAATTTTTTTCCCACATTGTAGGTTGTCTCTTAGTTCTGTTGATGGTTTCTTTTGTAGTGCAGGAGCTTTTCAATAAGATCAGATACCAGTTGTTGATTCTTTCTGCTAGTTCCCATGCTATAGAGGATTTGTTCATAAAGTCTTTTCCTATGGTAATGTCTTCAAGAGTTCTACCCAACTTATCTTCCAGCAAATTTAGTGACTCTTTTTTAGTATTTAGATCTTTAATCCACTTGGGTTTTAACTTAGTGCATGGTGAAAGATAAGGGTCTAGTTTTAATCTTTGGCAGGTTGAAATCCAGTTTTTCCAACACCATTTATTAAAGAAACTATCTTGCCTCCAGTGAGGATGGTCAGTTCCTTTGTCAAAGATGAGGTAGCTGAGCACATCTGAAGTTGCTTTTGTGTCTTCCAATCTGTTCCACAGATCCTCAGGTCTGTTTCTTTGCCAGTACCATGCTGCTTTATCATAGTGACTTTATAGTATAGTTTCAAATTGGGAATTGTTATACCCATTGCCATGTCTCTGTTGGCTAGGATGGCTTTTGCTACTCTAGGTCTCTTCTATTTCCAAATGAAATTTTGGATTATTTTTTCTAGTTCTGTGAAATATAGTGTTGGAATTTCAATCAGCATTGCATTGAATCTGTATAGCAGTTTTGGTAGTATGGCCATTTTCACTATGTTACTTCTTTGTACCCAGGAGCAGGGGATTCTTATAACCCCTGGTCATTTGAGAGATGCAGATGAAAACAACACTGAGATTCCACCTCACCCCACAAAGAATGGCTGCTATCAAGAAATCAACCAATAACAAATATTGGCGGGGTTGTGGGGAGAAAAGAACCCTTCTCCATTAGTGGTGGGAGTGCAGACTGGTGAAACCACTATGGAAATCAATATGGAGACACCTCAAAGAGCTGGGACTAGAGGTTCCATTTGACCCAGTCATCACTCTGATGGGTATCTTTCCAAAAGAATTAAAAGAATCATATCACAGTGGTATATGCTTATTTATGTTTATAGCGGCATAGTTTGTAATAGCTGAAATTTGGAAACCGCCCATTTGCCCATCAGTTGGAGAATGGATAAAGAAGATGTGGTTTTTCTATAAAATGGAATACTACTCAGGCATAAACAATGATAAATTAGATTCATTCATAGGAAAATGGATACATATTGAGGATATACTTGTAAGTGAAATAAATAAGTCACACATGTATAAATACCAGCTTCTTTGGTGTGAAAAACTATAATGGTACATAATATCCTAAGGATATAATTGACAATGTGAAATAGGAAGAAGAGGGCTAAAGGTGTAGGGGAAATAGGAAGGGTAGGGGAAAGGTTATAAGAGAAAAGAAAAAAAAACATGAGAAAATGAAAAAATGGAAATAAAGTAATTGTAAACAGGGAAGGGAGGAGGGGGTGAAGGGAGAGCAGGGACAAGGGGAAAAAAATGAGAACCAAGACCTGTCATGTAAAAGCACAAGATCCCATTGATGAATGTAACTGTACTGTATACCTAAAATGTACCCATAAACTCAATGAGAAAACAAAAACAAATAAACAAAAACAACAAAAAACCCCCACAAAAAACAAAAGCCAAAAAAAGCAAGCAACCAACCAGCCAAACAAACTAACAAAAAATGTGTGAATGCAAATGCTGGTGTATTGTCTAGTAAATTAGGAACTACATCACAGAAATGTGGTATTCATGTGTATGTGCTGTGGTTGAAAAAAAATGTTGAACAATGCAACCTAGAAAGCTTGTCCCACAATTCACACCACCAGGTAGCCTACTGAAGATTATGTAAAAACATCTCCAGGCTCTGCAGAATCTCCTGTGATTTCTCTTTCTGACATTTCCCTGTTTGACTAGGTTTATGTCTGGATTGGGGAAACTTTTGCCAGAATTCAGTGCAGCAGCTGTGAGACTAATGTTCAGTGCCAATTACATGAAGTCACTGACTCTGACCCAGCTCGCCCTGATTAGATTTCCTTTGAGGGCTGTGTGTTTGAGCAATTTGAAAGTATAGTAGTCCCTACACAGATCCTTTCTCCTTAATCCTTAATCACTTCCTTTGCCTGGCTATGCTTGAAAGAAGCTGCATCACTTGGGTAAAACAGGAAGTTGCCCAAGGGTCTCTGCCATTAAGATTGCAACAGATTCTCTTTTTCATTGGTAGCCTGAATTTTCAACACTCTATGTGCAAAGTCCAGCTTTACAAGTCTTCCTCAGAGTGCCTGTAAGTAAATAGGTTTTGAAAACCCACTCCACTTCCCTGCTCTTCTCCAGAAAACACTACCTCTCCTCTGTGTACACTGGAGATGTCTCAGCTGTTCAGTTTCTGAAAGCCACTGGAAAACAGGACTCTGGGCTTCAGGATCTAACTACATACAGCATTCTGTACAGGAGGATCAGAGAGGGGTTTGGATGTGCAGAATTTAGATTCCACGTTGTTTTTATTCTTCTGTGTTAATTTTGTTTTATTTGAACTCTTTGTAGCATTCAGAAGATAATTTAAGGGTAACTTTTCAGATCAAGGGAGGAAGCTATGTTTCCAATAGCATAAGCACAATACACAGTACTAAACTGATGATTCTGTCAGCTAGGAAATATTTCTTAGGAGTTTGTGTGGGTTGAAATAACAAGAAAAAATTCATTTAATACATCACGAAAGACAAGATTAATTGATTTTGTTTTTAATCTTCAAAGACCAGTAAAAATGCAAATGATATGATTTCCATCCTGAAATGGTGTATCAGGGGTTGGAAATGTGATGAAGTCTCTCTTAATTTCTTTAGCAGTATGTATTATTCCCTAAGCCTTCTATAACAACTTACAACAAATTTAAGTGGGTAAAAACAATAGAAATGCATCCTTTCACAGGACATCAAAACTCTGTTGGTAGCAGGACCGTATTCTCTCTTCTGGGTTTTGATGGTTGTCAGCAATCTTTGGCATTCCTTACTTTGCAGTTACATAACTGTAATCTCTGCCTCTATGTGACTTCTTCTCTCTGTGTGTCTGTGACTTCACAGGGTCTTCTCTTCTTTCTGCATCTCTGCATCTCCTCCTCTTCTAATACTGGATTGAGGGCCCACCCTACTCCAGCAGGTCCTTGTCTTAATAAACAACTTCATTACATTCTTTGATTCTAATTCTTTGAAGTGGTAGTGTGTTAGAGTGAGAAGAGCAGGTAGACTAACTTGGTTAGAAGTTGGGTTTCAACTTACTTGCTGAGTGACATTTAGCTCTAGTGACATTTACCTCCACACTGGAAAACTGGAAGATCTTTCTATGCCAAAGACTCACATGCTGAATTCACTGTTATTTCAGCATTGTGCTCTTAATGTCCTTCTCCCATCTATTGTGGCCAATGCTCCCAGAACAGGGCACTAGTGATCCAGTATGATGACATGCTTGACTGGCCTGGGTGGGTCCCACACAGATCCTATTGGGTTTTCCTGTTTCCAGGGGCAGAAGAGATTTCCTTTCTCAAGGTCTCTCAATTCTCATAGACTCATCTGCTACCACAGTGTATATTCTTCAGACAAATAATCATCAAGAAATGCCAGCTGAACCTGAAGTGAAATACAAATATATACCTATTAGAATGCTCAACTCCAGAATACTGATAACATTAAATCCTGACAAGGATATGGAGCAACAAGAACTCTCACCACCGATGGTATCATATGATAGTTTCTTATAAAACTACAGAGACTCTTACTTTTCAATTTAGCAATTTTGCTATTTGCTATTTGCTTAAAGGAGTTGGCAACTTCTGTCCACAAAAAAACTTGTCCATGGGTATTTATGGAAGCTTTATTTGTATTTGCAATTCTGAAAGAAACCAAAAATTTCCTTCGTTAATTGAGTGGATAAATAAATCAGGGTACATCCAGATAACAGACTACTATTTAGTGCTAAAAAAATAAGGAGGAAATTTAGATGCATATTACTATGTGAATGAAACCAAACTTAAAGGCTACATATTGAATAATTCCAACTATATGACATTCTGGGAAGGCTGAACTATGGAGCTAGTGGTCAGATCAGTGGTTGCCAAGGTTAGCAGGCAAGTAGAGATAAATAGGTAGAACACTGAGAATGTTTAGGGTAATAAAATTGCCCTGCTTAACATTCCAATGCTGGCTCTGTGTCAGAATGCATTTGTTCAGGCCAATAGAACATACAATTGTAAGAGTGAACACTAATGTAAACAATGGGCTTTGGTGACGATGTGTCAGTGTAGGCTCATCAAGCATGAAAAATGCAGTGTGATGCTGGAGTTGATGAGGAAGGAGGCTGTGTGTGGTGTGGGACAGAGAATATGGGATATCTCTAGGACTTCAATTTTGTTGAGAACCTAAAATCACTCTAGAAATTCTCTTTAAAATATTTAAAAATGCACACTATGCATTCAATTTCATAGCAAATAATTTTTTAATATACAATTTCCCCAATAAGTTTCAAGTAAAGGTGAGCTATACAGTGATCTCCAATTGGAATCAGGCAGCATTAGATAGAGATGGTTCGCTAGCACGTCTCATGTCGGAGTCAAAGCTTGACTTTGCATTTTGGGGGTCACTTAACTTTGAGACTTTCATAGGACAATAGAAGTTTGTTTGTTTGTTTGTTTGTTTTGTTTTTTGGGGTTTTTTTTTTTTGGTACCGGGGATTGAACTCGGGTCCTTGCGTGTGCAAGGCAGGCCACCGAACCTCTCAGCTAAATCGCCTGACTGATAATAGAAGTCTTGACACAGGAACTCTGAGGAGATGGGACAGCAGTCCCTTCACCTCTTGAACTGCCATGGAGCCCATCAAAGAAAGCAAAACCCATCAGCTCTTACATGACAGCTACCCGTGAAACTGGCGCACACAGTGAGATCAGCGTTATTACCAGTTTACCCAAGAAAACTAGTAGGGAAGGTTTGACTTTTTCTTCTACTTCCTTGAAGTCATTTGGGACACTGTGGGAAATGGAGCCAGTGTGTGACCCAAGGGCCCTTGACCATGCATTTCTACCATTTCAGTAGTGTTTAATATTTCTAATCTGAGAAAAACCCCAAATAATAATGTCAGCACAGAGAGATAGGCTGCAGTGTGGTCATTAAGTTTTCTTTGTAACCTTTCCGATAGCTTTGTGAATTACGAGAAGAATCTTGGGGTGGAGCTCAGGTAGGTGTTCAGGCTCCCAGCCCCCTGGCCTCACCTTCCCCTCTGTACAAACATGGTGTAGACTGAGTGATTAACAAGGCTGTCCCCGGCACCCCCATCCTGTGACTGTTACAATATGTACCTTGTTACACACATATGACCCCCAGGCACGGGAAGGTAAATCACATGCTGGGCCAAGGATTTAGCTCAGTGGTGCCGCCACCTGCCTTGAAAGCGCAAAGACCTGAGTTCGATCCCCAGTACCGGGGGCAGGGGTGGGGGGGATATGCTTTGATCTGTTCATAACACACTGTGAACTCCTTTCCAAAGACAGTTAGTGGTAAACAGTGGATTGTGAAAAGCAGTTTCTTCTAAGCTTTAGCTAGAGGTACATCAAGAGTGTGGTGTTTCCCATAAATATGATGTAGTCAAACAAATGTTTCTACCAAAAACCATTTTTGTAAAAGCTGTGTGTTTTTATGCTACTTGTGATAATAACTGTTATCTTTATTTTAGAATAAAAAAGTGAACTCTACAGTTAATAGCAAATAAATGTTCAATTAATATTCATTTTATTTTATTGCTGTTCTTTCCAGAGATAAGTGACTTTGAGAAACAAGTATCATTCAAGCTCCTGTAGATGCAGGTGGACAGAAACAGTTGAAATCCATTTATACCCCAGGTAGCTTCTGGAAAGAGGAGGGAGGAGAGCGAGAAGAAACGCTTCTCATTTTTTTGTTCTGGTTACTACATGAAGTTTAGATATCAGAAAAGCCCACATACTACATGTGTGGCTATCAAGAATGAAAGCAAGGAAATAAAAGAACGGAAATTGCATTTAAAGATAAACCTAAAAATGACAAAACAAAGGAAATTTAAGACTCGTATTCAGCTAGTAGATGAAGAAGTCACTTGAGATGGCATTGATTCCATCGCTTTGTTTTTAAAGTATATACGATGATATATTCAAAAAAATTTGATGTCTGCTATGGCTGCAGTTTAGTTGA
This sequence comes from Fukomys damarensis, assembly GCF_012274545.1. Taxonomy (NCBI): domain Eukaryota; kingdom Metazoa; phylum Chordata; class Mammalia; order Rodentia; family Bathyergidae; genus Fukomys; species Fukomys damarensis. The sequence goes on along the minus strand of NW_022900917.1, from coordinate 22,225,799 downwards.
GAGTATTATGATCACTAAAAAGCACGATTAATTTCTATTTGGTTTTGATTCTGAAAAAATATAATGGCTTAAATTTAATTCCATTAAGAATGTCCTCCAAATGATAGTATTTTACAACTAGAGGAAAATAATTTCCAAGTAAAATTTTCATAACATCCCTACAAATAGCTATCCTACACGGTATGTTTCAATGTTTTCACTTGGATAAAAATCATAGTAATAAGAAAAGTTAGCATGGTGTTGGGATTCTATCATTTTTGATTATTTTATTTAATGTTATAATATGTCAGTCTTTTCAGAAAGGTCTGATTATTATATGAAAACATTTGAGAACTGATTTATTTATTTTATTATTTAAATTTTGCTTATTTTTATAATACATCAATTTTATGCTTCAAAACTATCACAAAACACTGGAGAATAAAATTATATATGCCGCATAGTTTTATCTTTCTTACTTTTTTGGTTGTTCTTAACTTTTAATAAATTTTATTTTATTTCACCTCTCCCTGCCACGTTCCTTCCCCTCCCTATGTACAAAAGCTCTGTTTTCATTTTTCCTTCTATTTTCACTTTTTTCCTTGTTTCTTCCTTCCTTTCTCCCTCCCTTATTCCTTTTCCCATTTGATTTGAATATTTTCTTCTGAATTTTTACTTTTTCAAAGTAAATGGTCTTTTTTTCTTTACCTTTCAGCTGGTTCTCATAATTATATACTTAAAAAATTAGAAGGAAAGTTTTGGGAAGAGAAAACATTTTAATTTTTTTAGAATCAACATTTTAATAAGTATGTGCAGTAAAACCATGCTTAGGTTATTTTTTAATAGAATACAATAATCTATGTAGAAACCACATGGGACAGATGCTCTGAAAAATTGCTATATTTGTATACAAGTTTAGAATTTCTCACACAGGAAGAATAATTGATCTATGCAAAGCACTTCAAAATTAACAACACAGCAGAAATCAGGCAATTAGTTATACCCAAAACACATAAAAGATGTTCAATCCAAGAGCATAAAGATTCTGGTTAAAAATTAAAGAGAAAATATGATTAGTGATGTCTAAATATATAACTCAGCCATTAACATTTGTTTCCAAATTTCAAATTGATAATAAAATTATTACGATGTAATTATTGTAATGGTAAGTAATTACAGAACCCACAAAATTATACATAATAATTATTGAAAATGTATAGTAATGAAGTAATTACTTTTATTCCTAAGAAAAATGTAGTGATTGCTGTTTTAATTTTGGTTATAATAAATATTATGACTATCAATAACAGTGGCAGTTTTTATACAGGTTTAAAGCCTGAAATGTGATCAATAAAGTCACAAATCTTAAATTTTTTTCAGTGAATTTGTACCTAACACAAGAAAACAGTCATGCTTTCAGTTTACACATACAGCAAGGTATGAATAGATAATAAAATAAATGTTTACTGTGATAGTTATACAAAGATTTACTGCATATAGACGTTCAGGTTGTTCCACCTTATCTAGTTTTATGTGCAAATTCTCATGCTAGCCATAGGACAGGTACAATTGGTCCTCACTCGGTAGAAGAAGTAAGATATGGAGAATGTTCATAGTCTGCACAGGTAAAACAAGTAGCTACTACAGAAGGAAGCAAGGACTACAAGCCAGTTCTTCTGACCCTCTGTACCATAAGTTTCTATTATTTCTGCAACAGAAGTCTGCTATATGATATGAATCAAGGAATATATGTTTTAAAGTAAAATTGTGGTAAAATTTACAAGTGAGGCAAATTCAATAAAATGTACCTTTCTTGGTTGACAGTCTCACAAGCCCTGACAAGTGTATACAGTATAACCATGGGTCCAATCAAGATACAGAACAACATATCACCTTGAAAAGTTTCCTTGTGGCCTTGTGCAGCGAATCTCTTCTTTCTAACTTGAGTTTTGAGCAAATATCAAGCTGTCATGCAATGCAATGCTTTTCGCTTGTCTAAAATGTAATATAAATGAGTCTATCGTATAATGTCTCATCATCGGTGTCTGCCTTCTTCCACGTGCACGGGTGTATTAGGGCTTGACAGAGGGCTTTATGTCCCAGTCCTAAATTTTTTGAGTCACTAAGTTGCCAGGGCTGGGCTCGAACTCTCAATCTTTGTGGCTCAGCCTCCTGGAGTACTGGGATTACAGGCCTGCACTACTATAGCCTACAGTTTAACACTTTTGACACTCAGCCATTTTGCTGAATATAACAGCTCCTTTACATCGTTTAGTAGCAGTCCGTAGTGTGGCTATAACATAAATTGTTTATCTACTCTCTGGGAATGAACGTTTGGGCTGCTTAAAGTTTTGAGCACTTTTCCATAGGGAAGGACACATTTTTTATTTGTTGGATAAAGACATAGGAATTATTGGGTAATCTAATAAGAGTATGTTTAATTCTATAACAAATTTTCAAGGTATTTGCCAATGAGGCCTTATTAGTTTGCATTTTTCAATCGAAATAATACCTGAAAATTCAGTTATACCACATCTTCACCAATGCTTGGCATTGTCAGTCATTCTTTTTTTTTTTTTTTGAGGCAGGATCTCACTTTGTCATTGAGACTGCCCTGGAACTCACTATGTAGCCTAGGCTGTCTTGAACTCAAAGCAATCCTCCTGCCTCAGCCTCCCGAGTGCTGGAATTACAGGCATGAGCCACCATGCAGTCATTCTTATTTTGGGCTTTCTAATGAATATATACAAGTGACTCTCACTGTAGTTCTAATTTGCATTTTTCTAAAGACTAAAGATGATGAACAACTGTTCCTGTGCCTACTGCCTATTTATTTAATCTCGTTTAGTAGAGTATTTGTGCCAATCTTTTGTCTATTTTTCAAATTGATTTTTGTCCTTCTATGGAGTTTTAAGACACTTTTATTTATTACACATACACAAATCCTTTATCAGACTTTTTAAGGAATATTTTTCCATTTGTAGATTGCTTTACATTATTTCTCTCTGTGTGTGTGTGTGTGTGTGTGCACACTCGTGCACACTGGGGATCAAACACAGTACCTTGCATAACTTAGTAAAGCACTTTCCCACTGAGTTAAACCCCAGCCCAAGTTCTTTTGATAGGAAAGCATTTAATTAAAATTAATTTTCTATAGTAGAGTCCCTTGGTCTCTCTACTCTTGTACTTCAAATGAAAACTTGTGTGCATTTAGGTAATTTATATCACTCAACATATTGTCCGTCTTTTTCAAGGCATACAACTTGCAATCGTGCAGTTGTTTGCAGTATTACCTCTTTAATGCTCCTAAGAACTATAGAATTTTCTGCCTTTTGTTCTTTATATTGATCAGTTATGCTTCCTCTCTTTTTTCCATATATGTCTGGCTAAGAGTTTATTTATAATTTCTTAGTTCTTCTAAAGAATCAGGTTTTGGTTTCATTAAATTTTTCTTCAGGACATAAATAGCTTTTTCAAACAATTGTATGTAATAAAGAATAGCCAAAAAATTATACCTGTCTGACCCAAATTGTTAAGATTTGGGTGCAGGTATAATTTCTCCAAAGTAGCTAATTTTAAACTTTTAGCAGTTTCTTGCATTAGATACATTAAGACTTAACAGTATTTTAAAAAGACTATACCGATAAACATAACAAAACACTATTAAATCTAAAATATTTCAATGACACAGAGCCAATAAACAAGAGTATTAATTTTTTTCTTAATAGATGTGTTAATCAATATATTTTTTTCTTTTTTTGTACCAAGGATTGAACTCAGGACCTTGTACTTGCAAGGCAGGCAGTGGAACCACTGAGCTAAATCTCCGGCCCAATCAATAGATTTTTATAACATGTAGTATTGGATAGCAAAATCTTTTCTGTGTATAGAATTTTTTGATCAACTCTTTTTACTTTCTATAATATCAGAATAATCAGAAAGAATTATATAGATATGTACTGCAGTAGGATTATCTCAACAGTAACATCGCCTTTTCCGAATCAAATATTTCTTTGAGGTATCACCTGGAGCTATTTGTCCCCGTAAAGCGATTTCTCTAGCCACACTGTATAGCGATAACCTTGTGAGGACAAGGGAGTTAGTGGACTCAGTATCCCTCCTGACCTCTGTGGGAGGTGGGGACTGCACATTCTCTTGTTCACGGGGAGCTGTCCATTGACAATGAGCACTTTAGAGAAGTACTGTGTAGTGTGGAGAGCAAACTCTCACACCGTCACTCGCTTCCGTCCTTTCTGCACCCCATCTTTATGTTGTATCTGGTGGGTAGAGGCCCAGTTTCAAGGGGCAGGTTTTATCTTGTAGATGTTTTACTTTTATTACTTGCCTCAAAATCTCGAGGCTACTGTGAAATAGGACGAAAATGTTCAAATGGGAAAGGGAACTAGAGAGTGGGAGGGGGAAAGGAAGGAGGGGAAGGGAAAAAAGACAATAGAAGGAAAAATAGAAACAAAGCTTCTGCAAATAAGGAGAGGAAGAAGGGCTGGAGGGAGGGGAAGGTGGGGAGAAAAATCAAGCTATATCACGTTCAGGTACAATATAATGTTATCATTATGTATATCTACCATGTACCAATACAATTAATTTTTAAAAAATCTCAAGAGACAAGAAGGATGAAGAGGCCACTTGTTATTTTTTACAATTATGCATTAAAATGGACTACGAATTTTCATCTTATTTTCAAGATCATAGGTTAAAAGAAGGACTGTCAAGGTATGAGTACACCCAGAGGTTGCAGTAGTGAAAGAAAAAAATAGCCTATATATAGGCTGCTACTATTGGTGCAGACAATTTTTTCTTTGTGAAAGTAGCACACAGAGAGCTAGACTTGCTTAAAAAAACTGCTTAAGTAATTGGATACATTGTCAGTGGCTGTCAGGGAGAAGGCCATAGAATACCACAACTCAGTGGCTCTTTATCAGGGCTCGGTGATAAATGCCAGGCTCGGTTCATACTATCAGCGAGCCTCTCTCAGGACGTGCTGAAGCCTTACAAATGGAGTCCTTCTTTGTCAACAGTAAATCATACATAGCTAAAATGAGTGGCAGTTTCCCACTCTAATTTGCCTCAGAATTTTTTTTTTTTTAGTAAGGTGCTACATGGACTTGGTTTATTGTATTTACTATGACTACAAATTTTCAGTTTTGAAAATTGTAGGGCTAACACAAGAAGATTAGCCAGAATCCTTGATACTAATTAATATGTGAACTAGCTAATTAGTAATGCCTCTAAAGCTCAGTTTTACTGATTATAAATTTGTGATGAAAATAGCTTCCTCTTAGCATATTGTGAGGATTAAATAAGATAGAATAATACAGGTATAACACATAGTGTGTCCTCAGAAATGTCTATCAAAGTCCACATAGTAATGCCTTTAAAAAACAATTAAAATTATTTTACAAAATTCAGTGGAAAAATTTTTAAATGAATCAAACCAGACAATAAGAATTATTGCCAGGCTGTGGCATAACAGAAACACTCACAATATGGATAAAACTGGTTTAATTACTTTGGAAATACTCCAGAATTACTTAGAGTGTGAAAGGACATAGCCTGAAATCCAGTACTTTTAATCTGGTTTACTTTTTTTAATGGTAGAAGTTCTTGTCACTTGTACTTGCAGATACAATTCAAGTATGATTTTAGTAGCATTGTAATGAAAAGAAAACCAGAATAACCCATATATCCAGCAGCAGGATGAATAAAAATTATAATGAATAAGCAATAAGAATGAGCCACATATGTCTAAGTCAACCTAAAAGGACCTCATAAGTATGATATCAAGCCCAAAGACAAGTGAGAAGACCAGACATTGTATATTGTATTCATTTAATGGAAGGTACAAACAAGCAAAACCAACCAATGTTTTATATTATCATCTATCTATCTAATCATTTAGTATTTATCCATCCATGATAAAATAACAAGGCAAAAGAAGAGCATGATTAACATAAAATTTAGGACAGTACTTACTTTTAGTAGGGATGAAGGGGAATTTTATTAGGCTGGGACACAAAAGTAACTTGTAAGAAAGCGGGTGCAATCTGTTTTAAGGTAGAGGGTACTATGTAGACATTACTTCCCCAGGATCATTGTTGTAACAGACTACAGTAAACTAGGTGGCTTAAAACAACATAAATTTATTCTCTCAAGTGCTAGAAGCCAGAAGTCTGAAATCAAGGTGTCAGAAGGTTGATCTTCCTGCCGATGGCTCTGAGAGGGAATTCATTCCAATTCCTCAACTTCTGACAATTCTTATCATCGCTCAGCCAGCAGGTGCCTCAGACTACAGTCTCTGACACAGTCTTCACGAGGCCCACCACTCTGTGAGGCTCTGGGTTCTCTCCTGTCTGACACAAAAGATGTGTCATTTGATTTACAGTCCACCCTAATCTAGAGTGATCTCATCTCCAGGTCCTTAATCACATCTGCAAGATCTCTTATCCAAAGTGACATTCACAGCTTCCAGATGGACACATTTCTACAGAGGCCATTATTCAACCTACTACAGGAAATGTGTATACCATCAGATGACTCTATGTAGATGTTAAATACACATTCCTTTGGATATTTAATACATTTTCAATAAAATAAATATACTTAAAAACTGTGAAAAGAGCCGGGCATGGTGGTGCATGCCTATAATTCTACCACTTGGGAGGCTGAGGCAGGAGGATCGCTATGAATTTGAGACCAGCCTGGGCTACATAGTGACTTCCAGGTCAGGTCAGTCTCAACTACACAGTGAGACCCTGTCTCAAAAAACAAAAATGAAAAACAACAACAACCCCCCCAAAACATAAAACAACTTTGAAAATAGAGAAAATAAATTCTATTGCAATTTCAAGATTATCTTCCTCCAAATTTATTTCAACAAGTGAATAAGAATTTCTCAATCAAAGCAAGTATTTTTCTAATGTTATGTAGTCAAATAATTATATATATATATTCACTTATGAAATATAAAATATATATTTAAAATATATAGTTTTGTTTTTTGAGACATAGTCTCACTATGTAGCCCAGACTGGCCTTAAACTTGCAGTGATCCTCTTGCCTCAGGCTTTGAAATTCTAGGATCACAGGTATGCGCCACTGCTCCCAGCTTATTTGGTTTATTTATATATTTAAACACACGTACACACACATATATTATCTATTTAATTTTCGACATTGTCTAATTTTAAAATATATTAAGCTCAGTTTTCTATTCTTTTATTCTTATTAGAAATGACATTATATCTGACTTTATGTTTGAGATTGTTTCTAATTTTGGTGCTTTGTATTCTGGATTCAAGGAATAAAATGCTAAATGAGTATTCTATGTTATTTAATAAGTAGATGCTTCTGATATTATGGTGCCATTCACAAAAGAGGAAAGAGAAAAGATAACTAATCATCTCAAAGTAAAAAGTTCAAACTTGACTCACCAAGAAAAGCTTCTGTTTTTGGCTGGCCCCATGTTGAGAACTAATTTTTAAAATATTAATTACTTATGTCAGAGGACATGAATCTATAGAAAACCCTTTACAGTACCGTCCTACGTCAATAATACTAGATTCAGTTTTGGTTTGAAATTTACTTTGTCTGCAAATAAGATTGCTACCCCTGTTTTTTTCTGGGCTCCTGTCACATGGAGAATTGTTTTCTGTCTTTTCATTTTCAGTCTATGGGCTTCTTTTTGTACTAGGTGTGTTTCTTGTATACAACATAATGTTGGATTTTGCTTCTTACTCCATTTTGCCAGTCTATTTCTCTTGATTGGTGAGTTGAGGACATTGACAATGCTGGTTATAACTGATATGTACTGACTTATTATTGACATGTTATTGGCCTTTTGTTGACTCTTTTTACTTTATCACTTTCTCCTTTTAATTTCTTGCCTTGCTTATTTGATTTGCTCTGTTGGGCTTCCTGGTGCTGTTGCCTTCATTGTCTTTTTCTAGGAACTTGTTTAGAATTGCTTGTAGCGCTGGTTTGGTATTCATGTAGTTTCTCAGGTGTTCTTTGTCCTGGAAGTGTCTTATTTCCCCATCCATTTTGAAAGAGAGTTCTGCGGGATACATCAGTCTAGGTTGGAGGTTGTTCTCTTTCAGTACTTGAAATATCTCATTCCAGGCTCTCCTTGCCCCAGGGGTTTTTGTTGAAAAGTCTGCTGTGATTCTGATGGGCTTTCCTTTGTATGTGATTTGTTTCTTTTCTCTTACTGCTTGTAGTATTTTGTTCTTCTGTTGGGTTTCTGGGATCTTGATTATTATATGTCTAGGTGTAGATTTTTTTTGATTGTAGCTAGTTGGGGTCCTATATGCCTCACTTATCTGATTGTCAAATTCTTCCCCTCTGTTTGGGAAGTTTTCTGTCATTAATTCTGCGAACAGCTTTTTAAATTCATTTGCATTTTCTCCTGCTACTTCATGTATTCCTATCAGTCTTATGTTATTCTTCTTTGCATCATCTAGGAGTTGTTGGATCGATTTCTCATGATATCTTACTGTTTTTAAGAGACCTCTCTTTTCATGGTCATTGACTGCAATCTTATCTTCTATATCTGAGAGCCTATCTTCACATTTTTTTATTCTGTTGCATACACTTTCAATAGAGTGTTTAATCTCCTGGATATCTATTTGAATCTGTTTTATGGATTCCATTTCTTTCCTATGTTGGCTGTTTATTTTTTCCATTTCTTTCTTATGCTGGGCCTTCATGGCTTCTATCATGGTCCTGAGCTCATCTATTTTTTTGTCAGTTTCTGCTCTAGAGTCTAGAATCATGACTTCCATTTTGCTCACTATCTCTATGGTTCTCTGGGAAATTATTTCTGTTTTGAATTTTTCTAGAGCCTGATTGATCTGTTTTGTTACTTCCTGTGCTTTGAGTTCAGGGTGTCCTGGTGGTTCACTATAGGCCTTTTCATCCTCATTTACCCAATGTTTGCCATTGGTGAACTGGAAGTCTGTCCTAGTGTCTTGCTTAAGTGTTTTCTCATTTTTATTTTTGTTGTCAGACTGTCCTTGGTTTAATCTCTGGATTATCACTCACATCTTCCTGATATAGTTGCGCCCTATCTTCTGTGTCTCTAGCGACCCACAGACATTCTCATCTTCATAACATCAGAGAAAACAGCTCATCAAATCAACAGCAATGCTTTACCCCAACTGATACAATCAGCAACACATTAAGATCAAGCACAACTTGGACATTGACCACCTGTGGTAGTCACTAGTCTGTCACCCTAAATCATTTGAATTAAATTGAAATCAAGAAGCAGTCCAGAACATGTCTGCAATGAACAAAATTTCAATATAGTATATTTACCATTTAATGGCTCAGACAGAGCAAGGATTCAAGACCCCTGATCTCAGTTAGCTAATGGCTGAACCCCATGATGCTGACTGACCTTGGGCTGCAAGGCCCAGATTGAGTTCCCCATCCTTCCAAAAGGTTGAACTCCGCAATGTTCTATTTACAGGTTTCCCATGCCCTTTCTTTAAAGGTGTTCAAAGTTGGGAACTCAGAAAAATACCCTTGATGACCACCTCTGTCTTTGCAGAGTGGGTCCAAAGACTGGCACAGTCAGGAGGTCTGAGAGTGCAGGGGGGTGGCTTTTGGGGGTTCAGGGGCACCCGCGTGGCTACCTTCCCGGCATTTGAGTGATGGCAGCTGGGTGGGAGCTGGCGTGGTTCTCCTTCCCATGGTGGATCAGGGCCATAGTAGGGACCATGCTTTATCAGAGCTACATTTAATGACATTACTCTAGAATGTTCTCTTTCCAGATGATGATTAAGAGGCTAAAAGAAAAAATGGTGCCAGGTACTAAAACAGCAACAGAACTTTGCTGTTGTCTGGATATTATTCTTTTCTTTGGGTTTTTTTTTTTTTTAATGAAATGTGCTGAATGTCTATAATTTTGTTCAGATGACTGCAGAACCTGGAAAAGCTGTTGCT
>NW_022900917.1:22204176-22215835 GCF_012274545.1 Fukomys damarensis | reverse complement strand
ATATACATATATAAATTGAATTTTGGGAAACTTTAACGGTGCTGCTAACTTTGGAAAAAGTCATCCCAATTTACTGTGTTGAGTTGGCATTGTACAGAAATGGACAACCATATTGGTCTAGAAATGTTCATTTATTTTTATTTTATTTTTTCTGTGTGTACAGGGGTAACACATCGTACTAAATATGTAAGGTCATATCTACCTGGGTTTGATTACAGAAACTAATAAAGTATTCTCTAAATAATGAAAAAAAGAATAAGATAAGACTATAAGAGCGAGAAGCAAATTAAATATGTTCAGGGACCATTTTCATCTCCAGAATTAAGGATTATTTTAATGTTACATCTAAATCATTGCCTTTTCTCTTTTACTTTCCTTTTTAGTTTTAATTTAGGATTCCCTATTTTAAATGTTCATACAGAGACTTCTTTAACTGAAATACCGAATAGTTTCTTTGGTGTGAAAAACTATAATAGTACACAGGATCCTAATGAGATAGTTAATAATGTGAAATAGGAAGTAAAGGGCTAAAGGTGTAGGGAAAGTGGGAAGGGTGGAGGAAAGGTAATAAGGGAGAGGAGGAAATATGAGAAACTGAAAAAATGGAAATAAAGTGTTTGTAAATGGGGAGGGGAGGAGGGGGTGAAGGGAGGGCAGGGACAAGGGGAAAAAATGAGAATCAAGACCTATTATGTAAAGGTACAGAATCCCAATGATGAATGTAATTGTATTGTATGCCTAGATTGTACCAATAAACCTGTGATTAGCTTCAAAAAAAAAAAAAAAAGAAAATCCTTTACATTATCGGTGTAATTTGTCATATTTTTTTTGGAGTGAAATTTGGCAGTATGTACATGCACACAGATTTATATACAATATATGTAATCCAGAATCATTACTCTAGCATAAAACCAAAACAACTTAACTTTCCAAAATTAGGATACAATTAAGTATCTTTTGGGGGTTCCAGTTATCTAATATTACATACATTATCTCCAAAGTTAGTGGTTTAAAATAAAATACATTATTTCATCACATGAATTCTCATGTCAGCACACAGTGAAGCCAGGCTGTCTCTGCCTCACCATGTGTGAACTCAGGAGCTGAACTCAAAAGCTGGAGCTGGATGTCACAGCAGAGGCAGGCTGACGATCTGTTCTTCCCTACCAATCTTGCATATGGTCAGTCTGTACTTCCTCCCAGCAGGGTGGGCTCATTATAGTTGAACATTTCACACTGTGACTGGGGGGTTCAAAAGTGAGTGTCGTAGCAGAGAAGAAATGGAAGCTACCAAGTTCTTACAGTTTCCCTGTAAGAACAAACCTGGTATAGTGTCTTTCACTCCCTCCATATTCTTCCAGCCACAATCACAGAGCCACCCAAACTCATCAAGAGGAGACTCAGACTTAACTGATGACAGAAGGTGTTATCAGAGGACCTGTGGAAATCTATGAACTTCATGATGCAACAGTACATACTAAGATGTATAACACTGCTAATTGCTGGAAAGCAAGACTAGTTTGGTTGTGACTATGAGAAAATGAGCTGATTTTCAAGGAAATTCCAAAAGAGGAAAAGGACTTTGTATAATGGAATTTTTGAGCCAAAATAAAAATCTTCAATGGAAACTTCTTTGAAGATTGACAGGTATTTACATGTAATGTTTTGAAAGTTTACACAAGCTGTTACCATTTTTGTAGATTTATTTTTGTGACTATCAGAGTAAACTGAACTTCATACAATATCAAAGTGAAAAAAAATTAGTGACAGAAATTAGTTGAGGACAGAAGGAAATGGTGACAAGTCTCTAGGGAAATTGACTAAAGTAATGGGAAGGAATGAAGAGTAGGTAAAGAAAAATATACAAACATTGATCAAGAAAGAAAGAAAAGCTCAGATAATTTAAAACATTTAAGATGAAAAAAAATGGCCATTTTCTTGAAGATTAGTGAGATTAATTGAATATCATATTTTTGTAATTTCTTTGTTTGGAATTTTGGTAAACTATTAAAAGTTTTGCTTTTTTCATAACTACCTGTGGAAGTGAAATTTTAAGTATGAAAAAATTGATAAAAAATGGAGTAAAGATTAGATTAATAATCAAATTACAGAATATCAATGTATTGAAATGTTATTATAGGATTTGAACCTTTAAAGAGTAAGAAAAGGAAAAATGTTTGTAAAACAAAACTAATTGGAAAAGTAGAATATAAAATATAAGCACATTAGAATTAATATTTTGTAAAACTATGATCAGTAAAAATTTGCAGACAATCTGAACATGAAAATACAATGGAGGACCATGGGTTAGTAATTTTGTTTTATGTTACAAATTTTATATTGTGATATAAGGAGGACTGAAACCAAACTACTAAATATAGGCTAGCAAACCTTAAAAGTTAAAATTTAAAGACATTTTATGTTTTGGTTTTATAACCAACTGATTTACATTTTTGAAGATTATTTTAATATGTAAGGATCAGAGGATATGAAATTATATTCATGCAAAGTGGTAAAATACCACTTTTTTAAAGTTTTTCAAAGATACCACTTTTTAAAAATGACTCATTCTTCACCAATCATGGCTTTGCAAACTACAGTATCAGGTTGTGCAACAAAACTGTCATCTTTTTACAGGAGGACGGTGTAGGTTAGTTCCTTTCAACCACAAAGTACAGTCATTGCCCTTACCTCAGAAGGAGAAGGAATAATCGGTTGTATGCTACTCTTGTAATACAAAGCAGGAAAATCAAGTCTATGAAAATTCATTTTCAATCATGATAATTTATAAATAGAAAAACTATTTTGAAATCAATTTTTCTCAAGCTAAGGAAATGAAACTGTTCATTGTCCCACTTCAGGCCAGTGAGATAGATATTTAAGTCATAGAATCTGAGTATTATAGATGTGCTTCAGTAGCTCAGCACCCCCTACCCTGGCCCCTTTTCTTTGCATTTTTGGCTTTGATCTGAGACTTATACCACTGCTCCCTTGGGTCTCAGACCTTTGGATTCAGACTGAATTATACTATGGCTTCCCACTTGATGATGCAATTCCTTTAATAAATCCTTTTATCTATCCATCTGTCCATCCGTCTCTTATCTGTCACCCCCTCTTGGTTCTCTTTCTCTGGAGAAGTCTAATACACAGTCTCAGGAGCTCAGTAATAATGTGTGATGTACTCAGGGCCTTGATGCTATTCAGCAGGTCCAGAGCTTCTTGGTTGCAACAGACATCTCTCACGTGCTACCTCCGAGCATCTGAGCCTTACTTTCTCGCAGGACATTGGTCATGTGCTCTGCCCGGTCACTTCCTGGAAAACAGTCATGTTTGCTAATACAATGCTTCTGAAACTTTCACATATATCACCGTCATCTGAGAACTTGGCAAAACAAAGACTGCGAGGACCGCCATCATGATTCCCCAGTAGGTTTAAAGTGGAGCTGAAAGTTTGTATATCTTGCAAGTTTCCAATGATGCCCACAATTCAGGGGTCATATCCTTAGAACCATGGGCATTAAGAAATGTGTGTGTGTGTGTGTGTTTGTGTGTGTGTGTGTGTCTGTGTGTGTCTGTGTCTGTGTTTAAGGCACATTTTGGGAATTAAAGGTGTTTCTTAGTTCATTTTCATCCTGTCTCTGAATATTCATTGAGCTTACAACACCCACTTGTAAAACGGCTGGTCAACCTTCACCTGGCAGACTGGTAGCGAGCACACTCGGCCAACTGAGCTAATAAATCCTCCTACAACAGCACAGCACCTTTTCTGTTTAGTCTGAAAATTGCTCTCTGGAGATTGCTTAGCCCAGTAGATTAGAAAATCCTTCACACGATGTCATGATCTAATGAGATTACTCTTTAACCTTCAATTTCCAGTAACATTTCAAATGCTAAGGAACTATTATAACCACAGTACAATCATAAAATGGACACTAATGATCTCTCAGTGATAAATGTATTTGAAGTAGAAACCATTAGATAGAACAAGAATTTTAGATACATTATTCTGATTAATTCTAAGAATGTGTGGTTTATCCTTCATATGTGTTTCTGCATTTGTGTTTCCATATATCATTTTTAAAAGAAAAAAAAATCAATATGACAGCATTGGGTTTTCCGAAGAGGTTACGATTGAAAACCAAAGACATCTTTAATGTTTGGAAACAATAGACATCAACCAATGGCAAAAGGTAACGATGGCAAAAATTAGCCAAATAAGAGCCTCACCTGAATCACTCATGTCATTTTTCATATTCTTGACTCGAAGATGAAGATCTAGATCAGGAAAGTATTACCTTGTGGCTGTATTGTACTGATGTAAACAGGTGCATCCTAGCACTTATTGGAGCATCTGTGTCTTTTTCTTCCCCCTCTACATTATTCTCCTTTGTGTTGAATAAAGGCACAGGGCAGAAAGAGAAGAAGTTATTCATACAGCCTACTTGGTCACATACTCCCGCACTGCCTGGCCAACCTAGAAAGAAGTCTAACTTGCTGATGATTACAATTAGGGGAGCATGAGCCATTGCATTAGCTTTAATGAGCTGCAGCAGGTCACTTGGTTGTGGATGGTGCCACACAAAGGTTGCAGTTCAGGGTGATTTGAAATTTCTGACAGCATCCTCCTGACATTTGTGCAGTGGCCATGACGAAGGGAGGCTTACGAGTTTGTAGCCATAGAAATGGCTGAACTCCACTGCACCTTTCCATTTGGACAGGTTTTAGTGCTGCTATCTAACATGCTTAATAATTTATAAACAGAGCTTATGTAACTGGCAGTTATGATGCACAGCCTTAACTTAGAAGCGGTCTTATAGTTGAAAGGATGATAAAGAGTTTCTACATTTATTATATTTTCTCTCGCATGATTTTAAGGGTACATTTAAACTTCAGCCCATAAATCCAGGAGCTCTGAAAACCAATTAATGATTTAGTTAAAAAGTCTGCAGCAGAATGTAATAGACCAACTTGTCTCTGAGCATGAGCAAGCCATTTCTATGTGGAAATTTCCATTTTAAGACATATTAATATTTTAAACTATAGATGTAAGCCCTTTCAAAAGATAAAATGATAGGAGGGCAAAAGAAGAATAGTCTCTTTTTCTTACATTGAAAGTGTATTTCACTATGATTATAATTTGATCCTGTTGTATTTTTCTGGTTAAGCAATAAATAAATAAAATATTAGGGTTAATGTAGCATTTTTTTAAAAAAATAAAAGAATATGCTTAAAAGACATCTAATTTTTTGAGGCAAATTTTTTTACTAGAACCAAATGAAAATGAAATCTAGTTGTTCCTTTTCTGTTGTTGAGTTTTTTATGTATTTGGATAACAGCTCTGTTTTGTTCATTTGTTTTTTTGAGACAGGGTCTCCCTTTTGTAGTTCAAACAGGCCCTGAACTCACTGTGTAGACTACGCTAGTGTGGGACTTCCAATGATCCTCCTGACTCAGGCTCTTGAGTGCTCGGATTACAGAAGTGTGCCACCACACCCCGCTAAAAATAAAATCTGAAAAGCAAGTCTTCTTTTCTTAAGCCTAGCCTATGTTTTAAGAGAGACCTTTGGATTAACTGTGGGCACATTTGAACCTGTACCTGGAAAAGCTGGCTTTCTTTATAGATGAGCAGAAAACAGCTGTATTTTCAAAACATGAATGAATAAGGTAAGGTGTGTCCTAAGGGAAAATGTAGGGTTTAAAAAAAATACGCGATCAAAGTCTAGAAAGCAAGTTAATTTGAACATCAGTATGATGTAGGCATAAATTTCCCGCTACCTCCCCATTCAAAAGGATAAACGTATCATAGGTGAAGAACGCTCACCTAATGATTTCAAGCTCACAGCAATTTTTCCCCATACCATTATCATAAATTGCTATGTTGGCAAGGGAGACATAAGGAAGGAATTCATTGTTTGAAGTAACTCCTCTGACAGAGTTTCTTTCCTGCTTTATGCTTCTACATGTACTACCACTCTTGTTTGTATCATTGACAATATAACTCCCTTTTCACTCAGCGTAGTGATTCTTCTTCCACGGGCTTTACCACGATATTCCCAACTGGGCTCCCCCTCTTGCCTATCTGCAAAGGGAGAATAGAGAATGTGGGAGAATGCACTCAAAAAGTGAGGTGCATTTGAGTAGACTCTCCTTAATATGGGCACACATGATCTGGCCAGGGCTAATTATGGGCCAGTCACATCTACCCTCAAATTAAGGGTCTAACTGTTCCCTCCACGATTTAGTTGTAGCTGCAGTTAACTGCTGGTGCAATGTGTGCACCTGAAACAAATAGGGACTAAGCTGCCCTGAATAATCGGCCCAGACTGTGTCGTTGTGCCATTGACCTCCACAAACACTTGACAGGAAAGACACCACTTAGCAAGCATCCTTATTGTGAGTAGAACGTACTTTAGCCCTTCCTTTGCATTTAGTATTACAGCCTTTGATTTCTATACACCAGAATGGTATAAACCTGGGCATTTATATTTTTAGTATATTTTCTTGGTTAACATTTGCCACCCTGTATGCCCATCTCAAAGCCTCCTGTTATCTGTCCTGGATGTAAAGCTTTATTTATGCAAATGATGAATGTGGGTGAGTGAGGGGATAATGCAGAGGTTATATCTTGTGACAAAGAGCCATGGTTTGGAGACCACAGATCTCAGGTACCTCTTCATTATCATAGCCCATTCATGTAAAATTCAGCAAGCAGAAAACAGGACTTGTGGAATTATATAGGTATCTGGCTGACAACCTTAGTATTTTTGCCATATCTTACTTCCAATGGCCCAGCCCTGTTTTCTGATGTACGGGAGGTGCCTTAGTACCTGGGCCAGCTCCTGTCTCAGATTATGTACTTATTCTCTAACATTCTGTAAGAAAAGTGGAACGAATTGAAATGACATAGTCTACGTGTCTGTGTGACACTTACACAGTTCTAACCAAGCGGATTTTAGTTTTTACTTCTTTATTTCTTATTCTCAGTTTCCTTTCTTTAGAAAAGGACCAAGCTGCAATTCTCATTTTTTTTCACTCCTGTGTGCCTCAGAGAGTGCTAGATGTCTGGGGGGCGGTCATATTGACATAGTAACTTTTCTGATGCGTCTGGCAGGTCGGTGACATCACCCAAAACCCAAGGGGTGCAACACAAAGTCCAAGGGAGAAGGCGCTTCCTTGATAGCTGGGCTAAGCAGGGGTGGACGAGATCAAGATGTGGCCTGATTCTTAGCGGGCACTGCCTTTTCTTCCCCTGAATCTATTTCATGGTCACTGAAGCTTGTATCAACAGACTTTGAAAGGCTGAAGACATGGATATTTCCTAATTGTTTGACTTCTGACCTTCCTGGATGACCTGCATTTCACCAGCAGGCCACAGGTTAACAGGTCATAGCACAGCATGGACAGGGTAGACAGCATGAGACCTAGCTGCGGGGTCACTCAGCCTCTGGGTGGATCACAAACTAATGGACAAGGAATGTGATATGAGCCCTGAGGCAAGAGGTCACCAGTCAGGATTCTCACTTACAACTTTTTTAGGTAATTATTTATTTTTATGGTACTTGGTATTGACCTTAGGGATGCTCTAGCATGAGCTACATCCCCGACCTCCTCCCTCACCCTCTTTTAAAATTTCGCTTTGAGACCTGATCTCTCTGAGTTGTCTAGGAGGTCTAGAACCTCCTGTGTCAGCCTCCTGAGTAGTTAGGAGTGAAGGCGTCTGTTTCTGCCTGGTTGGTAGTCATCGCTTGAAGACTTGAGAGAATACGCATCACGTTTACAATTTTAGCAGCCAGAGAGTGAACTGTCTTTGACTTTTAGAACTGTTGGCATTAACGACTTCAAAAACATTGGCCTAATATTCAGGAGGAGTAACAACTTTTTGAGTCTTAAAATATCTGAAAAGTGTTTAAGTAGTGTAATTACTTTGAAATTTTCTTAAAAAATGAGTATCTTTTAAACTGTACTATCTATATCAGGAAAATGGCATGGACATAGCTCGTACCAGATTATTGGTAAAATTTTATTCATTTATTTCAAGGAGAAAATTAAATCCCTTTTTAATTGTTTGGAATTCTTTTTAATAGTGTCTGACTTTCCCTGAAAACCATATTACATGTATAGCATAAAACTTTATAACTTTTTGTACTGGGAAATATGCTATTGTACATTCAATGTGTAAATCTCAAAACCTCACTAACAACCTAATATAAACCAGATGTCTAAGTCCCTTATTACTACAAACTCTTGTGAGTCCTGGGTCCCCTTTCTGACTTCCTTTGAGTGTAGGACTAATTTTATTTTGTTTGTTTGTTTGTTTGTTTTGGTACTGGGGACCGAACTTGGGACCTTGCACTTGTGAGGCAGGTGGCAGAACCACTGAGCTAAATCCACGTCCCAGAAGTAAATTTTATTAAAGAGATTTTTCTTTCTCATCTACAGAAGACCTCTTAAGGAATTTTGCTTTTTCTGTCTATGACATGCAAATCCACAGGCTGATCTCTCCTGAAGGGATACCAGGTTTCTGAAACTATGTATCTTTATAGTTTATTTACATACACTTTTCTGAGTTTGACTATAGGTTGAGAAACCAGCCATGATCACGGTTAGCATCAAACAATTATTAAAATTTCTTTTCTTTCTCCAGTGATAGATGGATATATCACAGGTAGTTTAGGTTTCTTTGATTAGTAAAGACTTTAAAAAGTTTAAGTCAATAGCTGTGACATTTCCAGAGATGCCAGTTTTCATCTAGTCATGTTTTCCTTTTATTTTGGAAGAAAACAATTGTGATATTTAGAAACAAAACTTCTGTTTTTCAATGGGCTGTTTTGTGCCCATATTACTAGCCATAGAAATGGCAGGCCTAGTGGATACGGTGGTTTGTTGGCCATTTTTGGTCTTCTAAAGCAAGGCACTCATTTCCTCGGCTTCAAGAAAAGTTGACTACTGATGGCTTAGAGCCCGTGCCCTCTGCCACAAGGAGCTGCCTTGCCCATGCCCAAGTAAGGTTGCCTCTTTCCATGGAGGCCCACGCATTCAAGGAATGATGACGCAAGTTCAACATATGGGATCCCCTTGCCTCAGTGTGGAGGAAATCTAATCAGTTCCAGCTTTCCTCAAGATGGGTTGAGTTCTTTGCTACAGCTGGTTTTCTGTTCCACCCCCTGTCCTCCCATCTCAGTTCCTCCCTCATCAATTCTGAGACCACTCCCAGAAAAATCCTGACGTTTCCATTATTGTCAGAGATTGTTCTCAAAGAACTGAAAACAGCACAGGAACACAAAGTGTAAGAGGGTTTACTAGATATTAGATACTTCCTGAAACTTTCTTTCTCATTTACAAATTCAGCTTTTATTCTGTGTGTGTGTGTGTGTGTGTGTGTGTGTGTATGTGTGTTTGTGTGTGTGTAAAAGCCTAATACATTCAGGCTCTGCAGATGGGCCGTTTTAGTCTAACTTCTGCTAATATATTTTTAAATCTTTAAGTGCTAAGCCAAGCACCTAATACTAATTCTAGGCTCTGGCTAGGCCATAAGATTATTGCCTAAAACAGACTTGGAAACAGCATGTGTGGAGAGCTGAGGAGTTAATGGAGAAGACCATCTTAGCGAGCACACACTAGACCATCTGCAAGGCTTCATGTCTCAGAACGCGAGTGACCGGGTGACTGCACTCTCTAAACACAAAAGGAAATGTTTCAAAAGTCAGGCGCCAAGAATGATTTGTTTTGCACTTAGTAAATCCCTTACAAAGCAGTCAGATATATGGATTGATCTCCTGGAAGGTTTGCCCCTCTGTCGTGCATACACAGATATATGGCCCTGGAGGATTCTTCCATTTCCTGGGAAGGTAAATGGTATGTGCTGTAGCCAAAGTCTAGCATTTACACATTCTTGCGAGGTAATTTGGGGTGCTGTGTGTGGCAGCTTCAGGGTGTTATTAAGAAGATTAAGAGGCAGACATATGAAAGAGCTGGGTGGAAGGCAGGGAGAGCAACAGGAAGCAATCATGCCCTGGTTTTAGTCCACACTGGCTCTCTGATGATGTCATCTAGTCATTCATTCATTCATTCATTTACTCACCCATCCATCCAGTTATTCAGTAGATGCTTGGCTGGGCTGGAAATATTGGATGTTCAGACTGGCACTCATTTATTGTTGTATATTCTGTAAGTGCATAATTTTACAACCTGACCAGCTCAAACTCACAAAAGCCCAGCTGTCTACATGACTTATTAAAAGAAAAACAAAAACATCTACCATTTCTCTTATAAGACATTGGAAAGAGAAATGAAATAATAATTTTATGAGAACTCACAGGACGCCCTGGCAAGCTCTTCCACAGTGAACATGTGACTTAGGGTGGGTATTCAGTCAGGTAATGACACCCAGCAAAACCCCAGAAGCCGGACTTGCCGACTGTGCTGGCGACACCGGCAGCACGGTGGGAAACTTACAGACTCAAGTATTGCTTGGGAGTTTTCTGCTTGTGAACAACAAATGAATGGGCAAATAACTATTATCTCCACCGAAACTTTAGAGACTTTTGCGATCTACTTTTGTTGCCTTTCCTTCCCCGTCCTTTCTCTCCCAATGTTCAGATACAATTCCTATGGCAGCAGCAGTGGTGAATAGAAGCTCTGGAAAGGCTAGAAGTGTGTTCATTGGTTGTAGCCACAATGCCCACACTGTTTTAAACAACGTGTGCCGAGTGAGGAACAAGTCAGATAGATGGGGGTCCCTGCTTTCAGGTGGAACAATGTGCTACTTTTTGAAG
Source organism: Fukomys damarensis (assembly GCF_012274545.1). Classification (NCBI taxonomy): domain Eukaryota; kingdom Metazoa; phylum Chordata; class Mammalia; order Rodentia; family Bathyergidae; genus Fukomys; species Fukomys damarensis. Next base: position 22,205,060 of record NW_022900917.1, on the reverse strand, counting down.
AGAATTAGGTGAAACAAGACCATAAGCCAATGTATGACTACACACATTTGCCTGTGGAGTTTGTGTTCGGGCTTGTGTGGATCACTTAGGCCAGCATCTGACAGTATCAGGGTCTTGTATTTCTGAGGTAATGCAGCAGCATTACAAAATCCGTGAGATGCATGCCTGCTACTGGTATTCCTGTACTGTAGTTAGAGAAAGAGTGATTTAGATGGACTTGCTGACGTATGAGGTTCAAAAGGGTAGTACTGCTATATTTTGTTTTTTAAACATTTTTATTAATTTTGTGGTCTGTTATGGTTTGGGCCCAGATGTGCTCCCAAAGCCACATGTGGTCATAGGCTGGATCTAGAGTGTGTGAAACTGGAATTGATTCAAGATGCAATGCTAGGCTCAAGGGCACTAGGATTAAGGGTGTGAGTGCTGCCTGCCCTGAGTAGTCTGGACGAGATGAAAGCGGCAGGGAGCTGCTGTTAGCTCTGTTGCTGCCTTTGCTGCCTCGTGTGCTGCACGTTATTTCTGCTCTGCCAGGCCTGCTTGTTGTCTCTGTCCTGGAATCAGCTGATTGTGGACTGAAACCTCTATGAGCTGTGAGCCAAATAAACCCCTTCCCCTCTAACTTTGGGTGTCGGGTATTTTGTCTCAGCAACGAGAGAAAAGTAACTAACACATGGTCCAGTCACATATATTATATCACACATGTATTAATATTTGTGGCAGTCAGCGGGGGAATTGGTACATATTCATATCACATCTTGATCCTTTTTACTTCCTCTTCCCCTCCCCTCGCTCTGTCTTCCCTCTATCCCCAGATCCCCTTTCTAGCTCCACAATCTATCTTCCTATCACACACACATACACACACACACACACACACACACACA
>NW_022900917.1:22192771-22204147 GCF_012274545.1 Fukomys damarensis | reverse complement strand
TGGTACCAGGGATTGAACTTGGATCCTTGTGCTTGCAAGGCAGGCCACCAAACTGCTGAGCTAAATCCCTGGTCCCCCATCATATATTTTTAAAATCATTAAATTATTTATACTTTGGGTTTCTCACATAAGAGAAACTGTAAGATATTCAACCCTCTGTTTCTGATTTATTTCACTTAGCATCCATTTTCTTATGAATTTATCCTTCTTTATGGCCATGTAGTACTCCATTGCACATATATGCCACGTTTCTTTATCTATTCATCTCTTACCATATGCTCAACTTTAAAACAGAGCATGGAGGGTCAATCAATGATTTTTTTCTGTGTAGTAAGTGTCTGAGCACTTTGTGTATTATGACCACCATCAGGTGAGAAGTAGTTGAAGACCACAGGGATACAAATTATAGACCAATTACTTTTAGCACCAGGGACTCTTGGGAGTAGACTTCTGAGTGTACTCCCAAAGGCAGAATATCCCTATTTAGTGCCTCAAAATTGCTCTGAACCACATTTCTACTAGCAGGCTCATTCTAAGAGTTAAATTTTAATGAGGGAAGTCATCAGCACCTGTTATGAAATGATCTGGCCCTGAAAAATCCTTTGAGGCCTTTGGCAGTAGGGACAATTCCTAGTGTAGGGCAGGTTCCAGTGTGGGACGTTGCTCTTGGATTGGAGAGCATTAACTGGATTATAAATGCCTAATGCTGTAGAAATCTTCCAAGACCGAGGTGGTATTTTTGATAGCACCGTGGAACTGTACAAAACTGCATAAACAACATAATGACTCTGGCACTTCAGCCACCAAGTTGTAAAATTTAGATTTAAAAATTCTCTGCATAAGAGTAAATTTATTCACCATCTGCCTATCACTTTACCCTTGCACTTTAGGAGACTTGTATAAGCATGGCCTACAGATTTATGAAGTTTTTTTTTGTTTTTGTTTTTGTTTTTATAAAATACTGGGTATTATTTGCTTTAGAAAATAATCTCTGGGGAGGCTTGGTTTATAAGCTTTTGAGCTACATGAGACAGTGCGTGCTACTTAAGATGTCCATCTGTGTTCTGTGATGAGGATGATTCTTGACTTTGATGGTCTGACGTATAAATAGGAAGAGATATTATTATTATTAATCCATTCCCCAGAAGGACCATTCAACCTGATGGTGCTCCATAGCAGTTAACCGATCTTACAGCTCTGTGGAGAGAGTGCAAAGGAGTAGAAGACTGGCAAGGCGGGGAGACTGGGAGCACAATGTGGGTCTTCTTTGATAACCAGTTAGAGCTCAGAATGGCACATCAGAAGAAATAAAACAATGCCTGGAATCTAACACGAGCCACTCTTTGGGAGAGTTACTAAGTCAATGAATCAAGGAGCACTTTAAAAATATTTATATTGAGGTTTTCATTTGGTCCCAGTTTCTTTTAGGAATTAAATGAGGACATGAAATACACTTGGCGTTCCTAAGAGGAGATAAACAATTGCACTGAGTCGATATGGGAGATGTATTTATAATGAGATGCAGTTCCTTAGATTCTAAATGTCTAGAAACTGTTCTGAGCATGGTCAATACAGAGATAGAGAGAGAAATACTAATTTGAATTGGGAAGTGAAACATGCACTTTCTGAGAAACCGTCACAACATCTCAGATATTATTAGAATTTTATTTCCTCCAGGGAACTCCTTAAATTTTTAATGTTTATGAATATGATTTGTATCTATTTAATTTTATGAATCAGGATTATCAGCCAAGGCAGCAGTAAGAACCAAGTGAATTGTCTCTTATTTGGTGAGGAAATAACTCATAGCACTGTTGGCTTGTTTGGGGGACACTAGGCTAGATAACATCGCTCTTGAACCTTACAAAGGCAGTGTTTGTGCTCAGTAAACATGAGGCCTGACAGACACAAATATTTATGCCACTTAATAGGACATGCTTACCTAATTTACCTAAACATTTTTGCAAAATACTGATGCAAATGTCAGCTTTGGTAGAGATAGTATAACTCAGTGATTAAGATTAAGGACTTCATGTCAGACACACTTAGACACGTTTAGATCTGAATTATGGCTCTACCACTTGCCAAGAGAATAACAGAAAATTATTTAATTCCTAAATAGTAATATACCCATGACACAGAATTGCCAGAGAGATTGAAAAAGATGTCAGTAAAGAGCTTGGCATAGTAAACAGCATGCAAAGAAACTGCTATCTGCTGAATATAGTTGCTTTCATATAAATCTTTTTCTGAAAAACAAAGGGATATTTTCTCTTTAGTTCTTTTTAGGAACTACAAAATGATTATTTACTAATGGAACGAAATATACATATACTGGCTACTGTCAGTTAGCTTAAGAATAAATGGATCTAGAGGAGGACCCAGGAACCTGATGCTCCACCCCAGCCAAGGCCCACACCTGCCTGGACCCCTTGCAGAATTGTGAGGACCTGGAAGCTGTGCTCCACACCCCCAGGACCTAGGTTCCCTACTGCACAGGGCAACAGAGGTGACAATGATGACTTGATCAGGGAAGGGACCAACACCAAAGAGGAGACCTTAGCTCTAGGAATGAAGTGATACCCACCACAGAGACTGGATGAGAGACAACCTTGGGAGATGGACTTGGGGCGGGTGAGAGTCAGATGGGGATTTTCTGGGATCCTTTAGAATTCTGTTGTGAGAGGCCAGGTTCAGTGGGAGTGATCATCAGAGGCAGTGGGCCCAAAGAAGGAGGCATTTAATTCAGTGGCATGTTTGAGCTCGCTCACTGTCGTCAGCATTCAGCAGATATCAATGGTCTGAATTACTATAGGTCAACAGGAGGGTGACCTAACTGTCTTCATTAAAATCACAGTTCTCTTTGCTTTGGTGAAGAGCTGCTCACGAATGGTTCCTAGGACCTATCAATAGCCACTTCGTATTTGGTGCCACTTGTTGTTGCTGAATTTAGTACTGTAGCCAAGGTAACAGTACTGTTGAAAGACAGAGATTAGCAGAACTGATTCAGAAACAAAATCAAACAGTATCAAACAAGAAACACATTTAACACACACAAAAATTCATAGACTAAAAATCAAAGGATAGGAGGCAATCTTCCATACAACGGAAACCCATAAATAAGTAGGAGTAGCTATTCCATTTTCAGACAGAGTGGACTTAATTAAAAGTGGCAAAGAAAGACATAACATATGGTTTAACAGAACTATATTCAACAGGAAGAGATAACAGTTATAACCATATATACACTAAACTGCAGTGTACCCAACCTCATAAAACAAACTGACAGACATAAAAATTCAGATAAACAATAGTATAACTATAGTGGGGGAATCTTAATACCACACTATCACAAATAGGACAGATCAACTAACAGAAAAATAAAAAAAGGAATGGTAGAGGGGAACCAAACCCATGAACAAATGAACTTAATAGATATATGCACAGTGTTCTACCCAGCAACAACATAATACATATTCTTTAAGCTGCACATGATACTTTCTCCAAAATAGACTACATACTACCTAACAAAGCATGCCTAAGTAAAAGCAATAGAATCAAAATTTTACCACATGTATTTTCAGATAACAGTACAATGTAGGTAAATGGATTCAATTTGAGAAAATAATGTTAAGTGAAATAAGTCAGACACACAAACTCAAATATTGCATGTCTTTTCTTCTATGAGAATATCTATCTATCTATCTATATATATACATATATATATGTGATAAATAGGAAACAGAAGTTCAAATACTTCCCCAAATTACATATACCATTGTTCCAGAAATAATCCAATAGATATGCTAATTTGTTTCATTTATAGTACTAGTTTATCTTAATTATTGAAAAGAAAGTTTTGTGTTTTTACTTGGCTCTTTTTGTAAGAATCTTATTGGTTTATATCTTGTACTTTAAAGATAATGTAACATAGTATATTATCTATGGTTATTCTCTTGCTTAATTGTGAAATTTTGCTTTATTTTTCATAAAATAAAAGAGAATAAATGTATCTAGATGATATATGTATTACTGAAAAATCAATAATACATTGGCACAGTGGATTTCTATTGGTAAAGTTAGGAGACTAAAGTCGTTTTCATATTAGTTTAAATTCATTCCCTTTTCCATATACCTAGCTCTGTTTCTCAAACTTGGCTCTCCCAGTTTGGCTTCTTACAGTGGTTAATCTTTGAAAGATGGCTTCCTAGTGTCAGCACTGATCTTCCAGCTGCATGGAGGCCTCAGACTTACTGCTCTTAGTTTAGACATCAAAAGATAAATAGGTCTTTCCTTCCACCACATGGAACTCAATGACTGATTTATCTTCCTATTTGCTTTAGAAAAAGTCTTTTAGGTGCGAAGAAAGAATGACGCATACTGTGATCCACTAAATTTTTCTCTTTAATTTATCTGTTTTTTCTTTTAGTATTTGCTAGATTACTACTATGTCCTAGGCTAGTGATGGCCGAACTTTTAGAGCTCTCAACAACAAATAGCCTGCTGCAGCACATGTGCCACCATTGTCCTAGGCACTGTGTTAAGTCTGGGGTAGTAAATGTGACGTAATCCCTCCAAGAGAGACTATTGGTACATAGAGAGATAAGTCGATTGCTAATCTTGGGATGGAGTTACCATGGCTCTGAAGGCTTTCTGAGTGACAGGACCTGAGGATGAGTTACTCTATCAGAGGAATGGAGAGGAGTGGAGAAGAATATTCTTGCTAGAAAGAGTAATCCAGGCTAACATACCAGAGAAAAGAAGTTGGTTTGCTCTGGGAATTACAAGTGGATAGACCTGGAGTGTAGTGGATATAAGAAGGTGCCATATTGTTTTCCCCTGTGAAAATCATATCAAAGAAAGACACCTTACAAGGGATTAAAAACTAAGGCCTGACTACCTGAAAGTGAAATGTCCATCTGCTTGCTTTTTGATGTCCTATCCTGGTGGCTACATCACAGATGTGCTTTCTTTTGACCCAAAGTACCCTTCTCACCCTACAATTGTGTCCACCACGTTATTCCATAAGCCTGATTAGAGCCCATGGAAGCCTGAATCAACTACACATGCTTGTTCTTGTCACGGAGATCTTTGCAGTGGGTTGGTACTGTCTGTGTTAGATGCTATTTTCTTGCCAGGCTGGTAGGAAATAGATACCAAAATCATTTGCCAAAATTATATCTGTTATCATACTGTGATCATGTATCTGTGGAGATACACAAAAAAGAGAAGGACTGATCAATATAGCAGCAAGTTTTATAGTTTGGCAGATGAGTTTTAGGCTCTGGGAGAAGATTTTCAGCATAATTTTTTGTTTCCTTTTTTTTTTCTTTATTGGTACTCAGGATTGAAGCATATTTTGAACTTTTGTGGGGGCACAAGTTGATGCAATTATGTAAATGATCACTATTCTTGGTTTTCTTCCAGTTTTTAGTTAATATTTCAGGGTGTGATTTTGAGAATGAATTCCAACCCTTTGAATTCCAGCATCCAATCTATGAAATAGTCAACCACTATCATATCAAGGATATTCTCAAACTATTTTCCCAATCAAAACAATAGCACATGGGCTTATGTTAAAAACCAGTTGAAAAGTCCGAAGACAAAGGCTTTTTCCATTTGGTTTTGATATAGCCTAGATCTAACGCAGTGCAATGCCACCTGGGGAAACTGAGTGCATGGGAGTTTCCTAAGTGCTTGGCATTTCATCTGGAAGTCAGGGGACGAGTTGCTTAACAATGACTCTGAAACTGCTGAAAAGTGGAGAGCAAATGGAGAGGGGTTTGGAGAAGTTTCCCACCTGCTTCTCAAGGGTCTCCAGCCTCTGCCAGTCTGGGGTGAAGGCAGAAAACAGTGGTGAACGCTTCAGCTGATAATTGTCAATTCTGCTAGGTCTGAGGCTTCCCACATAATCACTTTATGGGCTCTCTCGTCTCTAGCTCCACACGATGACTATAGCAGTTGCACGCATGGATGGAATCATGTGTAAGGGGTGTTCTTGTGAATTTTGTAATGCTGTACAAATGTATCCTGCATTCTTTTTGTCAGCTTCTGTCTCAACAGTTATTAGGAAACAGCGGAGTGAAGAGATTCAGAACGGAGATCTCGGTCTCAGCCCTTCTGCTTCCCACTGTGTTGTACTGAGCAAGTCATTTGAGCTTCATGGGTTCAAATTTTCTGCAAAATGGAAAGAACAACGGATCTTAGCACTTTCAGCTGAGATCGAAATATCTAGGGAGAGGGGAGCAGCAACGAGAGATGAGATGGGGTTTAATTTCCAGCTCCAATCGACCTCTTTAAAAATTGGTATCTTTGACTGAAACTGATAGACACTCAACTCCCAGGAATAAATAGGAATTGAATAAAACAGTATATGCAAAATACTCAGTTCTGGGGCTAGCACTCAGAAAGCAAGAGACGCTTACTCTAATGAATACATTTGTTACTCAGACTCACTGCAGGAACAAACCCCTCCCCATGTCGTCCTTGCTACCTGGGGTTACAGACAGAGCAAGATTTTAAATTCAAATTTGATAAATACGTTTTCACACTCACACAATCCTCGCTGACTGTAAATAGTAACATACAACCACTCCGTGTCAGAAGACCAGGAAAGTATTCCTTATGTTTCATTCCACAGGGTGGGAAACTCCACTTTGCTTCAGCCTGCATGGGAACCGGGTTCAGTTCTCAGAATGTTGTCTTTTTGTCAATAACTTTAATCACTGGTGGTAACCGCACTATGGTAGGTAAAAGCAATGAGTTGAGTTGAGGGCAGTTCAAGGGCAGTTCAAGGACTTTCAAGGGCAGTGTGGCCTCGGCAGTTGTAGGCAGCAGTGCCTTTTGCTTGGCACTTGGTTTGTGTTTCATATGTTGAAACCTAATCCCAAGGAGGTGACGTGAGGAGGCTGAGCCTTGGGGGTGGTGTGATTAGATCTTGAAGGCTCCAACCTCATGAATGGGATCATTAGCTTTATAAAAGAGTCTTGAAGGAGTTTACCTTGCCCTTCACCCTGTGTGGACATGTAGAAGGCACCATCTATGAGGAATGGGCCCTGGCCAGATGCCAAATCTTCTAGGCTTTACCTTGGATTTTCTAGCCTTCACAACTATAAGCAATACGTTTCTCCTGTTTATATTACCCAGTCTTCAGTGCTTTGTTACAGCACCCCGAACAGGGTAAAACACAGCACCCCAAGCAGGGTAAAACACCTGGAGAGTGTATGAGACAGCAGCCTGGAAGGGACAGCAGCCCTTCAGGTTTGGGACTGGAAACCGAGGTGCCATCGCAAGCCCTCCGCGCTGGGTCCGACTTCCAGATCCGTGTCTAGATTCATGGCTTCTGTTACTGTCAGCTGTTTTATGTTAAGGGCAACTAAGGCTGGATTGAAAATAAGCAGGCACTTATGGCTTCTTGTAGTATTTTTAACTTCTTTTATGTCATCTTTGAAACCATACCGTTTACCAAGATTTGAGGAGGCACAGAGGGAAGGGGTTCTCCATTAACTAAATGTCTGTAGGCTGAAACTTCGGTGAAAGTACTTTGGTGACACCTGTAAAGTTAGCGTGGCTCAGATACTCTCTGAACTTTCAGGTGGAGAAGTAGACCACAGGAAAATGCACTCATTCACTTGATAAATATTTGTTGAACCTACTATGTGCTGGATCTTGTACTGAGAGAAATACAGCAGTGACTACAAAGATATAATTATTAGTCGTTTATATAAATATAAATATATATAAACATATATTTATAAACTGAATTTTGGGAAACTTTAATGGTGCTGTCAACTTTGGAAAAAGTCATCCCAATTTGCTGTGTTGAGTTGGCATTGTACAGAAATGGACAGCCATATTGGTCTAGAAATGTTAATTTTTTAAATTTTTATTTATTTATTTTTATTCCATTTGTACAGGGGTAACACACTGTATTAAATATGTAAGGTCATATCTACGTGGGTTTGATTACAGAAACTAATAAAGTATTCTCTAAATAATGAAAAAAAGAATAAGATAAGACTACAAGAGCAAGAGGCAATTTAAATATGTTCAGGGACCATTTTCATCTCCAGAATTAAGGATTATTTTAATGTTACATCATTGCCTTTTCTCTTTTACTTTCCTTTTTAGTTTTATTTTAGGATTCCCTATTTTTAATGTTCATACAGAGATTTCTTTAACTGAAATACCGAATAGTTTCTCTGGTGTGAAAAACTATAATAGTATACAGGATACTAATGAGATAATTAATGATGTGAAATAGGAAGTAAAGGGCTAAAGGTATAGGGAAAGTGGGAAGGGTGGGGAAAAGGTAATAAGGGAGAGGAAAAAAATATGAGAAACTGAAAAACTGGAAATATAGTGTTTGTAAATGGGGAGGGGAGGAGGGGGTGAAGGGAGGGCAGGGACAAGGGGAAAAAATGAGAATCAAGACCTATTATGTAAAGGTACAGAATCCCAATGATGAATGTAATTGTATTGTATACCTAGATTGTACCAATAAACTCAATAAAAAGAAAAAAAATCTTTAAGCCGGGCGTGGTGGCACATGCCTGTAATCCCAGCACTCGGGAGGCTGAGGCAGGAGGATCGCTGTGAGTTTGAGACCAGCCTGGGCTACATAGTGAGTTCCAGGTCAGTCTCAACTGCATAGTGTGACCCTGTCTCAAAAAACCAAAAAAAATTTTTTTCTTTATCTTCTTCAAGCTTACATTTTATAAGAGAAGGTGCAAAAATTAAAAAAAATAAAGTAAATGATGTTAATTGATGTGGAGAAAAAGAAAGGTGATGGGAAATGGTTTAGAATTCATGGGATTTCAAAACAAACACATTTGGCATTCTCGTTCTGTTTTGTTGTGCCTAGTTGTGCAGTTGTGATGTTGTGTGTTCTATTTTGTATTGACCAGTACGTGTGTGCATAGTGAGGATGAAGAGAATATTAAAAGATGACAGAATCGCCAGCCTCAGCAGTGAGATCTCCGTTCACGGTGCGAATTCTGCATCCATTCTAAGACAGACCATTCTGCCTTCCTGGGATTTTGCTCTTGAAATGTGCCTCTTACTAAATGTTAGAGATGATTTTCCCCTGGGTCCTATCCTGGCCCCCGGACGTAGTCTCTCACCTTCATTCAATGTCCTACAAGCTCTACCACCATCTTAAATGGTTTTGGAGGCAAGCCCATGTGTACATCGGGACAAATACAAAGTCTTTCTTTACAATTGATTGCACAATACCTACCTGACAGACTTTAACTGCTATTATAAGACAAAGGAACAAAGTCATCCTAATGAGATAAACTGCAAAGCTCAGTTTAGCGCAATATTTCAATATCTTTTTTTTTTTTTACCCAGCTTATTGTTGAGAATTACTAATAGTTTTACTGATACAATTTTTACTTTTTGAAAACTTTTCTTTCTCTGTCTTTCCATTTGGTGCTAACAAGCAGTGAAAAGTAACCAAGTTTGAGTTTTGAAAAAGAGAGAAAGAAACCAAAAAAGTACTTTTGTTCCACTAAAGAACACTCAAATTTTAAATCATAAAGAGTTAACTACTCTTTTTAACTTATGACTATTTTAGTAACATGCTCCATTGTTTATTGCACTTTTTAAAACTGTCTGAATTTTATGAAGCTGATGTAATCTTTGGCACTAATTGCCAGTACTTCAAGGAAAGATTGTTGATATAAGAGAATGTCATCTTTTTATTTTTCCTAACTGTACTGTATGCCCCATACTATATACACATAACGCGGGGTAAAAACACACACTGGGAACTTTACGAGAAATTTCCCACCAGAGTGGCTTTATATAGGACTAAAAATTATCTTCACTAGAAATGAAAATGATTTATGAGCACGTGAGACTGCATTTGGGGTGGGGTATGAAGGACTTAACAACCCAAATAGAGTCTAGAAAGCATACACATTTGGGAAATAGTATTGAGCTTTTTATCATGCCCTTTTGCTAGGTTGTTTAACAAATATTTCCTTCACTGAAGAAAATAAAACTTAGAATTTGTTTAAATAAATGAGTTCTTCACAAATTGTCTTTGAAATAAGAAAACATTCATTTTGTTGGCAAAATTCTATACTTTAATAGCTGTTTTAAAATTCTTTTCATTTTCTGTGCCAATTGTTGTTCAGCTACTCAAAAATAGCATTCATCATATCATCTTTCATAAAGTTAGGCATTTAATACTGAAGGATTAGTCTTGGAGTTTTTTCCAGGAAAGTAGAGAATCTGGCTGATGTCTTTTTATTTTTATTAATTCATGTGAAATAAGAGAAGGTCAAATATCTTTCTAAGTTCTTTTTTTGTAGTGTAGAAGGTTGAAAGTAATTATTTGTAGTCTTACAGCAAAATTTAATTCTACTTTAAAAAATATTGTTTGAAATGTTTTATTAATATAGAAAATAAAGTTTAAAACTTTTTAATATTTAAAGTTGATCTTGGTATTTTTTTACTTTAATAAACAGTTAATCAGTTCTTGGAGGACAGGGATTTTACTACATTTAATATTCTGGCAGTGTCACTATGTTCTTTGTAGGGCCCAAGCCAAACCAGGAGAGCACTAGACTGGGTGAGGGTTAATTTGCAGATCTGGGTGCAGGTAAAGTCAGGGCTACCCTCCTTGGCTGTGTGTCCCCAGGCTAGTCACTGTGCTTCCTTCCAGGAGAATGAGTATAGTACTGATCACCCGCCTCACAGAGCTATTTTGGGAATCAAATAAAAAGAAGGGATAAGTAGGAGTGTAAACCACAAACACTATTTGAGAACATCTTATCCAGTGTTTTCCATGTGTGGTAGAACTGGCTGGACTCCTAAGTCACGGTGGGAATTTCACCAATCACTTCACTTCGTTTTTTTTTATTCATTAAGCGTATTGGTACATTTTAAATATACGTTATGATCACATTCATTATTGGGAAGTCGTACCTGTCCGTGATATATCTTGGTTCTTGGTTTTCCCTATTCCCCTTCCCTCCTTTCCACTTCTCCACCCCGTCCAATTCACAAAAACAGTTTTTTTCCATTTCTTTCATTACTTTTTCATATTTTTTTCTTTCTCGTCTTTCTTTTCCCCTACACCCACCCCCCATTTATCCTTCCCCTTTGGACCTTTTCTTCCTATTTCACAGTATCTATGAAACATTTTGGTCCTCATTTACACTTTCAGCTTCTCAAATCAGAGAAACTGTTCGGTATTTACACATGTGTGTCCTCTTTATTTCACTTGAGTATGGCCTCACTGTGCATCCATTTAGCTATAAATGTCTCTAGTTTTTCATTCTTTGTGGCTGAGCAGTACTCCATTTTATTTCAAAAAACACACATTTTCTTTAGCCAGTTACCATTTGATGGACATTTGGGCTTTTT
>NW_022900917.1:22165332-22192715 GCF_012274545.1 Fukomys damarensis | reverse complement strand
CTATTACAAACACACATGGTGCACTATATCACTCACTTCACTTATTTGAACCACAGACTTATTTGGAAAATGAAGGTTCTAGGTTTATGTGACCAACTTCAGGATCTTTTTAGGCAGAATCGTTCATATGATTATTAGGAGCAAGTCAGGAAACAATCTCCTTTCCATTGAACACAATAAGAATTAATTAATAGAAGAAGCAAATATGCAGCTGGTTTTAAAAATTACCTCCCCTCCTAATTGGGATATTCTACAAGTTATATATATATATATATGTGTGTGTGTGTGTGTGTGTGTGTATATATGTGTACATATATATATATATATACATATATCTATGTGATTTATGAAGATAATTGATATATAGCTCTTTAAAGAACATGAAAACAAACTTTTTGTTATGTTCTCTACCTTTGTATCTCTTTTAAAATAGTTTATTTTTATCTATTAAAAATTTAAAGTATGCATTCTGAATAATAAATAAATATTGGCATAGATCATTTATGAAATTATAATGATTTATTGAAATGTATAATCATGTATGTTTTGCAACATATTTTCTACATTAGAAAAGAATATAATGAGAATGAAAAAGGTACATACTATCTCAGGGTGCAATATAAATGTAGTGAATATTTCCTCTTTAGTAGCATGGATCTGTGGCATATACTGAATAGTCCTGTTAGTAATTGTAAACACCATACTCTTTTTAGGTTCTATTTGATTTGATGGCCATTATTCATACCTTCCTGTAAAGCACACAGTGAGATCACACCAGGCACAGGAAGAGTATTTAAAGCCTGCCCCTTTCTTGGTTTTGCGTCTACTTGGAAAGACACCAAGGCTGTCAATTGCCTCTCTTTGCTTCTACTTTCAGGAAAAAGGTCACTCATCCATTTTTTTTGGTAAACCAGCCCTTCTGAGCCACAGGACTGAGGAGAGGCATCACAGGAAGGTTCCAGGGATAATTATGGGAAAAAGCAAAACTTAACTTTTAAAAAAATTTATAGATTAAAAATAAATGCCAATTAAAAACCTTGCTAAGAACATCTGAACCCATGTGGTTCACAGTGTGTTTTCCTCCCCATATTTTGGGGTCACATATCATAGGTAAAAATATTCTAAGATAACATGCCCTAATATGCTTGTATTTTTACAAAACAGGCACATTTTATTTTGACAAATTATAGTAGCACCTCTTATTTGCATTCAAGACCTCCAGCAGGTGCTTGAAATGGAGGACAGTATCCAACCCTATAATACTCTGCTTTCCCCTATGCATTTTTACCATGAATCTTAGCATCCCCACCATGCTGTTTTCTTTTCTTACAAAGTTGGGAACTTTCACCTTTTCACTTAAAGGAGTTGTTTTGCAGCTTCTCGTTGGTAGCGATACAGATTGGGGCCATTAATAAGTGAAACAATGATCACCTGAACACAAGCACTGTGATGCTTCAACAGTGGCTCTGACAACTGAGATGGCTGCTGATGACTAAGAAGTGAGCAGTATATAAAGGGTGGAAACGCTGGAGAGAGTGATAATCCATTCCTGGTGGGATGCAGAAGGATGGCACAATATTTCATCAGGTTATTTGGGATGACATGCAATTTAAAATGCAGGAATTTTTTATTTCTGTAATTTTCCATTTAATATTTTTGGATGATTGTCGACTGAAAAACCATGAAAATTAGAATCTGTGGAACCACAGACTGGGGGGAGGAGGTCTGCATACATATTTATTTATATTTATTAAAAAACATGAAAACAAAATATTTTAATTAAAAAGGACAACATAAACACACCGGAACAGGCTTTCATGTTTATTTCCATACCTTTGTGAATTGCTTTGCCCACACTTTGTGTGTGTGTGTGTGTGTGTGTTCTTGGGGGGTGTTATGGATTGAATTAAGGACTTCACATGTGCCACACAAATGTTCTACCACTGAACTACCCTCCAAGCCCTGTATACTTCAGAAAACAATTTTCTAGGAACTAAAGACCTATCGGTAGAAATTTCCACTTTGCTTTTTAAGCAAGGGAGGAAAAATAGGAATAATTCAGAAGTGACCACAGTTACGACTCCTGTCTTTTCCTACCTCCCCATGAGAAGTTGTGCATAGAAATGGGGGCCAGACCCTCTGACTCTCTGGGTTCCACTCTTATCATCTGGATTCTGGAGCCTCCAGTGGTCTCTTATCACTAGAACCTCAAGTTTTATTGACAAGTCCTCTAAGAGAAGGTGTTTCGTCTTCAGATATGTCACTTGAGATACACAACAGAGCGCTAAGGAAGGAGCTAAGGGATACGGTCACTGTCGGGGCTGGCTGGTGGTATGAGAGTGTGAGTCTTGCTGAGTGGTGATGAGCTTGGTCTTCTGAAGCATAAATTGTGCTGGTGACTGAGCAGGTGGCACTTTTTTAGTTTCCAAACTTTGTGAACACTTTTCATATGAAGAACATCTATAGATGCATGTGTTCATTGAATAGTGAGATCCCTTCATGTGGAGTTTGAACTATTTGATGATGAACCTATTTCTTTTACAAATTTAATTTGTTGTAGCCCCGCCTGTATTTCTGCAAGTGATTATATGAATTCAAAAGCAGAACATTATTTTCTTTATTCTGTTGTATAAATAAACTACTGAATACCTAATGGCTTTTGGATACGCATGGTCAAACGATAATTGCATTCACATTTTTGGTATTAATTTTCTTTTTTTCTAATTTGTTCAAACACTTTTGTGTGTGCAATAGTCTCTCATTAAATCAGGCATTCCTTAAATGGTATTAATTAGCATGTTTAAAATCTACCTTGAAAATTCATTTAATTTTACAAATTATACTACTCCATGATAGTATCCCCGGAGCTTCAAATCTGATTTCTAAATAATTTTGAAGTGAAAAGGATATTTGATAAAAAGTACACTAAAACCCTCTTCCCCATCATAATTAGCAGGAAGACATTGCATTCAGACTTTCAAGTATCTCTTTTTTTTCAGCTTTAATTGAGTTGATTGGTACATTTTAGGTATACAGTACAGTTACATTCATCGTTGGGATCTTGTACCTCTACATGACAGGTCTTGGTTCTCATTTTTTTCCCCTTGTCCCTGCCCTCCCTTCACCCCCTCCTCCCCTCCCCAGCTACAAACACTTTATTTCCATCTTTTCATTACACATATGTAAATACTGAATAGTTTCTCTGGTGTGAATAAACTGTAATAATACATAAGATCCTAATGAGATTGATGGCATTGTGAAATGGGAAGAGAGGGGCTAAAGGTGTAGGGAAGTTGGGATAAGTAGGGGAAAGGTAATCAAGTATCTCTTAAAGGTTTAATATATACAACCTCTACTGTGCCTACTATGTGCCAGGTATTGTGCTGGACTGGTTAGTGGGATAAGATATCTGCTTTTAAGGAGAAGTGATTTAAACAGGGGATACTAAGGTATAAATAAGTTTGAAGTTCCAATATAAAAACATTTAAATCCCACTGAAACCCAGAGGAGTAGAGTCTTGAGATAGAAGAAGAGGAAGACGTTAACGAGATCTTCACAGTGGGTGGAACATTTTAGCTCCACTTGGAGGTCAAGAGGGCTGAACATTGCATCTGGCAAAGGAAATTTCCTAGCCATTGCTATGGACAGCCAGGTTGAGGGAGGGAAAGTTAGTTCAGTGTGGCTAACTGATGAGATTCAGTGGAGCACAGAAAGAAGGTCTGAATTTGAAGTCATAGTCTGAATTTGATGGTGGAGATAAGTTTAGGTGATAATGGATCATCTATCTGTGGCGTCAGAAAGAGACAATTTGTATTGTTGGTGAGTTAATGCTTGAAATAGACATAAATACCCTTTACATTTGGTAGGAAAACTTGTGGCTCTGATCTATTATGAGAAAGATAAAGAAACAGTGGCTGTGATTTTGCAGATATTAATCTAAAATTTCCAAGCAAAGGATGAACCTACAATTTGGAGGAGAAAGAAAATTCCTCTATTATCTCAGTGAAAAAGATGGATTAGAGGGGAAGGAAATTAAAGGCCAGTTTGAAGGTTACTGTAGTAGTGCTGATATGCAGTGATACAGTACGAATTGATATAGTGATAGCAAAATTGGGAAGGAAGGAGGCACTGAAGAGCGCTACAGCAGAGTAATAAACATTTGGTGATTGATTAGCTGTAGAGCATGAAAAAGAAAGAAAAGACCAAGACACAAAGCAAGCATCTAGTTTGAAGATTTGGGTGGATGTTGAGTCTACAACTTACTACTGTGTAATAAACACCTGAAAAATTCAATGGCGTAATAATCATTTGATAACCTTGTGAATCTGTGGGTCAACTGGAGTTCTGATGGAGGCTGTGCTTGTGTATATGGTGCTGTTCCAGCTGGGGCTCATACCATCACAGCAGACGCACAGGTAGCTGGGGAAATTCTCCCTTACGTCTCTTGTCTTCCTTGCACTCTGCATTGCCAGGTATTATGATCTAGATCTAAAAGGGCTTTGCAAACCATGTGATTGGATTATGGTCAAGCAATGGTTGACTTGCTGGTAGGAGGTGGGAAGTGGGCATCAGAGGCCAGCCCCTGGGTGGGTGACCTGGAAGAGGGTATCTCCCTCCCTGGCTCTTCCGTTCATTCCCTGCTTCCTGGTCACCATGATGTAAGCACCCTTCTTCCCCCCGACCCCCCACTGCCCTTCTACCATGCTGTTGCTGACCATTCAACAACTGAAACTTCTAAAATGTGAGCTAAAATAAACTGAAGCTTTGAGTGTTAGGTATTGTGTCTCAATGATGAAGAAAGTGACTAAGACAGCAGGGTATGGTCATCTCACAGCAGCGACATGGGCATTAAGTCCTGTGGCTGCAAAAGGGTAAAAGGGACAACGTGAAGCTTTTTATAGTCTAGCTTTGGAAGTGATACTGTGTCATTTCTTGCTACTTGCCACTATTACATGAAGCGCCATGGCCAAATACAAAATTAAGGGATGAGAAAATTCACTTCATCAGTGATAAAACTGTGGCAAGAGTGTGCACACCAGGGATGGACAAAAACGGAGACAATCTATCACAATGTGGTGTCAACATATTTTTAAATAAGAAATAGCTTTGGAAATAAATATTTAAGAAACAAAATGTTTCATTTTATTGTATTATATCTGTGGGTACTGCTGAATGAGTTTGGAGCCTGGAGGATCAGTCAAAGGATAATTAAACTTAAATAGCCCATTTTAAAAGAAGAACTATAGCTCTCTAGGTTGTTTGCCCTGGACCACTTCCAGGCAGACCCTCTGGAAATTACTTACAGTCACTAAAACCAGGAAAGGAGGCATGGGAATTTTGCCTGGAGTAAAAAACGCCACCAAGACGAAATTAGTAAGTTCTCCAAATGAAAATTTTATTCATTTGTTGAAATAACAGTAAAGTCATGGCTAATTTACATAGTTGCAAATTCTATCTCATGCTTATCGAAATGCCAAGCTCTTAGTTTAAAAAAAAAACATTGAAAATATTTAGCATTTCTAAAATATAATGGGTATTTGAGAAAATGGAAAAACAGGAACAATGAAACTAAAATACATAGAGCTTATGTTGTATCTAATTGGGTGACAAATAAGCATCTTGACACTTTCTCTAAGAAGAATGAGATAAATTCCTGAACTTCAAGAACTTTATGTTTGTCACTGGTTGTTGACCAATTTGCTTTCCACAAGGATAGCTTTTGTGGCTGCTTAACAACCTTCCTCAAAAGGAATCCATATTGCAGTAGAGTAGATAAAAGGGCATAGGCACATACACTGCAGATGAAAATGCCACTAAATTCCTTAATATCATCTATCTATCTATCTATGTCATCTTTGATAATAGTAAGAATATATAATAAGCAACATACAAACCTACCAGAGCAAAATGATACAACACAAAAGGAAGGTTCTATATCTTTAGTTTTGGATTTAAAGACTACTGCTCCATAAAAATATCAAATCTTATGGGCCAATATCATTTGATTATAAAATTTATTTGGAAGAGTATCAAAGGCAAGAATATTCAAGAAAACTCTGAAAAATGAGAGCACTGAGGAAGAACTAGCTCTGTCAGATTAAAATATATTTTAGATCCTCCATAATTAAAGCAATATATATATATTGTCTCATGAGTAAAGATATTTAAATTACTATAATACATTATAAAATTTAGAAATAGTTCCAATTTTACATGTGGAAAGTTGGTATGTAATAAAGCACTATCTGAATTAGGAAAAGATGAATTTTTTATTAACTGATGGTAAGATAACTTGATAGCTCTATAAGAAAATAAAATTAGATCTAATTCATGTCTCCATTGTGCTAAATTCTATGTGAGTTAAGAGATACAAATGTAAATAATTAACTTATACACATACTAAAAGAAAAAAATAATGTTTTCTGGATTCAGACTCAAAATCCAAAAGCAATAAGAAAAAAAAAAGTAATTGATACATATATAAAAATCTAACGAAAGTTTTGAATGGTGTAAAAATAAAAGCAAAGTTATCTATAAAGACCAATAACAAGGCTGGGCATGGTGCTGCATGCCTGTAATCTTAGCATTGGGAGGCTGAGGCAGGAGGATCACTGCAAGTTTGAGGCCAGCCTAAGCTACACAATAAGTTCAAGGCAGTCTGAATTACACAGCGAGACTCTGTCTCAAAAACAAAAAAGCAAAAAAACAAACAAGTAAAAAAGACCAATGACAAGCTGGAATAAAGCAATTTGAAATTCATTTAACAGTCAGAAGTTTAATATTCCTAATATAATAAAAGCTTTGGTGGGGGAACCAAGAAAACACAAAACTTTATAGAGAAATGGACTGGAATCAGGAACAAACAGTCCATAGGAGTATGAATAACCCTTAAACATGGGCAAACGTGTTACGCTTTACTCATTGTAAGAGAAATGTAAGTTAAAATTTCCCTGAGATACCATCTCTAATTGGCCAGTTAGAAAAAAATCCAGGAATTTACAACAGAATCTGTGTCCATGGGGGCAGTAGAGGTTGAAGACTATGATGTTACTGATGGGAATATGAAAGTATCTAGCAAGCTCCAATAGGCATTTATTGCATGGCCCAATTAGCCTATGTCTAGAATATGCTCTACAGACACAGGAGCAAAAATATGAAAGACAGAGTATAACTATTGATTTTAGCATATTTGTACCAGCAATGGAAATAACTTAAATGCCTGTGACAACTGGGATCAGCTCAATAAATCATGGTTTATCTACACAATAAAGTACTAAGTGTCTATTAAAAAATAAAGAATATCTCTATAAATTATTAGCAAGTGATTTTCAAGATATTGTAAATGGAAAATGACTAGAGAAATATATACATATTTCTCTCTCCTCTCTCTCTCGTATTCATCTCTGAAAATATAAGTATGTATGTATTTTATTGAAGTTGTAAGGATAAGTCATAAAACCAAGGCAAAAAGTTTCTGGGAGGAGGGAGGTAACACAGATGAGAGGACTGGGATAGGAGCTAGACTTCTCAGAATGCTCTTTATTTGGTTGATTTGATTTTCGAATCGTGTTTTATGTGAATATATAACAGTCACATTAAAATGAAAACAAAATGGTGTATCTGAAAGTTAGAATTAAAATTAAATGAATAAGCCAAACTATATGTTGAGTTCATGACTTAATGGAGATCTGATACATTTCTTCAAGTCAAATTTGGTAATTTACCTATCCATTCTTATTCCTGGTAGATAGAGTCTGAGGCTATCCTAAGGGGAAAAATTAAATGCTTTTCAGTAATATTTTGGTTGTTATTTTGAAATTATTATATATGTACTATAACACAAACACACACACATATATGTGACATGTAAACCAATTGAGCAATCAAAAAATGTTTTTTTTTGCAGTATTGGGCTTGAATCCAGGGTCTTTGCACTGAGCTACAACCTCAGCCCTTTTCTTTATCTTGAGACATGATTTTATTAGGTTGTGAAATTGGCCAGGTTGGTCTTGAATCTGTAATCTTACTGCCTCAGCATCCCAGATTAACAAAAAATTAACCAAGATTTTTCTAAAGTGTTGTCTACTAAAAAGACCTAGAAGTAGTTTCCAGACTACAAATGATAAGCATCCTCCCAACCTCCTACTAAACTGTGGCCTGTAAATACTACTTTCCATGTCAAAACAGGTGACTCTGGCCACAGTTTTAGGGTGAACCTGAAATACCTTGTGCCAGAAGATATGGGAGACAGGAGGAGTCGTGTAACAAAGGCTCACTCCGGACCCCTGGGGGTTCACACTTCAAGGATGGAGAAGCAAAAACTCAATACATAAAGAAGAACAAGAAATACAACCAAACATTCTCTGCTTATGAAGTGTGAAACAAAATAACCCTCAAAAGAAACATCAAGTGAGCAAATCACGTGCCTAGACGTATGTACCAGTTTAGAGAAAATATGCAGGGTGCATTAAGTAATGCTTTGAGGGTGCCATCAGCAGAGTCTACAATGAATGAAACACTGCAGGAAAGCAGGCTAAGTTTTTAACTGCAAGGAAAAAAAAGAGTGATATATAGGTTGAGAGATTTAAGGGTACAGTGAAGTGAGTGAAAATTTTGGACCTTGTTCAAACTCCAATTAGAAGAAAAAAGTAACTACGTATGTATGTATGTATATGTGTATATGTTTATGATGAATGCTGAAGAAGTCGGAACATTAAATGATGCAGTAAGGAGTTACCGTTAGTTTTCTAGGTGTAGACAAGAGTATTTTAAGAGAGTTTCTGGTGTACTGTGAACTGTGTCTGAATGAAATGATATACCTAAGGTTCACCTCAGTGTGACTCAGTGGGGGCCAAATGGGAAGTTACAGGCCAAGTAGGAACGGATGATTGTTACAGCCTGGAGATAAAGTGTCACGCGCCATTATTTCCGGGTTCTTCATGCCCTGCATGAATCCCGGATGTGAGTCCGCCGGTGACGGCGGTTCACGCCTGCAGAGAAGAGGCGCTTGGCTCGTCAGAATGTCGCAGGCCGGCATTGACTAATAGAAACGGGCCACGTCACCCGAGAGGCTATAAAAGGCAGGCTCGTGTCCGGCTCGGGGTCTTTCCGCCATTGAAGATTGTAGAAGAAACTCCAATAAAGCGTGCATCAGAAGAATCCTGAGTGTTGCGTGCTCCTTGCTGGCGAGGTGCGCGCGACAATAAAGCATGGGGTTTACTGTTCTCTTTACTCTCGTCAATATTTGAAACTGTCACTGCAGTGCTCAACCTGCCAGATCAGTTAAAATGGTGGCTATATTTTAGAGTTTCTCTCAATACGATCAGCAGATAGCAAGTTGACGAATACGGCCTTGAGCTCAAAATAACTGAACACTACAGAACAGTGAAACAATTCGGATGTCGGTGAAGCTCCAACAAATTTTTGTTGTTGTTGTTGTTTTGAGACAGGGTCTCTCTCTGCAGCCCAGGCTGGCCTCGAACTCACACGGATCCTCCTGCCTCAGCCTCCACAGTGCTGAGATTACAAGCAGGCGCCACCATACCTGGCTTTAACAAAACATTTTGCAAAATATCTCGAGTGTCTTATATGTCCCTGGTTGGTATTAAAAGTCAATATATGGCCAGGGATTTAGCTCAGTGTTTCCAGTGCCTGCCTCAGAAGCACAAGGGCCCCAGTTGGATCCCCAGTATTAAAAAAAAAAATCAATATAATATAATTTTCAGAAAGTTCTCAGAATGTCTCTGTAAATAATCTGCAACAATGCATAATATTCTAATAAGATTACTGACATTTAGAAATGGGAAGAAAGGAGCTAAAGGTGTAGGGAAGGTGGGATGGGTAGGGTAAGAGTAAAAAGGGAAAAGAAAAAAATGTGAGAGAATGAAAAGATGAAAATAAAGTGTTTGTAGATGGGGAGGGGAGGAGGGGGTGAAGGGAGGGCAGAGGTAAGGGGAAAAAATGAGAATCAAGACTTGCCATGCAGAGGTACATGATCCCAACAATGAATGTAACTGCACTGTATCCCTAAAATGTACCAATAAACTCAATTAAAGCTGAAAAAATAAAGAAAAGAGTGAGACTGGGCATGGCGGCACACAGCAATAATTCTGGTGGTCTTGGAGGCTGAAACAAGAGGATAAAAAATGAGAGCCCAGCCTGCAAAAAAAAAAAAAAAAAAAAAAAAAAACAAGTGACCAGAGATGATGTATTTACCTAGGCAGATAAATACTTGATTCAGGGAAGCAGCATAGCTGGTGAGACTGGGAACAAAGGCTTTGAAGTTAGCCATACTACTCACAATTCACTATTTCCTATCTGCTAGGCAATTGAATTCCCTATCAGCGTCATCATCTGTAAATTAGGGCTAAGAACGCTTACCTAATAGGATAATCGTGATGATTATTTACGCAGTACTTTATACCCATGAAGGCACAGTAGTACAGGTACCTCAGTTCACGAACTCTTCTGTTCCTGAACAACTTGGCTTGCACAGAAGCATGCAGCCAAAATTTGCTTCAGTTGGGATCAGGTGAGGAACACGATCACAGCCCATCTTCCCCAGAATCTGGAGTGAATTAAGTTCATGAACTGAGGTGCCACGCTAATCAATCATTGTAATAAAATTATTATTGGTGTTGTTAGTTAGGGATGACTATTGTCTGAAGAACTAAAGTAGAATTAAGAAATAAAAGATCTGAATTTCTCTATGGGAGACATAACTTTGGGGTCATCTCTAACAAATGACACTTTGTATTTTTTCCGTCCTAATGCTTTCTCCTCTAAGTACTGTCCAAGCAGGGAACCTTGGAACCTGAGCTGATGACTATCTGCAGGAGACTTAATTCCAATGAAAACAGCTTGCAGTGCTGTGCAGTGAGCTCAACACTAGACTGACTGAGAAAGATCAATCATATTGCCAGATCTCTAACTGTGTATTCTTTGATTAGAAATGCCACTGGTTAAAAAAAAAAGTCTGGCAACCTTGTATTTGTGTCACTTCACTTGCCTTGTAAATGGAAAGAAACACGGAGATCCAGAAAAAGAAGTGCACAGAGAGGAAGGAAAGATCTGAAATGACCAGGGAACATTTCACAAAGCAGATGACGTTGAGCTTGGCCTGGGAGGATGAGTGGCAGTTCTCAGAAGACGAACGTGGAGAGCTTCTCTAAGCAGAGCGAGAAGAACATGAGAACATCCGGGGACAGAACCCTAGGGTCGGCTTCCCTAGCTCTCCAGGCATCAGCAGTGGCCCAAGGTGTTGTCGGAGAGTGATGGCATGTAGCTATTATAGGACTTTATTTCCTAGGCAACACTGGATGTATTTTTAAGGTGAAAATTACTCATGATATAGTAGTGATCAGGAGAGGTTCCCAGTGCATGTTTGTGGATAAAAAAAAAAAAAAAAATTCTAGGAGAACAAAATCAGTGAGGCAAGTTAGAAAAATTTTAAAAACATTCTAAAAAAAGATTTTCTGAGCATCTGGTGAGTGAATAGTAGCTGTGTGGAGGGAGTGACAAATTCAAATTCAAGAGATTCTTGGGAAGGAGGATTGATAGGGTTTGAGTATAATTCATAAGAGAATAAAGCTTGTCATTTAGAGGAGTGAACATCATTTTACTGATAATGATAGAGCAGGACTGGGTCAAACATGCTCCGACAATGGACATTTTGTCACCCGGACTTTTTTTGCCCAGAGTCGTGGCCTCACTCACAGGAAAACTGGGCATGGGAAATTGTTGGGGAGGCTTAGGTTGGAGACTCTCTTGTTGTTTTCAAATAAGGTCTGGGGAAAATAAACTAGGGAAGAGCAACAGAAGGATGGGATCTGACGCATAGAGGGCCACATCCAAGAGGACAAACCTAATTTTAGGGATCACCCCTAAACCTGTTCCAGGCTGCATTGTCAAGTGTTTTGAAGAAAGCATATTCTCTTATTTCAAAGTAAATTCTGACTTTAAGGGGGGTATATGTGCAGAACTTTAAGAGATTTTTAGAAGAAACTTAAGAAAAAAAAAATTTAAAGTAGAAAGAAGGAGGCACATGAGCAAGGAGGCTGTGTCTACTTCCTGAGGTTTCTACCTGTGTTTTATCTCCCAAGAAGGCAGACGGAAGTACTAAGATCAAGGGACTGAAAGAGGAGCCAGTTCGTCACCTAGTCTGATGGAAGGAAGTCAGGCCGGGGTACTACAGGGCACATTGTACCCATTACTTCCCAGGCCTTGCTCTACGCACAGGTTCTAGATACAAACTTTGCTTACTTCCCTACTTTGCTGGCCAGTGAGTGTCAGTGAGCCACTAATATATCCTGGTAGGTGCTGCGTATACCTATTTTTATTTTATTATTCCTATTTTAAAGGAGTAAGGAATTCTGGTTGATTGAAGGTGAGTTAGAAGTGTGAAAAATTTTGGAGGCTAACGGGAAAGGGAGGTGGTGTCCAGGTCCTGGAGACTATCTAATGCTGAACTTGGAGGTACTGATGATGTACTGCAGTCACCGGGTGCTGCAGAAGCCTCGATCACGGGTTGCTTTGGTGTTCCTAAGAACACTGGCTTAGAACGCTATCGATTGTTGAAGAAATACGCAGTTGTATACAGAGTGACCAGAAACTGCAGAGAAGTATCTGCAGCAGTGCAACACTTCAGTGGACTGTTGAGAGGTCTATGTAGCTGCAAATCAAGCTGGAAACAAAAGATCTGAACAAAGCTGGTTGTGGAACCAAGGGCAAAGTTGCAATCAATGACAGACCTTGGGAGCAGAGACCAGGGGCAGAAATACTACAGGTTGTAGCTGGATATTTTCCTTTCATTGCAAATCATTGCCTGAAGCTTCTAAATACAACATGAACTTGAGCATGCACCATGAGGCCAATTCTTTGGTGTGGCTATGTCATAAAAAGATGTTTTGATGCTTAACCACATAATCCTCCTAGAACTGGTCCAGGATTTCAGGCGGATTTTTCAGTAGAGTGAGCAATATTACAGTAAGACGGAAATGTGTCTATTTAAACAGGTCATAAGTGCTAAATACTTTTCATATTCCAATTGGGCGGAGACCTTTATTTTTTTTGTTTTGGTACCGGGGGTTGAACTCAGGATCTTTCTCTTGAGACACAGGTGGTGGCACGACTGAGCTAAATCCCTGGCAAGATCTTCTTAATGGAGCATGCACCATTTGATTGCCTCAGTTTGTACAGAATAGGATAAAAGAAGATGTAGTTAATTCACAGACTTTTTTTTTCCCAGCAATGTTTTCAGCATTTTAAATCTTTGCTATAGTATTAATTCTTGGCTATTCGGTGCAGTTTTTTCACCTACATCCTCTTGAATATTCATAATCAGAGAAAAAGAGCAGAAAGGGGCCAACACAAAGAACTCAAGTTGTTTAGAAGTCAGAGCATAAACCAAATGATCGACGTTGCTTCATGTGGACAGCTATGGAAAAAGTAACCTTGATGGGAAACTCACTACCTTTAATCATTTGATGTTCTGTAGATTTGGCATCTGTCCATGTAACAATCAAATCCAAATGCAACAAACAAGGCTGTAAATAACAAGGGGAGATTGCCAAAGACTTTTAGACCTGATATTAGAATCAGCCTTTTGACTTGGATGGCCAAGTCTAACCAGCATTGTAATCTCAGTACGCCTATAATCCAATGATGGCAACCTGATGACGAGGAAAGGCAAGAAGGACACACTCTGAGAAACCAGCACCGCAAAGATGCAAGAGAGCAATGTGGGCCATCTGCCAATGTTGTGTAATAAAGAAAATGATTATGAGATGTGTATAGTTTTTAAAAGTAGCGAATAACTGTCCATGAAGGAAGAACATTATGCAGTCAATAAATAATTGAAACTGTACTTCCTCTGTGTTTCCACTGACCTTTCAGGCAGGAAAATGAAAATTCTTTAATTAAGCATATGATCTTCATCAGTTTGTTTAATTATTTTAAAAGGACTTCATGGGACTAATGGGTCTAAAGCTCTCATCACCATTGGTGAAATATTTGCCAGTTTCAGGAAAGAACAAAAATATAGGATATGTAATTAGAGACAAACTTTATTGTTGGAAATTATGCCAAAATGCCTAATTATCCCTTTAAGGATTTATATACAATGATATGCATCCCAAATAAAAAAAGCCCAGCATCCTAATATGTCTCTACCACTCTCTTAAATAGGGCGAGGTGCTTGATTTTAGTGCCTCAGCTTCTCTGTAGAAGGGATTAATGTTTGCCTCACAGGATAGCTGGGAGGATTAAGTGATACAGTACATGTGACATGCTTAGGATCATGCCTAGTATATATGTTAGTTACTGTATTTATTACATGCCAATAATATTAAATCCAAATTGGAGTGGGCATGGGTAGCAGAATAGCCAAATAGGGTGGACTACAAGATGTATCTGGCACAGTGTTCACCAATAGTGGCCAATAAGGCATTTTTCTTTAATGTATGAGTAACCAAAGAGTGCCAGTTGGTTTCATTAGATTTATTAGGCACACATCTTCCAGTGTCATAAGCACGAAAAAATTCAGTCAGTATGTGAGTCTGAAAGAAATGCAAGACAAAGGCAAGATTAATCACTGGACAGGACAGTATAAGCCTTGAAGAGATTGCTGTGGTATGACTGAAGGGTCACTAAACGGGAGTAAGAAAATGTGACTGACCCTCACTAGACTGGGCACTGGGTTATTGCTGATGGAATTCTCCATGCCTACCACAGTGACTGGTTCGCACTAGGCATTCTGTCAAGGTGTGGCCAGCAAGTGCGTGAATCACATAGCTGATCTAATGCAACTCATGGTTTACATGGATCCCTGTTAGACATTACTTTCCTTTTTAAAATAATGACGCTGTGTTAGAAACCCTTAAAGCTGCACAAGATCTCCATATATTAAGTATCTTAATTAG
The DNA here is from genome assembly GCF_012274545.1 of Fukomys damarensis. Lineage (NCBI taxonomy): Eukaryota > Metazoa > Chordata > Mammalia > Rodentia > Bathyergidae > Fukomys > Fukomys damarensis. The sequence goes on along the minus strand of NW_022900917.1, from coordinate 22,177,797 downwards.
AAAAAAATGAGGAGTTTATTGAGAACCAGTGTTGTTATATCGAGCTGTGAGTCCCCAATTTTAATATTTATTGTAATTAGTGATCTTGTTAAATGTGGATCCAGATTCAGCAGATCTGGGCAGGTGTTGAAACTCCAAATTTCCTAATAGTTTCTATGTGTTGTTGGTGCTTCGTTTTAATGGACACACTTTTTGAACAGCAAGAGTTTAGGGGTTATAACGGAAATTTTCTCTTTGATTATAAAATATGAGAAGAATGTCTTAAGAAAGATACAAATACCTTACTATTTGAGTTCAGAGAAAGGATGGAGGATTCTTGTTATTTAAAGACTTCATGAAAGACATGGCATTTGGCCTTCAGTTGAATTTGCAAACTATTTCTCCTTTCATATTTCAGTGATCATTTACAGAGACTATGTAGACTTTTAAAAACCTCAGAATGCTATGGCTTGTGCCTACGTATCCTCCCAAAGCTCATGTGGTCATACGTGGGGCTTTTCACAGGTGGCTGGATCTAGAATGGGTGATACTTGAATTAACAGTGTGATGGTGGGATTAAGGGTGTGCCCCCCTAGGTAGGGGTGACACCATTCTACGGCATGGAGAAGGGGCAGAACGAAGGGAGGCTAGCTGCTGTTCCTTCACTACCTCACTGCTTTTCCGTCTCCTGCCCACCAAGTACTTTTCTCCTCTCTGATGCCTTTCTGCCATGCCATTGACTTGGAGCCAGCCAACTATAAAGTGAAAGCTCTACAAACTGTGAGCTGAAATAAACTTTTGCCTTTTTAACTTCGGGTGTTGTGTATTCTGTCTCAGCAATGAGAAATGTAACGAAGACACACAATAACTGAAAAAGTGGATATGGATTTTAAGCTCCATTTTTTTTCACTGGCAGGGAAAAGGACCTATGGTGATTTTCCTAGCCAGTGAAAGCCATTCTGAGCCACTAGATAAGTCTTCTGACTTACAGTCAGTGCTTTTGTTTAAGCTTCTCACATTTCCTTAAGTGCTACGGACTTGTCACTTATGAAATTTGACATATGATATACAGAAACTATAGGTAGTTGTTTCCTTATTCACCAGCTATTTCAAGATTCAGATAATTAGCTTAGAAATTCCCAAATTAGGTTTCAAAGGGACAGAATCAACAGGCTTAGATATATCAATTTCTCATAGAGAAAGAAAACCACTAAAAAATATCAATATGTCTAAGTCCTAAGCAACCAAGAGTTTGACGACAGATTTGTTCTCCAGTTGTTCTTGTATTATTACCACACTGCTGTCCAGGCAGTTGTTCCACAACTTTGAAAACATTTTGTATTTTATTACAGTGTATTTTTCCTTCTTAGCATTAATGAAGGTACCGAGATAAATATGTCTGAGAAAACATCAGACACTAACAATGTATTAGTAAACTGACCTAGGGCAAGTATTTAGGCATGACTTAAATTTTAATAAATGCTTTCTTCAAAACCTTTTGTTCAACTGATTGATCTTAAACAGCTTTGAGTCCCTAGAGACGTACCAGTAGTAAACTATAAATTTATATTTGACTTTTTCCATGTAGCTCCTGCTAAATCTTTCTGAGAAAAGATTGTACTAATTCTTACACATGCAAAACAACTCCTGTGTCCTTCGCTCAATTCTAATTTTGGTTTGTGGGGGTTCTCAGAGAAATCATCTCAGAAAAATAACATATTCAACAACACCTACACATTAATAACAGCCAGGGCAGAAGTTCTAAGAGTTCATGGTTTTGGTTTCATGGCCTAGGACAATCAGAAACACATGTTCCCTGGGAACTTCTAATTGCCTGATATTTTTATTTGTAACAACTCCACTTTTGTGGGTTTGCATGGAAAAAATAATCTGAGCAGCTTCTTCAGAAGTTGAGAAAAATCTTCCTTCCTTACAAATGCTCTCTGAAGCAACAGGGATGGTACCACAGGCTTTGAGACAGATGGTAGCCAATCCAAATTCAGTATGGTAAGCAGGCACCACTCAATAAAACTTTAATTGCTGCATATGGTATCTGCTAACTTGTTTAGAAAATGGATATGCAGCATTAGCTCAAAGCATTTAAATGGCCTGATAGCACTGGACAGCATGTTGGGCTGCCACCTGGAAGACCCAAATTTCACAGCAGATGTAGCACTAGAAGAATAAAGCTGGTGCTTGATAGTCCTGGAATGGAGACGACACAGTCAGCACCCAGCTGTTCCCCCCACGCGTGCTGACTCCTATTGCTTTGGTGTCACTTCCACCAAGTCCTGAAATCACTCATGTATTGTATTCTCTTCCCAAGGAGAGGGGGGAAATAACGAAGCTATACCATAAGGCTGAAAGGAGAGAGGGTTTCTGTCCCCACTATAGCCCAGGAAACGTGGAAGATGCTTTGAATGCAGTTTCGGGGAGGGAGGGACGATGAAGATCTGGATAGAGAATGCCCGGCATATGTGTGAATCTGTGCCAAAAGATGGGAGCCAAGACAGAGGAGAAGGTTCCTTCTGAGCATGCTGAAGAGATCCTTGCAATTCATCATTTGCATTTGTCTCGCCCTGGCAGATAATAATCCTCCCCACACACCAGGGAGGTCAGCTTATCACCCCCTGGCTTCATACACCGGGCAAGAATGAAACTTACCGTTTCTTAAAACAGGTTCTCTTTAACCCCCTCCTGTCAAGTGAGGTGGCAGTGGAAGGAGTAAAAAGAAAACGGAATCTCAAGATCTCAGTCTATTTAAAGACAGAGGATATTAAAAAAAGGAACAAAACTAATTGTTTTTCGGGAAGACTGCGGAGGAATATTCACTTTTGGACATCAGTGGTCTGCTCTACCCCATCCCAATCTAAACTAAGAAAACCCACACATGTACTTCCCAGACACACTATTGATTTCTGACCTGTAAATTACTCTCCACCAAAACGGTTTTGGTGTAGACTAGGGGTTTGGAGTAGCCTGGGTACTTCTCAGCTGCCATCTGCATAATGTTTAGTATTCAGTGAGTTAAAGCAGGCAATGAAAGGGAACTGTCAACGCAATCTAGAAGATATAAAGAAATGAAGAGGGGGGGAGCCGTATGCTAATAATCCACTCAGTAATTAAGTGAAGATCGCTGCCAAGCGCCAGTGCCACTTTCAAAGGGTAATTTGTACAGGAAATCATAGAGTCATTGTCAAATCATTTCAGGATAAAAGGAAAGTCATCAACTGAGATAAGATAAATGCCGGGTGTCTGGCAGCATGTGCCCTAGGAAATGCCTTTGCTTTTTAATTTTTTTCCTTAAAAAAAAAAAAGAAAACCTTGCAAAAGTGGGGCTAGAAAAACTTGACAGGTTGAAATGTACATTTACTATTAATAATAGGGGTACTCTATGCATGGATGTGTTTTTAAATAGGTTACTTGAACAAAAAAATGGTAAAATAAATCAATTAAGAGGACTTAACTCGTAACTAGTATACTGTATGTGATTTCTCTGTTCCTCTCCCCCCTTTTTTTGAGCCTTGGAGAAGTGCTCAATCATTTCCATTTTGCTCCTCTATTTTAGCTAAATTATAGTATTTTAAGAGTATCACTAAACATTCTGTTCTTTTAGAAAGACAATGCTTCCGTCTCTGGAAAATTAATTAAAAAGAACAGGAAGCAGAAAATAATCTCGCCCTATTACTTTTCCCTTTTATGCTCTTAAACTCAGTATTTCAATGTTGATGTTTCTTTATCTCACAGGGAATACTGCAAAATTAATGTATGAAGTTTGTGAAGACTGTTTCTTTTTTTTCTATAAAAGTGGTGAGTGTGGTAGTTTAAAAATATCATTTTAGGGTACAATCTCCACAAAACGAGATGCGCCCTCTGTACTTGCCATTCAAATTCACCTGTTCCATCATTGGCTTACTCTGACTTAACCTGTGCTAGACAAATGTCTCCAAAAAGCATAAATTGGTGTGTGCATTTGTGGGTAGCTATTTTTATACAGCTAAATTGATTCCTTGGATGAAATGTTTCACCCAAATAGTTCCTTAAAACGGATGTCTTCTGTCATACTGAAAGAAAAGTTTGTTTGCTCTTGGGAGCAAAATGTCGCAGTTTCTGAGACTCACTAAAGGGACTTCCCCTGTAATGGCACTCTGCTCCATCCAAAAAAAGCATGGATGGAGAGAAAATGACATCAACATAATGGTTCTTCATCGGGTGAGTGAGCAGAGGAAATATGTAATGCTTTTTCTGTAAACTAGCCTCTTTTTGTTTGGTTTTTGATTGCTTGGCAAATTTGTGGGGAGAATAGACCATATATTTTGTAATATATAATTTATGAAACTACTCATTTAAGCAGCTGCCTTGGTACAGGCTCTATGTTAAGATGCTGACCCTCTGAACAGGGACATTGTTTTAAATGGGAGAAGCAAATACACCAGTAAGTAATCAGTTTATTTGAACATTGTAATTTTCTAGGCCTGTCCTTTATCATTTCCATTTGCATTATAGGATTTATTTGGTTCTCCACTCAAAAAGACATTTGACTAGTTTATTGATGAGTTCCTAGGCTTCTTAAGAACAATGCTGAACCCGTAGGTTTGTCCATGTCTCTCCCTTCCCTTGGTCCCTCTCCTTCTGTTCCTTTTTTCTTTCCTTGTTCTTTCTTCTCTTCCATCTCCTTTTTATGAGCCTATCATCCGTTTGGCTCATGACCTCCCCATCGGTTCAGTTTTACCAAGCAACTACAATCGATATGGTGATGCCAGAAGACTAAGCACTTATGCTTTTGAAATTATAACTTAGTAAGTGGGAGAGAGGACACGAAATTAAGAAAAAAAAAAGAAAACAACTGTCACAGAACATAGGGCTTTAGCTAAGGAGTTAGACAACTGTCTTTGAAATAGAGTTTTTAGGATTCATGTAGGACATAGAATTAAGCCTACTGAATAAAACTGGTTATTGGATTCTCCAGGAACTCTTGTCTCTTTCATTAAATTTCAGTAACATCAGTGCAATTGGGGAAAATCTAGAACAGACATATTGAGAAGACTGCTGAGCTCACCATGAGATAAAAAGTTTATCAACTATTCATGCATCAATGTCTGAGGCTTTTTTTGTCTAAGGGGAAAGACTTTTACCCTTTGTATTCTTAATACAAAAATTGGTGAGTTTAATAATGACCCTGATTTGTGATGAACTTTTAAAAATACATAAGATTATTATTCATTGTAAGATTGAATTTTTGAATATTCATTTTTTTGAGACAGGCTCTTGTTATACTCTTGTTATATACTTCATGATGATCTTGAGCTTATATATAACCCAGGCTGGACTTCAACTCACAGCAATCCTCCTGCCTCAGCCTCCCAAATGCTGGGATCACAGGTATGTGCCACTACACCTTGCTTTGAATATTTATATTTTAGTAGTACTGTCTCTTACACACACACACACACACACACACACACACACACACAAGCAGCAAGGAAAAAGCCTCAATGTGTTTAGATTATATAGTGAGTTGATTTATCTTTGGTTTCATGTTTCAATTGAACTAATACTTTTAGATTTTACTAAAGTATGAAAAATGCTAAATTAAATAATTTAAATATTTTCTTAATTTTACTCACAATATATAAGAACTTTTAACATATATTATGATTTTCTATAGCAGAATTAAAATTACATAATATTTCTCAAATTTATCTGACCGTAACACCCTCTATTTAAAGAGCACTTTGAGCAGTTAGGGACCTCTGTGCTCATCACTTCTAATGAAAGCTAAAATTAATGAAACCCCTAATTTATTGAGCCTTCAGAATGTTGAAGCAATCTTTCTTTTACATCTACACATCTGAAAAGAAAACCAATTAAAAGTTGGCCATTCATTTCAAATTCTAGACTTGAAAGTTTTAGTCATAGTGTGCTATGAACTAAGAAATTCACATATGATATGCTATTTATTTTGTCTGTCCAAAAACTCTATATAGCAAACGATTTTTTTTCCCATTTGAGAAATGAGTACACCTGACTTTTTGTTAAGTGTCTTTAAAGGCCATATATCTTATAACTGGTAAAAGGAGGGTTTTAAAATCAAGACCCCTGGTGGAAAAGAAATACTTTGTGAGAGGGCTTTCATAATACTTATTACAGAGTCACCAAAAAACTGTTTCAAAAGTGAACCCCCAAACAAATAATTTCTCTTTTGGTATATTTAGAAGTGATTTTGAACCTAACCTATAGAAAAGGCTCCGAGACACCACTTGAGAGACTGGAACTTAGAATAATAACTTTATAAATTCTTGCATTTTTGAATAAGAGGGGCCAGATACACTATTACAAAACCAATGGAGCCTGGACTTACCAACCCATTCGATGAACTATTTTACAGTAAACATATTTCACACTGTGCTAAAGCTTCCTTGGATGCGGATATTGAAAATGGCCAAAGGAAGAAATTGCCAGTGGTAGCTGTTCAGCTTTTGCATCTCTGGTAAGTAGCCAGATGATTTCTTAGAAAGTGTGGAGATCGTTTCTAAGGATGGCTGCCACAGTTCCTCCTCTCCCTACACACCCCGGCCCTTTCTCCCATGCATTAAGGAAAGACTCTACTCCTCTCCTGTCGAAACAAGCGTGGCCTTCAGGCTGACCTTGATCAGAGAAAGTAGAGAATGGCATTTGCCCATCTGGGGCCCTACCCTTAAAGGGACAAGAAACTTCCTCTTCCTGGGGAACTTAGCCACCGTGGAGAGAGGAGAAAGGTGGGGAAGGTGGGGGGGAGAGCGGGGAGCGGGGAGAGGAGAGAAGAGAGGAGAGGAAAGCGAGGCACTCTGTGAAGAAGCCCTGAGCTGTCAGATGTGCAGGTGAGACGGGTTAAGGTTTTCAGATGTTTCAGCTCAGCCTAGTGCCCACGAAAGCCAGCGGAGTGAGTGATTTCAGCCTGTTCCAGATAAGGTAGAAGAACCACTCAGTGGAGTTCTGCACAAGCTCTGGATCCCTAGGATCCTAAGAAATGATGATAAAGATAGAGCGAAAAGACTTGCAGGCTGCAGAATGATTTAAATAAATAATTTAAATAATTAACTGTATTCTGTTATTTGAATGTTCAAGATCTTCAGATGAGATTAAAATGTCACCAAATTCACATTACCAAAGGTACTGCAAGTTACCCAAATTAGTCTTTTTTTCTACCCCTATCCCTGTATGGGAGGTTTTAGAAGAACAGGAACAGAACTTGGATACTCTTAATCAGGGTATGCCAAACCCAAATGCCTACAGAGATTAGATAAGTAACACTGTTCTGGATTTATCCAGGTATAAGAAAATAGGGAGTAAAAAACGAATTCTGACAAAATGTTAGAGACACATTTCAGAATGTTAAAACTTTTTGCACCTTTAAAAAATAAACTACAAAACTGGTCTTCCCTCAATGGCTTTAATGCCCAGAACAAAACATCAAGCTATAGAATCAACAAATTCATGAAATGTCCTCAGTAGGAACATGTTTACTTTCTAATTTAAGTAACTTTCCATTAGATTAAAAAAATCTCAGTATTATATCACAGCTAAAGTTTTTCAAAGAACTGCAAGGAAATGCATTTAATTTGAATTAATCATGACCAGTTTTCTTAGGCGTCTAATGTGTAAGCAGTCAGCTTTCTGAAGCGTAGATGTGTTGGTAGATGGCAAGCATATTTCAGAACAGTGATTTTTAGGAACTGAAAATCCTAAGCAACTGCCATAGTGTTCCTAAATAATTGCAGTTTTCCCAACAGAGAATTTTATTTAGTGCGGATGGTTTGCAGTCAGGGGAGATCGACTGGCAATGTGCCTTCCTCTTCTTCATCAGGAAGTCATGGCCTGAATCAGTGAAGGAAAAAGTGCTATTTTTCCAATCTTCCCTATACTCACAGACTTTTTAGCCCACGGAAAGAACTTGTGAAACTGGATGGTGCCAGTGGTTCAATCACAGCCCCTCTCATTTACTCATTTAAAAATTAAATGATGTCCCTCAGCCTCTTGGAAATTCAAGGACTCCAGCTAGTGCCCAACATTTAGAAACTATTAGCCCAGCACTTTTCTTTGTTTAAGTAGAAATTGGTGAAAATTGTTTTGCTTAACCCTAATTAATTTTAAATAAGAGTAGGTTTTAAATAGCACCTTTTATTTTCAGGGTATGGTGGAAGAGGTTTACAAAGTAATGAGTTAAAGTAGTGGGAGCAGCACGACTATGCTGGCAAATGGATCAGCCATTATGTGCCCAACAATAGCTCATGCACGTATAAGTAATTAATGTCCTTCAGATGTACTTTATCATACTTACTTTCCACAGTGTTAAATTATTACCCTAATTTTTATTCCTAAGACTTTCCTATTTGTCTGGTATTGAATTATTTTATTGAACATATTACCGTTTATTTAAAAAATCACTATCATTTCAATTATTCTTAAAGGAGCTTTCTAGTTCATTGCCCTGCATATAATCTCATAGGCCACTTCTGGGGTGTTATAAAAAAATTAAAAATAAGAATGGTATAAAATGAAAAACCCAAGTAGGGTGAAATCTGTAAGTTACTTCGTGTCTCTACTACTACAAAGCTAAATAGGTCTTTTGAAATTTAAAGCAAATGTGTTATCTGTGTGTGTGAAATGTTTGCGACTATTTTTTATTATTTTTTCATTAGGCTATAACATCTCTATTTTATTATGCTTGAGATTCGACCCACAATATTTTATAAAAGATATACAAATTGGATCATTTATTAAAGTGTTTAGTGGATGCAGTAAGAGACTAGTTGGAAGGCAAACCACCAAATGTCAAGGATTTGTCTTTCCAAATGGATGCAGGAGATTTCTGCAGTCAGCAAACAGCCAAGGTTCGCAAAGGTGATCACCAAATGCACGAAGTTGAAAACAAATCCCAGTACACAGGACAAAAAATACTGTCGCAAAGAATAATTATCAGTCTTACGAACCCTAATCCTTTAATGGTTTATCTTAATAACAGTTAAATATGTTCTTTGAATTCCTTTATCTGTAACAATATTTGGATTTTACCCCCAAGCTTCTGATGGTGATATTTTCCAAACCAAGCGAAGGAAAAGAAAACTCAGTCATTAGAAAACATAAAGCAATCTGTAAAATGATAAAGCTTTTCCCTTCCTCCCCCCAACTCTGCTCCCCACATCAAATGTAGACCATATGCCAAGGCCACTCCTTAACTGTAACTGACTGTTGTTACTGTAGCAATCAGTCTCTGTCAGAGCAATTACTTAAAATCATCCGTCCTGGTTGTTTTTCACAATCCATAGCACACTGAGCAGAACAATGCCGCTGACAATCCGCATGGCGCAGATGGAATTATCATCCCTCACACCCCGCCTGACTGACAGTTACCTGCAGGAAGGGGGAAGGACCCTATCATCTGGAGGGGCAGCTTGCTTGTTGCCAAAGAGGGGGAGAGGGAGCCCTAACGGCACCTTTGTCATCTAGGGAATCAGCAGACACTTCCTCCTGGCATGTGCAAAACAAACAATGACATTATTCTCACGGACAGGCAGCAGGGCAGGCATTATTCACGTAGAGGAGCTGGTTTTATGATATTAAACAGGTTAATCAATAGGTGTTCCAGCTTCTGCAAGACCCTCATTAGCAGGCCATATGGATTGCAATCCATTAGTTCCCCTTGCCTTGAACCCGATCAATATTTCTAGGAACCATCACGAAGTACATTATTTAAAAAAATTCTTATATATCCTAACCAATAGTAATTGTGTGTGTGTGTGTGTGACTGAGTGTGTGTGTGTGTGTGTGTGAGCGAGAGAGAGAGAGAGAGAGAGAGAGAGAGAGAGAGAGAGAATTGTGAAGTGGGGGCTTAGGAGGTTTGTAGAATCTGACCCAATTGTATCAAATGGTACAAATGTAAGTGCATATGGAGACGCATGTTTTTGGACAAAAGTCATTTTAACTAAGCAAATATTATCTTTCCTCATCCTATCTTTTATTAAAAACCAACCAACCCAGCAAACAAACAAAAAACTGAGGGAAGGGAAGTCTTTGCAGGGACACAGCATTTTACTAGGGTAGAAAACAGAATCAAACAAAACAGCATTTCTTCCTCAAGTGCTGATGTTCCTAAAAAGATACATCTCTCACCGAGCATCGTGGGCTTCAATCAGCCTGCTGGGAACCTGCCGAGTCCAGCGGCTCCGGAGGGGGCATCTGCTTTAATGAAAGTCACTGCGGGCTTTAGGCTCCATAATCCTGAAAGCTAGAAATGTATTCATATTCATTCTGTGTGAATTCAGCTCAAAATAATTAGAGAAAGGAAGGGGGGTAAGTTCTGCATTTCCATCCTTTGCTCTTAAACGTCTATACCAAAGAAAGCAGAGGAACACATGAGCTTAATGAGAATAAGTTCATAGCTCAGAGACATTTTGATACATGACACCTCCATACATGTATACATACACGTATATTCTCCATACATGTATATTCTTTTCATAAATTTCTTTGACAAGATTCAAGACACTAACAGAGAAGGAATTCATTTGTTTTAGTAGGGAGAAAAAGCAAAGGAAAAGAACTGAATTCTTAGGGAATGCTCATGATAAACTCACCTTCATCATAAACATCAATGGGTCACCAGCATTAAAGCAAATATTTAATCATTTTCAACTAGTTATTTGGCTGGAAGATACCCTCTGCTAGACTTCTTTTTTTTTTTTTTATCAGGGTGATACTCTTTTTTTTTTATTTTAAATTTTATTGAGTTTATTGGTACATTTTAGGGATACAGTACATTCATTGTTGGGATCATGTACCTTTACATGGCAAGTCTTGATTCTCATTTTTTCCCCTTACCTCTGCCCTCCCTTCACACCCTCCTCCCCTCCCCATCTGCACACACTTTATTTTCATCTTTTCATTCTCTCACATTTTTTTTCTTTTCCCTTTTTGTTCTTCCCCTACGCATCACACCTTGAAAGTGTTGCCTTATTTGGAGTTGTGGTATTAAGGTTACAGGACACTCCTGGGCAATCTGCATAAAAACAGTACAACTATTTTAATTTGGCACTCAGTTAAATTTGGGCAGTGTGGAAGGGAAGAGAAAACCCTTTATAACTGAACCTCAGAGGTGCTGAGAAACCCCACTCTGTGCAGTTAGGAGTCAGCCTTTATCTGCATAATGAGGAAAAATGCAGGTGGAAGGAAGCACTCCCTGCACTGAGTAGGAGTCAGTGGCTCAGTGGGCCGAGACAAAGGGAAGCTCACAGTTCACCCCATTACAGCCCCCACTATCTGTGGCTGTCAGGCACTAAAACATGGCTAGTCTGCAAGGAGGCTCCCTGCAGGTGTAAATACCAGAATGGAAAATTTAGGGAAAAAAGAATGAAAAATATCATACTGATCATTTTTATATGAACATAAGATTTCATTTTTCTGTTTCTTTTTAACTTTTCCTTTTTTAGTGTCCCTAATTGGATGATTTAAAATCTTATACATGGCTCATATTGTACTAGTATTGGATAGCATGTTTCTATGCAATCCATGCCCTATGCTGGTCACTTCAGATTTATTCTTTCTTTAAATCTTCATAGCAACTTTATGAGACATTTATTAGTATTCTCTAATTATTGACAAAAATCAAGGTTCTGAGACATCAGGGAGCTTTTAAGAGAATTATGTAAAGAGCAGATTGGTCCAGCCAGATGTGGTGGTGCACACCTGTAACCTCAGCACTTGGGAGGCTGAGGCAGGAGGTTAGCTGTGAGTTGGAGACCAGCCTGGGCTACATAGTGAGTTCCGGGTCAGTCTCAACCACATAGTGAGATCCTGTCTCAAAAAGTCAACCAACCAAACAAACAAACAAAAAAAACAAACCAAAACAAAACAAAAAAAGAGCACATTGGTCTAATTTTTTGCTTCTTTCCCTGTCCTGTTGCTGATTCCTGTGAGTTAGAAAGAGAATAAGACTTGGGTTCTTAATACATACATTTTTCACCTTTGCCTAATCTGGTGATTCTCAATGGCCAGGCTATTGTCATATGACGTAGGACAACCCAATTTAGATGAATCTGCTGCAAGATTGTTAGCATCCCTGGCCAAAATCTACTAATTGCTTTCCCCAAACTTCCATGACTGCGATAATTTTAAAAAAACATTACTCTTCATTGCACACCCCCAAAGAGATGGTATTGTGCTGTGTTGGAAACATTGATCTAGACCAGGGATCTGCAAACTGTGCCTTTAGATTCTGTAAATAGAATCTTCTTAGAACATGGCTATTCCCATCTTTTTTCTGCTTTTGAACTAAATTGATGGCAGAGTTGAGTAGTTGAGTCAGAGAGAATGTATAGAATATAAAGCTGAAACTATTTACCACCTGGTTTTCTAAAGAGGAGGACATGGACCGTTAAGATCCATTCCCATATATTGTTCTATTAATTAGTATCCTTGATTCAAAACTTGCTTTTTTTTTTTTTTTTT
>NW_022900917.1:22121010-22165197 GCF_012274545.1 Fukomys damarensis | reverse complement strand
AAAACTTTTTTTTTTTTTTTTTTTTTTGGCTCCAATCCTTTGCATTTTATAATTGTGTGTGCCCTATGTCCTCTCCTACCAACATGGAAACTTCTAAACTTGCATTTGGAGTTCCTAGCTGCTTCTGTTGTGTGGTTAGAAAGCCTGCATTCCGTCTTGGACTTTGCTACTTATTGCTGTGTGTTCCTGGGAAAGTCCTTATTTCCCCCCTTTAGGACTCCCTCAGCCCACTGTGATGGAGGGCTAAGAGTTCTTACCTTCATATTTGCACTGGAGATGAAAGGACTCAACGTTATTAGAGTCCTAAGTAATACCTGACATATGTCCAGGTTTCTCTCCTTTTCCTGACCTGGGTCCAAAACCAAGACTGTCAGGTTTTCCTTTCGTAGTAATGGATAAACACCTCTCTCCTGATCTCTTTCTCAGTTTTATAGTTATTCCTAGTGCTACTTCTTTAGCTTTCAAGAATGTCATAATAACATGCTAGTATTTGTCTCACAACACACATTTTCCCACATCAGGCAGGTCAATGACCATGTATCAGTGATCTAATGGAAGGGTCACTGAAATAAACTCTTGAGCAAAGAAGAGAGCACTGAATTCAATTTGTAGTTGACCAGATGCTTAGAAATCAAAGAGGTGCCATGTTGCCTTATTGCTTAAAGCAAGTAAATAACCTTGCAAAAAAGTTCAGAATTAATTGGAGTTGAAATAATTATAGACGATGATAAGCCAGCCACCAGAGAAATGCAATAGTCAAGCTGTGTGGTAACAAATGCATTGATTAACATATGTCAGGACAGCACAGAGTATAACCAAGAAAGAGAATTATGAAGGTGGAAAAAAATGACCGGCTTCCATAACAGCTTTTAGTTATAGCTCCGTTCTTTATGTCTGAGAAGGGAGAAATTTCATTCTGAAATTGTTTTGTGAGAGAGAATGTTAGCCTGAAAGGCCAGCATGTCACATGGCTCGCTGAGCCACTGATTTAGAATAAACAAATGCATTGGAACATCCGAGAGATGTACTTTGATTCTGTGATCAGCTGATTGCTGAGCCATCCCCAGCTCCTGTATTTGAACAAGGTTCAGAAGGGTCGTCTCCCTGCAAATGAGGACACCTTTACTCAAAGCATAAAATGATCTATTACAGCTGAAATGCCCTTAGCTTTAGAACTTCAGGAAAATCACTTCACCTGAAGTGAGCCTGGTGAGTACAAAAGCGCTGGCATGTGGCTCACTTGTGACCCACAACTGAAAAGGAATCCTGGAGCCATGCATATTTGCGTTGGAGTTTTCAAAGCCTTCCTCTGCATTAACTCAGATGTGAAATGGCCGAGTGGTTGAACTGACTGAGAGAACAAGAGCACTCTACAGAGCTGGACCTCCTCCCATCCTCCCGAGTTTTTCCACAGAATTTAGGACATGACTCAGTTTCTTAACACATTGGGGGAAAATTTCTTCAAAGAAAGGAGTGATGTGTGAAATTAAGAAACAGAAGGAGCATAAGGAAGACAATATGGTAACACACAGTTAAGTTTCCAAGACTTGAGAATATATCTCTTGCAAAATATCCCTGTATGCTAAAGTGCATTCTGTTTATTCTAGCTTGGTGGCTCAGCTGGTCATGTAATATGTTAGCAAATGGCAGACTGAAAATGTAGAGCAAGGTTGGACTAACAGGGGTTTCATCAAGAGGAAATGCTGGGGCTTGGTGTCCAGGGGGCATTAGGGATTGACTAAAAATGCACAGTGGGGAAAAACAGAATGGAAAACAAAGAAGACAAAATAGCTCTTCAGACTTAATCAATAGTTAGCATCCATAGCCCCTCACAGAATCTTCTGTATTATTAAAACATAAATAAATTGTCTGAGAATTGCAGCTTAATTGGGCCTCTTATTATCATAGCCAGTGCGGGCTGACCTTGGAACAGAAATGTCCCAGTAATTGAACACTCCTTCGGATCCAGACTCTGCTAGTGGAAGGGAGAATGCTGTTCAACACACAATGCATTCAGGTAAGAAAATGCCAGTTGGCTGGAGCAGTTTCTAAAGAACCGAGCAAACCACATCATTTTATTGCAAGTGAACTCATTACTAGAGAAGTGATTATCCACATCTTATATTTTGCAAAATAGTCTTAGAGGCATTTGATGGAATGTGCCCTCATCTCTCTCCTGCTGTTTTACCTTCTTTTATAGATTAGGAAACTGAGGTTCCCTGACTCAGAGAGACTTTCCAGGGTCAATAGTAATTCAACAGAAAATTTTCAAAATATCACACAGTCACAATAACAGAAGGATTTAAAAATAGCCTTCTGAAACATTTGCAGAGTGAGCTATACCTGTAAGAATTCTTTTTGGCTTGAAATATAGATGCTTCTCTTTACCTTCTTTAAGCCAATCTCATTCCGTTTTTAAGGTAAAAGATTTTTTAGGGAGAAATATTTCATATCACTTATGTAGTAAAAATTCTATTTTAAAAAAGCCTATAAATCTAGAAGAGCATATTTCAGATATTTTAATTAATTTCCTCATGTCTATGATTATATTAATTTAAGAAAAATAGGTATATTGCCAATGTTTATTTTTTCAGAGTTGACTTAACATCTATTTGATAGTCAACATCTAATCATCAAATCCCCTATATTAGGAAAGACAGTAGGTTATTAGTTATTTCTTTTAAGATAAATGTTCTGTAGGCTATCCTGGAAGTATCTCTCAATGGCTGATTTTAAAAGTATGAAACTTTTTTGATATTTCCCCAAAAGACCTAAGTACTCTTAATCAAGCTCTGTGATGTTAGTACTGTGTGTCCTCTGGTAACCAAAAAATTGACTCTCTATGCATCTTAGTAAATGAACACATAAATACATAAATGGAACTATTTTTGTGGACCTAGGAACTGTCCTGACAAATTTTAGTCTCATTGTATTTCTGAGCTAAATAAAATTTTAGTACATGCCTGGATTCTCAAATTGTGTATATCAGATTTGTTAAATTCTTATTGTCTCTTGGTTGAGTAAGAGCTATAGGTTTGAAAGAGAAGATTAGCTAACTTTTTAGAGCTTGACTATCAATTAAAATCTCGAAATTTAAAACCAAATTTAATGGAATAGGTGTATAGTTCACAAAGAGAAAAGAATCACTAGAAAGGAAAAATGTGAATTACAACATACCAGAATAAAATATCCCAGATACAGGTTTCTGTATATTTTGACATTTCTGTATATTTTGATAGCCTTATGACTATTTAAATTTTTTTCCTCTTAAATTCTTTTATTGGTACATTTTAGGTACATGATGTATTTGCATTCACATTCATCATTGGGATCTTGTACCTTTACATGTTGTGTCTTGGTTCTTATTTTTTCCCCATTCCCCTGCCCTCCCTTCAATCATTAAATTTTTGTTTTTAATGCACCCCGACCTGAATCTCTTCTGTTCTTCCTCTCAGAACATTCAGTGGTTCCTAAAGGCTCACAGACAATTAAGTCCCTGAGTGGCTCACTGCTTAAGGGCCTTAACTTTCTGGTTCTTGGTTCCTTCAAAGATGAATCTCTCTCAAAACATTTCTGCAGATCATCTCATCTATGAGCTGTGGCTGCTTCTCCATTGTGTTCCTGGGTCTGACCAGCTTAGTTTCTTTTCTGCCTGAGTTTGAACTAGCCAAGAGCCTTCATCAAATATGGGCCACTTTGTTACAGAAAGAGGCTATTTGTGGATGCTGAGGTGATAGGGTTCTCCTTACGAAAGTATGAATTTGCCCCCACACTAGAAAGGCAGCATTGTAGGGGACAGGTCTCTCCCCAGCTTCCGTAGCTCCTGAGATTGGGATATTAATGGAAATGCATAAACACTGTAGTCCCCAGAGTGAAATGTTTCTGTAACCCATGTGTGTTCAGTATTCTAAAGCTAGCAGACTCCTGAGCCTTTGTCGGCCCTTTACATGCTTCTCTTGCTGTGGGTTTTCTTGGGTTAGTGATCTGAAATGATCATTCTGTTCAATTAATATACAGCATGTTGCACACAAAAATTAACCCTGCCAATGTAGTGGTGTTTTTTCTTTAAAAAAAAAAGAAAAGAAAAGATGACCCGCCCCCATGTGTGTAATGGTACAACTAGTCTAGTCATTGTTGCAAGTGTATCAATAGTCGGCATTTCCATTATCTAAAATACTTTTCTGATTTTGTAAAAAAGTATTCTCTTATCTCCAAAGACTTAAATACTACTTTTCAGTGAGGATGTCCTCCACAGAGAACTATCCTTCAGCGATGGATTCCTCCAATGGACTCCTACGATTTCTTTAACACATGATATGCTTTTTTAGCACCTATGCATGGGACACTATCTTATCATATAGCTCAATTTTTGTGTATTCAGATTCTGTGGATACGACAAATGTTACATCCCTGGGATTCTGTAGTTCATACTATCTGGTGGCATCAATGGTGATTTTGAATGCTGGACACTATGTGCAAATAAACCAAGTGGTCTGAGATCATCGCCAGAATTGCCTCATTGAAACCTCACCATTATCATCTCCACTTTAAAAAATGACAAAACTAACGCACAAAGAAAGTAAGTGATTTGCCATGTGCCTCCTAGTTGCTATGTTCCTAGTATAAGAGGTGAGCAAATCTAAACTATAACATATTTGAGTTTAAAAAGGTGTTTCTTTGAAAACTACAGTTTTAGGAATATAATTTTCTTGAATAGATAAAGATATGTTAAAGTGCACAAAATCATGTTAGTAGTTGGCTCAGTATCCACTTAATCCACATTTCCAAACACAACTCCTTCCACAGTCACCCACTTTCCCATAGACATGCTCTCTTCCTCCCTCATTTTTGTTCAGGTTGCTACTACTTCAGGAGAAACACAGGAAACTACTACCAGAGACCTAGAAATGATTGACTTAATACTGAATATGCCCAATGTCAAAACAGCAAGGGTGCCTTCAGATAAACACAATAAAGAGGAGAAATGAGCAAGACTTGGCTTTTTTCCTTCTTTTTTCAAATAACAGGTATACTGGATACATTATGTCAAATTGGTCCAAACATGAGTATGTAAATTTACTGGTAAAATAAAAGCTGTCATTCATGAGCTATATTATTAGGGTGAGAATTAAAAATAAATTTGAAATTTTCTATAAATTGCTTATCATGTAAGCCCTTAAGATGTAAATGAATAAATGACATCTATTTACATTTAATATTTTAAATTTTATTATAGATTAAATAATTAATATTTCCTTTAAAATGTAATCATAGAAATTGATAGATATCACAGCTTGTTTGGGAAGTAATAAAACATTTGTACCTTGTGACCATCAGTGCCACTTATAGGAATGTATTAGGAAATAATTACAAATGCAAACAAAATTGGAAGCAAGAATGTTTACCGCAGAATTACTTATGCAGTGAAAAATAAAATCTCCTTAAATATCCTGAATTAGAGGAAGTAAATTATGGTACAGTTGCACAATAGAATATTTATGTAGTAATTAAAAATGAAGAGTGCTTTAATGACATGAAAATGCTTTTAATAATCAGTAATGTTGAGCAAAATGCAGCACACAAAATTATATATACAGTGTGATTACAAATATTAAGTGAAGAATAGAAAAAAGAAAAATCAAAAGATGTGCTGACGTATGAATAGTAAAATAAATCTGTAAAACAAGACAAGAAATAATTATAAAGCAATGTTTCTGAAGATGTCACTGAACAAAATGATTATGGGCGTCTGTTACTTCTTTCTTCGTATACTTGTTTATTTAATACATTTTAAATATGGGGTTATTACTTCTCTTACCAGAAAAATCTTTGTTTCAAAAATATTAAGGATAATTTCAATACAGTTCAAGGAGAAGAGATAACAAAATATGAGTTCTCATATTTTATTTTTTGAAATTATTCGTGACATTATTGATAATCATATACCTTCAGAGATATGGTAAAGCCTAAAAGGTTTACATACTGAATGGTAAATTTAAGACTATATGTGGGTAGCATCTGGATTTTCTGAGTCACTCTTCAAAGGTTTCCAGTAGGTTTATTAACAACTAGAGGACTGGGGATTTAACTCAGTTGTTTGGCAGCCTGCCTTGCAGGTACAAGGTCCCGAGTTCTATGCCTGGTACCAAAAGAAAACTACAACAATAACAACAACAACAACAACAACAACAACAACAACAAAATCAGCTAGGAATTATGTAACAATTTCTTCTCAAAACATAGAAATGACTTTGTGCAACTGTTTTGTGAATAAGTACCACCAGATTGGTCTTGAATAATACCTATGAAGCAGGGACATAAATATTAAACTCCTAAACAAATCATACTATTGCCTCAGTAGTATTTAAGTCTTTATTTTTGGATTAACAAAAAGTATCTTCACATAGCTGTAGAATTCCAGTACATTTTTGATTAACAACTCTGTTCAGAGAAGAATTAATTAAAAAAGATTTTAAAAACCAAACCTAAATATCTCCAGAAGCTCAGAGAATAGACCTGAGGAGGAGATGAACTTGGTTATCTTTCTGAGCATCTGAATGGAGTGCTGACTTTCACAAACATCCTCTCTAACGATTGCACCTCTGCACCGTTGCAATACAGAGAAATCCATGTGCACCCCATGGTGGCTGTTCTCCATTCTAATATGCAACTAATGCTTTTGGTTCCACAGAGAAGTGGTGAAAATAGATTGTTACAGAAGCCTTGGAAATTCTTCTCAAGCATGTCTTCATATGGAAATTTATGGAAATGCAAATAAAATTTGTGGGCAAGATGTTCTTTTCAGTGTTGTTTATGAAATATAAAAAGGTGAGGCATCTAAATAATGTGGGAAGAAGTACAGTCCATAAAGACTTCAAATTATCATTAAAATATTTATGTAGTTTTATTGAAATGGGGACATAATTTCAATAAGTAGAAAAGCAAATAATCTCCAACCAGCAAATAAAGTTGTTGACAATAGTTAATAATTCAGTAAATTCTCAGATCTCTTAGTCTCTATTTCTTAATAGAAGAGCAGTGTTAATTTTGTTTAAACACTTTAACACTATGGCAGTGTTCTACTGTCTTCTAATAGTCTAAATGTTGCAATTTACAATTCTCAAAAATAAAATGACTCCACATAACAATTGCAAAGAATTTTTGCAGATCAAAATTATAATTCAAATTGATGGTAATTAAAAAAAGAGCTCCACTCACACACATCTGTATAGGAGAATTTGCCTTTGTCTACATAACTCATCTTACAGATGAGAAAACAATTCCAGCTACTTAGGGAAGGAGCCAAAAAGATAAGCCAACGTCTTCTTATCTCCCTGCTCAAGTTTCGTTCCCTGAGATAAAGAGACACGTTTAACCAGAGGGTGCTGCTAACTCTTTTCAAATGGAGAAGCTGTTCTTTTAAATCCACTGCTTTTAAAACAAAATAAAATAAAATAGGGTTGAGAATTTAGCTCAGTGGTGCCACTGCCTGCCTCGCAGGCACAAGGGCCTGAGTGTGATCCCCAGTACCAAAAAGACAAAAAACAAAAAAACAAAAAAACCCAAAATTGTACTGTATACCTAAAGTGTATCAATAAATGCAATGAGAGAAAAAAAGTAAATTAAAAAAAATAAAAACACAAAAAACTGAACCCCAAATACTGTGTAAAGTAAAATCACAAATGTATCATTTGATTACTTGGATTTATATTTCGTTGCCCATTATACCTTTATCTTAGTTGGACAAAGGCAGTATAAACTTGTTCTGTACAATTAAGAGTAGTTAGTTACGTGCAAAGAAAATGCAGTCCCATTTGTTTTTTTTTGTTTTCTTTTTTTTTTTGGTACCGGTGATCAAACTCGGGACCTTGCCCTTGTGAGGCAGGCAGTGGCAGCATGGAGTACCATTTTAAATCTTCCCTGAACTGACTCATACTTCAGAGTGTTACATGAAAATTAGAACAAGTATAATATTTTAAAACCTAATGAGTTTTAGTAAAAATATCCTCCCAGAATGAAGTGCTGAGAAATTTTATACATTGAATTTTTAGTGTATTAAATTTCTTTTGCCTCCCATTCAAAGAAGAATTTGGAAAAAAACTAGATTGTTTTGAATTCAATACTCTTTGAGCTGTCATCTCAAAGATGTACTTACAAAAATTTGTGGCAGAATTGTATGGAGCTTTTCTTAGAAGGAGCTAAAAGCATATTAGAAATACTATGGCAAAAGAAATTTTCTAGGAGTTAGGAGAAATCAGATCATGCTTAACGAAATCAGGCAGCAACTCTAAAGTCCTTTTTTTCATTTAGCTTTTTTGGGAATCAGAGTTTGTAAAGTTCTTTACCAGTGGTTTTCTAACAACTCTATTTTCTAATCCAAAATATATTAAGAGCAAACATACATACAACAGAAAGGAAAAGAAATTAGCATGTGTAAGTGCCATTATCAGGCTGGGTGTAGGTATTATATCATTTGATATCAACAGAGAAGAAATTGCTTTTGTAACTCTAAACACAATGTAAACATAATAGAAGAAATTCAGTGCTGACCACAAGAGCCATAATTCACACATCACTACTCTATCACTCAGTTATGTAAGGAAAGCCATTTGGAAAAATGTGTATGTGTATGAGTCGTAATCTAAACATAGAGTGAATGCATTAAAAAAGGTATTATGGTTAAAGACACTTTGCAGTAAATCCTCCCTCAAAATAGTTATTCTCGCTTCAAAGCCACTTATTCCATCACTTTCTGTTGAAGTTCTGAAAGTCTTCATTCGTGCGTCTTTAGTTGTGTTATCGTGGCTGTCTCAATGCTCAGTTTATTTAAAACGTTTACCTTTCCTCATAGTTTGTGTCTAGATGTCCCTCATAGCCTCACGTGGTCAGAGGCTATTTTGGAGGTGGCTGAAGCTGGAGTCCATCACTGATCATGGTGGGGTCAGGCCCGGTGGGCACTAGGATTAAAGGCAGGAGTGCTACCTGCCCTAAGTAATCTGAGTAAGATAAAAGGGGAAGAAAGATTCTCTTAAGGTCTCTTGTTGCTTTTTTGCTGTCTTCTCCTCCCACGAACTGTTTCTCTTGTTGCCTTTGTACCTTGTGGGTGCCATGTTGTTTCTCCTGTGCTATCCTTGCCTTGGAGTTAGCCAATGATGGACCAAAACCTCTGTGAACTGTAAGCCAAATAAACCTCTTCCCCTTTAACTTGCGTGTCAGGTATTTTGTCCCAGCAGCATGAGAAAAGTAACTAATGCACCTTTCGTGGTCATTTTTAACTTTGAGAAAGAAGCAAAAGTTGCACGATAGCAGATTTGGTGAATCGAGTGGATGCGACACAAGGCAATGTTTTCTCAAGCCTGCCTTTCCACCAGATGTCACTTTGCAGTGGCCTCCACTGTGTTTTTTATCATGTGTCATGAAGACATTCACAAAAAATTCTTCCGGAACTGCTTCAGAAAGTGGCAAGAATAGTGGAATAAGTATGTCTTTCACTGTATCACATTTTTTGATATTTAAATATTGACCTTATATTTTGATAACACACACATAGTGCATTTGGGAGGGTACACAAAGAAGAGAATTAACATTTATTAAACACCTCATTTTCATTTCTTGATTGGATATTTAGTCAGCCTTCGCTCTGTGCTAAGCATCTTGTATACACTACAGATAGAGTAGGGAATTAAGTCATTGTTCTCTTGGGCCTTATAATTTGCTCAGGTGACACAAATATCAAACAAGTCAACAAAAACAATAGACAGTAATAAATGCTAAGCTAAGACTTAAATGATGATAGTTAATACAGAGAGGCTGTCTGGACTGCATGGGTAGGGATCATTTTCTTATGAAGATGACAATATGCAATGTTTTATTTTTTCTTGTATTTTCATTAGTACACTCCTGCAGTACGTAATAGTTATATTCATCATGGAGAGTTGGTATATAACATATCTTAATTATTTTTGCTTCCTTTTCCCTCCCCGTCTCACCCTCTAGGTCTTCTTCCCATTTGCAAAATATCTGTCTCCCTGCTCAACATTTTCTTTTATCTTTGCCGCAACACCAGAGAGCATGATATCCTTCTTATTTTACAAAGTAAAGTAAGGCTAAGTATGTGGCAAAGCTCACATAGCTATTACAGTTTCTTCCCCAAATTCATGTTGGACTCTCAAAATTTTAAAATACAGCTTCATGAATATTGGAGTTTTTAAATTTTTCTTTTCAAGATTCTACGTTTTAAAAGAAGGTACAGCTTGTAGGGAGGGAGCAAGGTGGGCCTCCTATTCTAATTACAGGAAAATGCCAGGATAATGTGGTATCTCTCTTTTCTTGTAGCAAAACAATTAATGGGGGAAATGATGCTTATCACTACTCTTCAACTTTTCAGCAGCTATCTTCCCTGTGGTAAACATTAAAACAAAGATCCGTTTCTCTGGCTGGCTGATTTGTTTGTTTGTTTTGAAAATCTTTGCCTCTTTGGAAAGCATGTTTGTCCTAGAATGTAGGATTTTTTGCCAAAGTCCCACACTGAGGACTGCTCCTCAGGATGGCCTCGTACAGAATGTGTGAATTTCAGTCATCAGCTAAAATGTGAACTTGAACAATAGACAGTTGGCTCCCCTCCAGTCCTAAATAAAGCTGTGTGAGAGCCATATACAATTCTCCTCGGAACCACAGGGGAGGTGAGGCTGGGAGCTTACAATTCTGATGTGGTTTAGGGCCTCTCTCCTTATGAAATCCATCTTTTTCACCTATTGCAGAAAACTGTGGGGACTCCTCTTTTCCCCAGGTGACCTCTACTTACACTGTATTGTGGGATGCAGTAACAATGAACATTATGTTTTCCCTGCAGGCTCAGTGGTAGCCTCCACATTTCCAAGCCTCAAATTTCTCCTGGGAATGACTATCCACTTGGTTCTTTTAAAAAATGAGCTCAGCATACTTTGGTGCAAAGGACATATTACTCTGCATTTGCTCCTTTGTTTTTTGCTTTTGCTTTCTAATTCTACTAGATACTTTCACATTTCAAAGTTCAGTACTTTACCAACTACCTTCCTCTATCAGAGCAAGCACCAGTTTGTGGAACGTTTTCTTCACATTCACGCAACGATCCCTTACTGTAGAGTTTCAGTTACTGTGGGATGCGGGTTCTTCTTCAAAGTGAATTGGACCAGGATTATACCCCAGAGGCTCTTCAGGTCCCTAACTTTTCCTCAGTGCTCATCCCAGTATTCAATGCTCTCTAGGCTATCTTCGATGGCCCACTATTTTCTCACGTTTCTCACCACCCTCCTCATTCACTCCCTAAACCTGTTCTTGCCTTGCAGTTTTTCTGCTTTCTGTCAATGCGGCCTTCCAGTTAGTTGTGCCTCCGCATTGCCGAGTCATTGTCCCTTGGTAATTGTGACCATTGATCACCATACTGCAGCTTGTCTGGATTAAGAAATTCTTGGGGGATTCGGGGAGTGCGATTCTGGATGTGTCTGAGTGGGTCACGGAGGTGTGACCCGAGTCCTAGCCCCGATCCCTGGCACCTTCTTCTCTGGCACTTGTTCCCTGCTAACTCTTTCCTGCCATGAACTGAGCAGCTTTGAACTGCCGTGATCTTCTCCTTGATGTTCCTGCTTTGGAGTCAGTTTACCACAAGCTGAAAAACCTCTGAAACTGTGAGCTAAATTACTCCCCGCCACACACACTTTAAGTTGTAGAAGTTGGATATTTTATCCCAGCGATGAAAAATGAATACAATAATGTTTGCTGTCATCTTTCCACTCCAGCAGCAAGAACCTTTATCACAGGCCTTATGGAGGTAGGAGATACAGCAAGGACAAATAAACAATGGAGAGTCATGGGATAAGAAATGAGAACCCAAGCCAGGTTGGGTGGCACATGCCTGTAATCTCAGCACTCTGAGGAGGCTGAGGTAGAAGGTTCACAGCAAATTTTAGACCATCCCGAGCTATGTACTGAGTTCTTGGCCAGCCAAACTAGACCCTGTCTCAGAGAGACAGTACCTGCCCCTAATAGGGCCGTGGGTTCTGCTCACTGGTCATTTCCACCCTGTGAAGTGTACCTTCCCTTCATTTACTTACTCTGTGTTTTGTTTTGTTTTTTAAAACTTTTACTCATTACTCCTTTAGAGTGTTCTGCTCAGTTATTTGTTTGGGATACCAAGAATCTGAAACAGCCCCTCTGAGAACCCCTATTTAATAATATGAGATCATCAACTTGACTGCTGCAATCCTCTCTTAATTCGTATTCCTGCCTCTGACTAGCTTGGCTTCTATTAACCCTATACACACGCCACTGTCATCTTCATATTTCCAAAATATTTTGTTTTCTATCAGAAGTCCACACATAAACCTGTGCGGCCGTAACACTGTACATTAGCTTGGCCTTCAAGGTCTCCCATATGGAGCTAGCTCACCCTCCAAACTTTCCTCCCAGTCATTCTTGCAAGGATGTTTTGTGACAGCCGAAATGGTATAAATCACTTTTGCTCTTTTCTTCATGATGCTTCCCCTCATAACACACAAGTGGTTTTGCATTCCTGCACACACAAATAGATTAGCTCACAGTTCTCGGCTTGTTCTTCCAAGACTTCCCAGTGATGCCAGCTATCAGTGCTTCCTCCCTTCTCTCGGCTCCCGTGGCTCTTACCCTGCCCTGCTGTGGATAGCTATAGTTACGGTCCTGTGATAGATACCCTGTTGCCTCCTTCCCTCTTGCTCACTTTCCCAGCCACATGGGGTCTTTCCACTTTCTGGGGAACATTGTGCATGCTCCTTCTGGTCCTCTGCCTAGGACACTCCTTGACAGATGTTTTAGAATCATACCCACACTTCCCCAGGCTTTCACACAAACTCCATCCTGATCATCTTAGATAAATAAGCAATTTCCATTACTCTCTTTCCCTTTATATTGCTTTGTCTTCATAGCATGGTTAGCATTTGGCATTATGTTTTTATCCATTTGTCAATCTATTCACCAGTTCCTGCAGTAGAATGCAGGTTCCATGTGGACAGGAATTTTGCCTACTGAATGTATTTTTCTGTCTCTAAAGCTTGAGGAATGGCTGACCCATAGTGATGTTCAGTAAATACTTACTGAATAAAGTGAATAATTTTATTCTGACCCAGTTTCTCCCAAGCCAGAAAATCTCTTGGGAGAATGGGTGACACCCTCTAACCAGGTTCCTGTTACTGACACCCAGTGGGGACCTGTCACTGCTGTCGCCACTGTCCATACAACCGAAACCTCTACCTGACAAGTGATTGGTAGAACAGACACAGCCAAAGCCCCGTGTCCGGCCTCACTATGCATCCTGCAGCATTGCACGTTGCTGGACACATTCCGCTTCTCAAATCCCTCCCCTCCGTGGCCTCCATCTGTCCACATGCTCCTCCTGCTCCTGTGCCTGCTCCTCTTCCTTCCTGTCCTCTTAGTCTTTGTCCTGCGTACCTCTCCAGCTCTCCTGTCGTCTGGAATGATTTAAAGCACCATCAGTTCTCCTTAGTTGCTGTTTCATATTTGCAACTTTACCTATACTTGCTGAAACTTATTCGGAACCCCCAAGTCGGTATGGGTGATACTCTTCTTGGGGGTACACAAAGTGGCATAAAACGGGAATCCCATGGTGCCAGCGTTCCCAGCTGAGGTAGAACAAGGCTACCCTCTTCCTTCCTGCTTCAGCTCTCATTGTGGATGAAACTGCGTTTTCGCAGCCTGTTTAACTAACGCCATGTGTTTTGCATTTCTGTGGGTTGCTTTTGATGATTTCTCTGTTTAAAATGGCCTTCAAATACAGCACTGCACTGCTGTCTAGTGCTCTAGCACACAAGGCCGTGATGCACCTCATAGAGAAAAGGACACGTTAGATAGCTTTAGTCCAGACAGAGCAATAGTGCTGCCGGCCTTTCAGTGTTAATGAACGATCAAATGCCTACCTAGTAAACTGTCGTAAACAGAGATGCACATAAAACATGGATCAGCGATGAAAACGTTGTGACAAAGAGGCACATGGGGACATAACCATGTAAGGTCCCCAGAAGTACTGCCTTATTATTTGCCAATTTGTTCTTTTTTTCTGGGGGTGGGTGGTGGAACAGTATCTCAATGGATTCAGAGTCTCAAACTCCTGGTCTTCCCGCTATAGCCGCCCAAGAAGCTGCTCTTTTGAGAGGGGCCTCTGCATCTAGCTATGTCATTTGCTAATTTAGTGTTCACGTTGAATTTAGAGAACATAATCACAGAAAATAGCAAATAATACAAATCATCTATTTTTTTGTTGTTTTTGTTTTTTTGGTTTTTTTGGTTTTTTTTTTGAGCCATGGTCTCACTATGTAGTTGAGACTGACCTGGAACTCACTATGTAGCCCAGGCTGGTCTCAAACTCACAGTGATCCTCCTGCCTCAGCCTCCTGAGTGCTGGGATTATAGGCTTGTGTCACCACGCCCAGCTATATCTTCTTTTTTAAAAAACTTGGCCTTAACCCCAAAAGCTCTAGCCCCACTGAGAGTGATGGTGTCCCAAGTGCCCTGCTCAGAATTCCCTGGCTCCATTGCCATGTTCTTTGCCTTCATTCTGGCCTCAGGTTACAGACCTGAAATGATCCATCTGATCATGTCACTCTTCTGTCTTAGTCCTCTCATGGCTCCCTGCTTTGCCTAGGATCGTGGAACTGAGAACACAGCCCCCAGACAATCACTCCAGCTTTATCTTCCAGAATCCTCCCAAGTCCTATCCTCCTACCAGACCTGCCACCCTGCTCAAATGCCAAACTTCACTGGATCTCTGAAGCTGCGCCTTCACACATTCCCTGCTCTATCCTCGAGGGCCCCTCTGACCTTAGGTGCAGAGCTCTTAATGACCCATTAAGAGGAGATCCTGGTGTCACCCCTGCTTTAGCAGTTGGTTGCTTCCGCATCTTACACCTTGTGAGATTTGCATTACGTGTTTTCTGGTTTTTGTTTTATCCTGTTTTTATTTTACATCAGACTCCAGCAACTTCCTCAAGAATAGAGGCCAGATAACTCTTCTCATGTGGGCAACTGGCACTGGCCCCCAACACCTCTGAAATGCTCCAAGTGCTCACTGACTGAGCTGAAAGACAGGACATTTGTGAGTGATGCTGGGTTATGTTCGTCTAAAGAAACATTTCTTTTTTTATAATTAATTTTATTGGTACACTTAAGGTATGCAATGTAATGACATTCATCGTTGGAAATTTACACCTTTACATAATCCATCTTGATTCTTATTTTTTCCCTATTCCCCTGCCCTCCCTTCAATCTGTCCACTCCTCCCTATCCTCAAAGACTTTGAAGAAACATTTCTTTTCATCTGGATAAGAAAATTCTATTCCTAAATTATAATTAAATGAAGTAATTGCTATCGATTCTCTTATCCTCAAACTTAGTCATACATAAAATTTTCTGAGAGTTTGACAGATGAGGCCACAACCATCAAAAAGCCTTAATTTCTAATGACACAGTACTTAAGAATTCTTTTTAGTGAACCACAACAACACATACCATAAAAGCGAAAATAATTTTTTAAGCAACTGAGTTTTGACAAAATGGACAATTCTATTTCTAATATGATCCATATACTGATCTCCGTCATCCTAATATTGTAGCGGCTTCACAACTTGGCTCAGAGAAACAATTCTGTCAAAAAGACATAGCCTGTGTTTGGTGTTGCAGAAATCTCTATATGCCGAGCATTTCATAGATGTTTTACACAATGACAAATAGTTATTCACAGACAGATGCTGGCCATGTGTTTCCCAAGATCAATGAAAAATGCCAGCAAATGGAAACCTGGAAGGAGGCAGAAGGGATACTTCCTGAAGTGGCACACCTCCCCCCAGAAACCTCAGAATCTTTGTGAAGCTTGACAGCAGTGCTTTGGATTTGCCAGGGTGCGGGTGTGGCTCTTTGCAGCTGACTGCAGTGTAACTCAATTAGGGAGTTCTCGGTGGCTGGGCATCTGGGTTCTAAAATGCTTGTTTATGTTCTCCAGATGGTCACGGCCAGCAGAAAGGATATATTTTAAAGGAAGGAATACAGAGTGGGGAAAAAAAGAGTTAGAAAATTAGCTAAGCTGTTTTTGTCGGTTGTGTCTTATTATAATCTGATTTTGTGGATAAGGTATAAAGCAACTGTTGCAGAGAAAAATGCTTCCCACTTATTTAAAAGGTTCTCAAACATCCTGAATTGTTTCTTCTTTGTCAAGGAAGCTGTCCTTGCCTAGGTATAGTGACCCAAAGAAGATAATAAAGGAACAGTTTCTTTTAAGGCAACAAAAATGCTTGGATTGTGCAAAAATTAGTTTGCATATTGAGGGCAAATTAGTTTTCTAATGAGAAAGGATGGTAATTAAAGATTGTGGAGAAATTTTCATTGGAGATTAGATGAGATAAAACTAAACAACAAAAGCGAGCCTTGTTTGTCTGTTTGTTTATTGTCTGTTTGAGACAGCGTCTCACTATGGACTTCAGGTTGGCCTTGAAGTCATTGTGTAGCCCAGGTGGTCCTCCAGCTCTTGGTGGTCCACTTGCCCTCGTCGCCCGAGTGGTGAGATTGCAGGTGTGCACCACCACACCCATGTTTAGGACTGAAAACTTTATCAGTATATTATGTGCGTGCAGTTTAACAGGCCAAATAGTGCCACCAAGCTAATAATAAAGCACAGCCGTTGGCAGTTCTGCACCTGGGGCTTTGCATGGCCAGCCAGACCCCTTCCAACTGGCAACTTTTTTTGTTTTTTACTTTTTGAAGCTCTCCTGGCATTCATACACTCACGTATCTAAATAATGTGTATGCTGCCGTCTTTGCTTTACATAGCTTCTATTTAGCTTCAAAACTTAGCTGTCTCCCATTGAACACTCTGCTTTCCCTATGCTTCCAATATAGTTTTATTGTAATTTTGTTGGAATCATTATTCTTTGTTTATTATTCATTATTATTTGGATGCAAATATTATTTACAAGTGAGCATTGTCGCATGACTATGTTCTCTTTCTTAATTTTTGCTACCAAAGTAAACAATTTTTTTAAAATTGCAATTCTCCCCACAGTTTTCATTAGCTTCTCAGCATCATTTTCTTTAATATATTAGGACATTTTAGTTACTTTTTTTTTTTCCTCCTTAGACAAATCCTCCTTTGTTTATTTATTTTTTAAATTTAATTTGTTGGTACATTCTAGGTAGACAGTACAGTTACATTCATTACTGGGATCTTGTACCTTTACACGCCAGGTCTTGGTTCTCATTTTTTCCCCTCATCCCCACCCTCCCTTCACCCCCTCCTCTGCTCCCCTTCTTCAAACACTTTAATTCCATTTTTACATTTTCTCACACTTTTTTCCTTTTCCCTTATTCCCCCTTCCCTGTCCTTCTCACTGTCCCTACACCTTTGGTCCTTTGCTTCCTATTTGCTAATAGTCCCATTATGATCTTGAGAACTATTTTAGTTTTTCACACCAGAGAAACTATTTGATATTTGCATATGTGTGGCTTATTTATTTCACTTAGGAGTATATCCTCAAAATGTACCCATTTACCTATGAATGAATCTACTTTCTCATTATTTATGGCTGAGTAGTATTCCATTTTATAGAAAAACTACATCTTCTTTATCCAGTTTCCAATTGATGGGCAGATGGGCTGTTTCCAAGTTTTAGCTATTACAAACTGTGCCGCTATAAAGATGGGTACGCATATATATCACTGTGGTATGGATCTTTTACTTCTTTTGGAAAGATACCCAGCAGAGGGATGGCTGGGTCAAATGGAACCTCCAGTCCAAGCTCTTTGAGGTATCTCCATATTGATTTCCATAGTGGTTGCACTAGTCTGCACTCCCACCAACAATGGAGGAGGGTTCCTTTCTCCCCACAACCCTGCCAACACTTGTTATTGTGTGATTTCTCGATAGCAGCCATTCTTTGTGGGGTGAGGTGGAATCTCAGTGTTGTTTTCATCTCCATCTCTCGAATGACCAGTGATGTGGAGCATTTTTTCATATATTTACTTGCTTCTTTTATTTCTTTGTCTGAGAAAGTTCTGTTCCTTTCCAATGCCCATTTTAGAATTGGGTCTTTATATTTGGAGGGGCTGGTTGTTTTGAGTTCTGTATATATTTTAGATAAGATTCCTTTGAAGGGCAGCTGGTAAAATGTTTTTCCCACATTGTAGGTTGTCTCTTAGTTCTTTTGATGGTTTCTTTTGCAGTGCAGAAGCTTTTTAATAAGATGAGATTCCAGTTGTTGATTCTCTCTGCTAGTTCCCGTGCTACTGAGGAGACAAATCCTTCTTTGGAAATTCCTAATCATATTGCTTCTAATCTTTGCTAACAACTGGAGAATTTGTTGCTCTTGTTGCTATTTTATTTTTTTCTCTATTACCTATACTCAGTGCCCCTCTTACTAACTTCAAGTGAAAGTTTTTGTTTTGTTTTTCGAAAAAGCAAGCATAATGAAGGCGTTGACCTTTCTCTGAAAGGCATGACTTGCTCACATGGAAGAGGTGTGGCCACTGAGATGACAAACCACAAGGATTCTCCTGTTCCAGTTTAATCTCTTCACTAAACACACACATGCTCTCACTCACACACATACACACACACAGAATTAAAATACATTATTTTGTTTTTTGAGATCGGGTCTCACTATGTAGTTGAGACTGACTTGGAACTCACTATGTAGCCCAGGCTTGTCTCAAACTCACAGCGATCCTCCTGCCTCAGCCTCCAGGCGTGTGCCACCACGCCCAGTTTACATATTTTCTTTTGTATCCCTGACTTGAAATTTATCTTACTTGCAATAAATTTTTGACATCTTGGGATACTAGTCAAAAATTTAAATTCTCACTCAGGCTACAAGCACATTAATTGTCTCAACTTCTATTTTAAAATGAAGCTAGAACCCAATACTGTATCATCTAATTCAAACAGCTAGAAGAGAGGGTTGTGAATGTCCTAACCACAATGAAGTGACATGTATATAAAGTGATGGATATGCTGCTTTGTTTAACCATTATATAGAGTGCACAGGTACTGAAATGTCACATTCTACCTCATAATAGGTAGAATGATTATGTCGATTAAAATAAAAATAAAATCAAATAAGGCTAGCATGAAATCAAAGTTTATTTACAGAAAACAAATGGGTAGCCACAAGGTTTCTAGGCAGACAAGGAAAAAAGGGGAAAGGAGAACACTCAGTCCACCAACCCCAACACTATAAAATAAACACACATGCTCCCGTATGGAGTGACTGTGGGATTCTGGAGCAGTACAAACAAGGCACAAAGCTTTCCTAAGCTGCCTGGGTTGATTACAACGGAGGAAACCAGGCTCGATACAGGGAACTTGTATCTCCGTTATTCAGGAGCCTCCCGTCCCCAGTCCGCTGTATCAGCATTCCACTTCTTGGGTTCCCAGGTGAATAGTGTGGATGTAATTACATTTTGTGTAATCTTAGAGAAAACTGAAAACCGAAAGAGCAATATACTCAATTCAAATGAAATGGGAAAAATGCTATCTTTATGATAGCACAGATCTTTGTTCCTCTTCAGAGCTGCTTTCATCCCCTGCATCAGAAGAGGGAGGTGAGATTTCAGCAGAGTACATCTGCTGCTAGAGAGGTATTTGAGAAGAGGTCGTGCTCTCCCTGTAATGGGTCTCTCTTCAAACCCCAAGCAACAGCACCTCCAAGTTTGCTCCTTAAACCATTCCTAAATTGCCCTGCTCAGGTTATGCAGGTGGATATTGTTGTGTAGCTCTGGTGAGATGAAAAGGAAGCTCAGACCAACCCATGCTGGTCGTCTCTGCCCTGTAATATGTAAAAAGCAAAACTCAACAAAACAGGTGCCTGTGTTAATTGCTACTCTCAAGGGGGCGAGCTGGGGGCCAGAAAATGAGCAAGCTTTAAAACTGTAGTCAGAGCAGAGACCTCGAGCGACAAGGTTAGCCAAGAAAGATTAAAAAAAAATCATCTAGTTAAAAACCTCACCAGTTGAATGGGATGACAGACGAATGATGGATGCAGGTGGGAAAATGGGATTCCCTTCAAAGGGAAGAGTGTGATTCGCAAGACAATGAGGAAACTGGAGGTCCTGGTGCGTGGCAAGGGGAGCTGATAATGCCTGTCTGTGTGCTCATTGTATTGTCAGAAGCTGCTGAAATAAATCCTCCAGTGAGCTGCTATAAAAGAAGGCAGAAGCCAGAAGAAGCTTCCCATTTTGGTATAAATTTAGAGGAATTATAATTGTTATTGTGCTACTGTTTAAGGTCAAGTTTCAGTGAAAGGCGGAACAAAACAAGTAAAATTATGAAGAGCAAAGGCTTTTAAACCAGACACTACTTGAGACCCTACTCTAGTAGTAGCAAGTCATGAAGTTTATTTTAGCTCCATTGAGGCTTGGTTTTTTTAAATCTGCAAAATGGGAATAGGAATTCTTTTCTCGTTTTTAAAATAATGAATAGTAATAAGGGGGTTTAAGTAACTAGAACTGTGTCTTGACCTGAATAAATGCTCCAAGAATGGGTGGTATTATTTGAATGTTAGAAATAATTAAACAATACTTTGAATGAAGTTTCTTTCTGGAGATCGAACTCGGGACCTGCTACCAAAATAAAATAAAATAAAAGTAAATAAAATTGTTAGAT
Source organism: Fukomys damarensis (assembly GCF_012274545.1). NCBI lineage: Eukaryota > Metazoa > Chordata > Mammalia > Rodentia > Bathyergidae > Fukomys > Fukomys damarensis. Next base: position 22,144,523 of record NW_022900917.1, on the reverse strand, counting down.
CTAGGACGGCCAAGGTATTCTGCTAATCTTTATGGTGAATGAGTGAGCCCTTGGTAAGGTGGAGTGAATGTTATGGCTTATACCTGAAAAACAAACTAATAAATAACACATAAGCAACAATGAAAATAAATTCCCCCATACCACAAAGAAAAAAAAGTTTGAGGAGATGGTTATGTCTGTCCTGGTGTGAGCACTGCACAGTGTTTACATATCTTAAAACATCAAAATATGTCTAATTTTTCTGTCAATCAAAATTTCGGTAAAATACTAAAGCAAACAGAAACATTTTCTAGTTTAAACAAGTTAGTGGCCATTAGAAAGACATTAGAACCACTATTCTGGTTCAAATATTTATTCTTTGGAACTGCATTAAATAGTTCCCAGTCTAATAATTATAGCGCCTCACACTCTATGAGTGGATGAATGAATAAAATGAGCTTGTGCTGAATGAATGCACTTTGTTAAATCCTCATGGTGCCTGTTTAACTTTTCCAAATGGTTATCGTCAGACCACTGTGCTCTTTGTCCAGAATCCAGGACCTTGTCTCTTCAGAGTCTCCAGTCGTCCCAGGCAGTCATGACAGAATGCTTGGAATGGAGACGAAGAAAACTCCCAAATCCAACAAGTTCTCTCCACCTTTCTTTTCATTAGTAGAAAACACTCTCAAAACAACGCCTAGGAAAGAGATCAAACTGCATCACTGGCATCGCTTTCAACAAAAGAATTATTCTCCTCTTAAAATCAAATTGTTTCTAATCGTTCAGCTGCACTGTTCAGAAACACTGAGCTGCTGGCTCTCTTCTCTCCTCTCCCATCAGGGCTCTGTCCTCTTGTTCCTTAACGTATAAACTTGACTATCACTAAAACTGGCTGAGTATGAAGCTGTCAGAAATTTCCATAAATAACTAAAGCGTAAAAGTATATAATAAATGACCGATGTGAGAAAATGAGCCTTTTCTCTTCAAATATGCTCAGGGAAAGAAGAACTCTGGAGATCCAAGATAACCCAAAGTCCTACTGCTGGCTGTCACACACACGTATACATCATTCTTCCATTTTTGCGTTGCAGTAGTTATCACCTTAAAGAAGAGTAGCATTTTTGTTTCACCAGCATATCTGTGGAGACACTGTAGGTTGACTTCTTTTCCTATAAAGGAAGACTGAGGCATTTGTGTTAGAGTAAACAAAAATGCAGTTTTGGAAAAAAAAAAACCTCCCATAAATATTGTGGCTCAGATTGAATGGTCTTTTCTCTGGTACCGCTTCCTTCCACATTTCTGCTTTGCATGTATTGCTGTTCACAATAGTAGAGAAAAATTACATGGAATGGACAAAGGAGATCGGCAGTTAGGATGGTATGGAGTTAACTAAGTTTATAAAGAGATTTCAAAAGCTATATGCTATTTTTTTGTTGTCATTTTAGCTCAGAACTTCAAAGTAGGAGACAGAGGGTCTTTTGGGGGTATCTTCTGGTTTCCAGGTCAGGTATTTTCTAGGGAGTGTAGAGGAAAGTGAGTCACAAGATTTCCAGAGAACAGCTTCCTGGTTAAAGCAATAATAATAATAATTTATTCAGGATATATTTTGCTTGCTTATTCGCCTAGTCCTTTTGTACTGAAAACTCCACCAAGGCAGTGATCTTATGTGTTTTGTTCATTAATTTATTTCTAGCCGGGCATGGTGGTGCATGCGTGTAATCGCAGCACTCGGGAGGCTGAGGCAAGAGGATCATTGTGAGTTCGAGACCAGCCTGGGCTACACAGTGAGTTCTAGGGTAGTCTGAACTACATAGTGAGACCCTGTTTAAACAAACAAGCAAACAAACAAAAAACAAAATGTGTTTCTGATGCCTACCCATCAAGAGGTGCTTAATGTATTTACTGGATGAATAACAGTAACTAGTACTTATGAATTAAGATCTTTGCATCAGGAGCAGTTGTGAGAATTTTGCACAGCAGCCTGTTCAGTCATGTGTGGGTGACCACTATCATTCCTAAAGGGTGTAAAGGTGGGGTGCAGACCTCAATAACTTGCCAGTGTCACTGCCTGGCCAGCAGTAGAGCTCAGACTCAGGCAGTGGGACTCCACAGCCTGTGACTAAACATCTGTAGTTAATAAACCATCAGCAGGCTGACCAGAAAACATGCAAAGTGTTTCCCTACTCTGGACACTCACACAGTTACCTGTCCCTGTGATACCAGATATAGGGTGGTTTTCATGACACACCAGGCAATTCTTCAGCCGAGGCTCTGATTCACTTCTGCTCGGACCCTCTACATGGAGAAGGCCCTGGATGCCACGAGTCGAGTCCCACTTGTGTGCCCTCCGCTTCTGGTGCCAATAGTCAGCGCAGGACTCAGTTTGTGCTCTGGCCCCCTGGCTGTTACCTGGAGGCCCCACAACCTCCTCTTTAGGCTCAATTCATTTGCTAGAGTGGCTCACAGAATTCAGAGAAACACTCTCCTTGTATTTATCAGCTTAGTATGAAAGGCATCACGAAGGTGTGGCTGGACAGTGCAAAGGAAGAGATTCACAGGTCACGTGTGTGGGAAGGAGTGTGGTGCTTCCACGTCCTCTCGGGTCTAGCCGCCCTCTTCAAACTTTCCTAGGTTCAGCTGTGTGGAAGCTGCTCAGGATCCAGGCCTTGCAGACTTTAAAAACGGTGATTAGAATACTTAGGATGCGGGGAGAAAGGGGTTAAAAAAAACTGAGAAGTGTTTTGTACATTTACAGTGCGCCACAAGGAATGTAATCATTATGTACTGTGAACAATAAAAAATAAAAACTGAAAATAAATAAGTGAACAAATGTCCGAAATGTTAAAAGAAAAAGCTGTGCTCCTTTAGGAAATTTTAAGTGAATAATGTTTTATGAGATAATCTTACTGCTTCCTTTTCTGTTTAAGTGACTCTTATTTCTTCCTCTCACCTAATTGTTCCAAGTTTGCTACTAGTTGAAGAGAAGTGGTGACTATTCTTTTCTTGTTTCTGATCTTAGGAGAACAGAACAAGCTTTCAGTTTTCTGCTGTTCAGTATCATGTAACTTGTGGTTTAACATATATGGCTTTTATTATATTGATGCATTTTCTATGCCTAATTTTGTGAGAAGTTTTTTTAATCGTGCAAGGAAGTTAAATTTTTTAAAGGTGTGTTTTTCTGCATTTATTGAGATGATCATATAGTTCTTATCCTTCATTCTATTAATATGGTATCTCATCGATTGATTTCCCAAAGTTGAACCAGTCTTGCATTCCAAGATAAAAATACCACTTGGTTATAATATCTGATGGTTTTATGGGTGGTTTGCTAGTATTTTACTGAGAATTTTGCATTTAGACTTACCAGAGATAGTGGCCGGCGATTTTCTATTCTTGTGGAGTCCTTCTCTGTCTTGGGGAAGGCTAGCCTCATAAAATGAGTCTGGCAGTTTCTCCTCCTCTTAAGTGTTTTGAAATAGTTTGAAGGTGGATAATCCACAAAATGTTTGATAGAATTCGCCAGTGACATCATCTAGCCCTAGGTCTGTCATTTCTTTTTCAGTTTTAACTTTTGCATTTGTGTAGACTTGCAGTACTTCCTTGTGCAGAGTTGGTACATGTACATAACCATCTTAATTTTTCTTTTGCACTCCCCTGTCTTCTCTTCTCTTCCTCTCTTAGTCCTCTTCCCATTTGAAAAATATGTATCTCTGTTTCCTAATATCTATTTTTTTATTTTGCCCTTTTTAATAATTTGTTTCTCATATAAGAGAAGCCATGTAGCATTCATGCTGTGCATCTTAATTTACTTAATATCATGGTCTTGCGGTGTGTCCATTTTTCTACAAATGACTCATGTTTGTCCCTTTTTATGGCAGAGTAGTGCTCCATCCTCTATGTGTACCACATTTTTTCATCCATTCATCTGTTGACAGACATTTAAGCCACTTCCAAGATGTAGCAAACATGAGTTTGCATGTGTAGCTGTAATATGATGTCTTTAACTCTGTCAGGAAGATACCTAGAAGAGCAATAGCTGGGTCACATGAAATTTGTACCTTTAGTTTTCTGAGGAATCTCCACAAGCTTGCCTTTTTTGGGAGATTTTAAGAAATTATTATTACTGAGTCAGTATCCTGATTCCTTATTTGTCTGTTCAGATTTTCTATTTCTGATTCATTCTTGGAAATTTGTATATTTCTGGGAATTTTATCCATTTTTTTTAGATCATCCAATTTGTGGGCATATAATTGTTCACTATCCTTTGTATTTCTATGGTCTCAGTTGCACTATTTCTTTCATTTGTGATTTTATTTAAATCTCTTCCAGTTTTTCTTAATCTACTTAAACTTTTGTCAATTTGTTGAATATCTCAAGATATTTTTTGCCTTTTAAAAAAATTTATGCCCTTGTTACAGTTTTGCTTTCAATTTCTTATATCTAGCATAAATTCAGATGTCATTCCCCTCTTTTGGTTTTCATTTGTGTAGAGTGAGTATGTTTCTTTTATTTCTTTTTGGTACTGGGGATCGAACTCCAGACCTTGCACTTGCTATGCTAAGTCGCCAGCCCTAGAGTATATTTTCTATCTTTTCACTGATAGCCTCTATGTGTCCCTAATATTAGAAAAAGTGTCTTGTAGGCAGAATGTAGTTGGATACTATGCACCTGTTTGTTTTTTAATCTATTCTGATAGGAGAATTTAATTTATTTACATTTCAAGTAGTTACTAGCAAGAAAGCAGTTACTATTTTTTTTAAAGACAGGGTCTTGCTCCGTAGTTCAGGCTGTCCTTAAACTCACTATGTATCCCAGGCTGGCCACGAATTCATGGCAATCCTCCTGCCTCAGCTTCCTGAGTGCTGAGATTATAGGTGGGCGCCACCAGACCTAGTTTAGAAAGCAGTTATTATTGACATAAATTTGTTGTTTTACTGTTTTGCAGTTCTTTTGTTCCTCTTGTTCTCTTCTCCATGATATGATTCTCTATAGTGATATATTTTGCTTCTTTTTGTATATCTACTACTATAGGATTTGCTTTATGATTACCATTAATGTGAAGTGTCCATTAAAAATCTTATAATAGGGCCAGAAATTTAGCTCAGTGGTTCCACCACCTGCCTTGAAAGCACAGGGACCTGAGTTTGATCCCCGGTACCAAAAACAAAAAAAAAATCTTATGCTAGTCTATTTTAACTTTTTTTTTTTTTTTTTTTTTTGGTACTGGGGATCTAACTTGGGAACTTGTGCTTGCAAGGCAGGCAACGGCACCATTGAGCTAAATCCATCACCCTATTTTAACTTTTTACCATAATGAAACTCTACATTTTTATTCCTCTACTAGTATTTTGATTTTTTTCTTGTCACAATTTTCTTCCTTTAATATTGTCTATTCATTAAAAATTAGGAAACAAAGTCTTTGTAAATATGGAGGAGTGGAGGGGTTGAAGGGAGGGCAGGGGAATGGGAGAAAAATAAGAACCAAGATACATTATGTAAAGTTACAAGTTTCCAATGATGAATATAACTGTATTGTATACCTAAAATGTACCAATAAACTTAATGAAAAAATTGTTTTACTTATGGTTCTTATAAATATTCTTGTCTTGTTAGTTTTGTGCTAGAGCTGCTAGTGAGTTATACACTTTTATTCCAGTATGATAGGGTTTTGAATTGGTCTGTTTACCCATACCAGTGAGTTTTATACTTTCATGATTTCACAATACTAATTAGTGCTTTTTAGTTTCAGTTTTAAGAACTCTTTAGCATTTCTAATCAGGAAGGTTTAGTGATCATGAATTCCCCCAGCTTCTCCTTACCTAAGGATGTCTTTATCTCTCCATTATTTCTAAAGGGTAACTATGGGAGATAAAGTATTCTTGGTTGACATGTTTCTCTTTTGGCACTTTTTTCAACATGTTATCCTGTTCTCTTCTGAACTGCAAGGTTTCTGCTGAAAAATCCACTCCTTTGTATGTAATATATATCTTATCTATTGCTGCTTTTAAAGTTGTCTCTTTACCTTTGGTTTTAATAATTTGATTGAAAGACTTAGGTTTAAAACTGTTGGGCAGCACAATTCCAAATAGTTAAATTTTAGAAGCAGCCTATATGTCCATGAATAGATGAATGGAAGAAAATAGTGTATTTACACATTATGGAGTACTACTCTGTCATAAAAAGTAAATAAGTTTTTTGTAGGAAATCTGTATGCTCCTTGAGACCATAATTTTAAGTGAAATAAATCAGACACACAAGCTTAAATATCACACGATTCCTCTTCTGTTACAATAAAAAAATAAATAAATGGCAAAATGAAAGATAGATAATAGGAAGCAGGGTGATAGATCTTTCAAAAATGGTAAGGGAAATCTAAAGATGGGGCAGGAGGGGGAAGAAGAGAGGATGAACAAAGGAATTAAGATGTGTTATGTACACGTAACAAACTCACAAAGAATGTAAACATTATGTACAAAAAACGTAGTAATACAAATATTTGAAAAAAGAAAATTTGAAATTGTAAAAAACAAATATATATAATAGAAATTTAAAAAAATTGGGGCACCTTTGAGCCTCATATACTTAAATGTTCAATTTGTGAAGTTTTCAGCCATTATTTCTTTCAATAAGTTTTCTGATCTTTTCTCTGTTTTTCTATTTGTAGGGATTCCATAATCCTCAAATTATTTTTCTGGATAGTGCCCAATAATCTCACATGAACTTTCATTATTTCTTTTCTTCTGACTGGACAATTTTGGTTAATTATCTTCCCTTTTACATGTTACTTCTTTTGTTTGATCAATTCTGCTGCTCAAGTACTCTATTGCATTTTTCATTTTACTCATTGTATCCTTCAGCTCAGAATTTTACTTGTTTTTTATAAAATGATTTCTATGTCTTTGTTGATCTTTTTGTTTTGTCCATGTATTATTTTCTTGATTCCCCTAAGTTATCTATCTGTAGTTCTCTGGTAGCTTGATTAGACACCTTGAAACAATAATTTTGTCAGGACAATTTGCAGAGCTACAATTTTGTGGAATCAGTTACTGGAAAATAAGTACGTTCTTAAGTTGACGTCATGTTTTCTTATTTTGTGAGATCTTTCATAGGTCTTCATGTTGGAGAAACAGTTTTCCAGTCTTTACTGACTGGTGCTGAGAAATAAATACTTTCACTAATCAGGTTAGGTGAAGGATTCTGAGGATCTCTCAGTCATATTCTGTGGAGGCATCCAACCCAGCTTTCTTGTTTGCCTTTGAAGGTTGGATTTCTGAAGATTGCATGCCTTATTCGTACATTACAAAACCAGGCCCGGTACTGAGAACCTCCTGTTTGTTTTCTCTGTGAGAGTGCCTTGAAATATCCAAGTCTGTCTTCCTCCTCTCAATCCTACAGACTTAAGCTGGTAGGCAGAGTATATGATTGCAAGCTACTGTACATGCAAAGGCTCACAGCTGCTGTCCAGTGGACGCACATGGGAAACCAGCCACCAAGGGTATGGGTAAAGCATGCAGAGTACTTGGCATGCCTATAGGCCACCTGAGGGGAGAGGGCCTATGTAAGGCATTCCAAGTAGTTTGGGGGCAGGCCTCCTATTGCGTGCCTTTGTTGAAGTGTGAGTACTGGCTGCTATGATTTTCTGTCTCTCTTCCTTATAGCCAGTCTTCTCTAGCCACTCAGCCATGCTGAACCCTTGAATTCCTCTGCCTGGAATGCCAAGAGTTGGGCCTCCTTATCAGTGTCCTCAACAGCTGGAGAAGCCAGGCTATGATTTTATTTTCCTTCATGGAAGGAATCTCATACTAAGCAATCTTTCTTGGTACTGGATAGTGCACTCTGAGGGATACGTGACACAGGTAAAATGAAGTTATTCTTCTTACCCTCTTCATTGCATGTATTCTCAGAGGTTTTTGTTTGTTGATTTGTTTGTGACTTTGCTCTCCTCTGAGGCATGCTGGAACTGTCCTGCTGGATTTCTGAACCCTTACAAAGGTGCTGTCTTCTATAGGTGTCAAAATTGGTGCACTGTGGAAAAATAATGATGAAAATTCCTATTCTGTAATTTACTGACATCATTTCCTCCAAGGTAATGACATATTCCTACTATTGGCTATATATCTTGCAGAACCTCATTGTGAAAGGAATATATTTCCTTGTCCATTGGGTTGAAGCCACTCTATACAAATTGCTTTTTTCTTTCTTTCTTTTCTTTTATTTTTGGTACTAGGGATTGAACTTGGGTCCTTGTGCTTGCGAGGCAGGAGGCGGAACCATTGAGCTAAATTCCCGGCCCCTGAATTACTTTTTTCTAATGAACATGGGCAGAAATGACAGAGGCATTATTGGTGGAAAGGATTTAAAAGTCATCTCATGAATTGTCCCTGCCTCTTTTCCTTCACCAAGAGGTCATAATAGAGATTGTTCTTTTTTGCCTGATGGCTGTCTGATTACAGTTGCAATCAAGTTAGCAGGGAAAAGAATGAGACTTCTTGAAATAGCTCTGGATTTTCTTGAATACTGTATAAATAGCTTTTCAATTTACAAAGAGAAGAAAAAACACAAACAAAAATATATTTTGAAAATTTTGGGTTCTACTGTATTAATCATACTGGAGACAACTGACATTTTTCCAGTATTGAGTCATTTAGTCACTTTACGTTTTTTGGTAAACCTCAATAATACTTTACAGTTTTTTCCCACATCTTTTGGTATTATTGGTGCTTTTTTAAATTGTAAATTTAAAATATAATGTTTCAATTCTTTATGGCTATTAAGCCTTTATGATTTAAAATATTGATATGTAAAAATTTTGTTAAACTTGCTTTTTCAAAAATAATTTATCTATAAATTATTCTACAGTTTTTGTGTGTACAATCTGCCTCTCCCCTTCTTGCCACACAGGCAAAATGTTGAACAGTTTAATTTAGCCAGGGGTAATGTTTAATAGAATAAAATGCTAAATCAGCATTTCTTTTTCAGTTTTGGAGGTGTTTTTCAAAATAACCTTTCCTATAACTCATCTGTCTTCAAAGGTTTGAGCTATTCGTTGAGCATATATTTAAAAATTTTTGCAAATTTATTCTGATGTAAAAACCTGTCTGTTCTATACAAATTAGCTGATGTAAACTATAAATTAATTTCCTGTATAATTTAAGGCCTAAATATCTTTCATTTTCAATTGTCTGAATAACTGAGGCAAAAATATTCATTATTTTGGACATGTTTGCTTGAATTTCCTTTCACCTTTGATTTGATAAGGGCACACTATAAAATCAATCAATAGAAATTTAAATCTTAGATTTATTTGTAAAAAGAACAAAGATGTAAAAGTGAGATTCTTTGAGTCTTGTAAAGGAATTATTGTAGAGAAAACTAAGTAATGAATGTCTGGAGAAGCGGAGGCTGAGTATTTTCTCTCTTGGCTTAAATTTCCACAAACAACAAGCTACAATGAGTAAATCATTTTAAATGGATAAGACTGGGAATGCAGATGTTTGGAAGCAAGATACTAGATGGTAATGTGATGTAGCCCATCATCCAAACCCTTCCTGAGGGAAATGATCTCAAAGCCAGACTCTCTGCTTTCTAAAGATCCTCTAGAAACCAATCTTATTGTCACCAGTATCACAACTTTGTTTCAGCTGGCAATTTACCAACATCTGCTTGGCAAGGACTTTTTCCCTTGACTCTCAGATAGATATTTTCCTCATTTTGAGGCACTGAACTTGACACACAGCAAGAAGAGAGCATTGGAATTGCATCAACTATATCCCAATGCATTTTTAGGTAAACCTCCAATCTTCTTATTTAAAATTTTATTTTTACCTTCAAAATCTTGGCAGTATAAATTATCAGTGTGTGTATCATGGCTTGGAGCAACCTAAAAGAGTAAAAACATGCTTATACAGCTACCTAGGTGGCCCTTCACAGTTCTTTTGAGTATTGAATAAAAATGGGTTAAATGCCATAATTTAAAAATGCAGAATATAAAAATGTCACTTTACTACCATTTCAACTCAACAGGATTTTATGAATTTAGCAAATTAAATGAAATGTTTAGCAGATGAAATGTTTATTAATCATACCAAATCTCCAGTAACATCCACTACATTTTGGCTGGAACGGGTCCAAATTCACCTTCTCAGTTCTTTGACCACTTTTATGGTTGTCAAACTGACCCAATCATTTGCTAAATGCAAAATTGCATTAAGAAGGAGACAGAGTGTTCCTTTGGTGGTTTACCGTCCAAGTTGGACAGATAAATCATTTTGGCATTACACAAGCCGGCTGAGAGATAATTAAGTCATTTGAATGTAAGGCTTCTTGGCTTCCCTTTCCCATTTTTTACCAGTCTCTTCTTGGATACAGTCAGCATGGATTTTATTTCATGTCCTTCCTTTGACTGTTCTTAACATTCCTTTCTCCTCCCTGATGTCAGGACATAGCACACCTCCTCATTGAGGAAAAAGTATTGAGAACAATTGCTGGTAAAGATTTATAAAAGAAATCGGAGAGTCCTTTAGAACCCTGCAAATATATCTGTCTTGTTCCCATATTATCTGAAATTGATCTATTTATGTATCACTTCTTTAAGCTATAAATTCCTCTGGAGTAGGCATATGTTTTATTCATCATTGTATTCCTAGCACCTAATACAATAGGTGGGGAAGAAATGCTCTTTGAATAAAACTGAACTGAAGGAGGGCTTCTGTATTTTATGGATAAGGAGAGAGACCCAGAACTGGAAGTGGTTTGCCCAGGTTTCTGAGATAGTTAAGGGTAATATTCTTCTATTTTGCTAAAGAATTTTAAAAGCCACTTTATTTATTTATTTATTTAGTCACAGACTATTTGCTTACTCTGTGTTGTATGGGCTCAGCCAGGCAGGAACACATTAAGCATATGAGGCCACTTGGAGGCATCATAAGATATTTTGGGCAGTGAGACCATCACTTGGCTGGTGATCCTTGGCTCTCCACACTTTGTTCTTGTGGTCCCAGATGGTAGCACAATTTTACATGCCCAGTGCCTGGTTAAGTGATTTCACCCAAACTCAGTATTAAGAACATAAAATGATGCACTTTGGGTGGGACGTATAATTTTAAACCTACAACATTCTTTGTGCTCCTTTAGTTAATTAAATGTGCTTATTTCTGGCCCTGAAAGTACTAGGTATAGATCAAATTTATGTCTTTATGTCATCAAGTTTAAGTAGTTTTTAAAATATAAGCCTTTGGATATTTAAAAATATTTAAGCCTTTTTTTTTCCCCACTCACTGTTTTCTATTCTTTTGCCTTATACACATCACACATAGCAAGTCATCAGCCACATAATAATGTTTAGGTCAACGATCGACTGCATATATGATGGGTTCCACAAGAGCCTAGGTGTGTATTAGGCTATAATTATCTGTGCTTGTTTAAAGACATTATATTATGTTCACTCAATGATAAAATTGCCTAATGACACATTTCTTTGAACATATTCTTGTTATTAAAACATGCATGGCTATGCATACACATAGAAAAATGTTAATTGTGTTAGCAATGTTAAATTAATGATGTTATTTAGATGTTTCTCCCACATATGTTAGAAAGGAAGGGTTTCATTCCCCTTAGTCTCAAAGGGACACTATCTTCTAAGGAATTATTTTGAGGTATTTCATTACAAGTTAATACCCTTTAAATTTTTAAAATGGTTTTCCTACATAACTAAAGGTTTGAATTACTTTCTATAAAAATAGGGTGTATTATTTGAAATAAAAGACATTGGTTATTTTCCAAAAAATTGGTATCAACTATTGAGTTCACATCTGAGCTATAATATAGCATTGTTCCTGTTTTGACTGCTGTTTTGATTCAAACAGAATCATTCCCTATTTAATCGCCAACAAATGTTGAATTTGGAGATAGAATTACATACACTGGATGAAGTGCAGTATACAAATAAATACAGTATGCTGCTGTTTAAGGACTCCTGGTACAATCTGCTGCCAATTCTTGAAAAATTAAATCCTACTACTCCTCTACTAAGTAATAATGCAGTCGTGAGGTACACTGGAGAACAGGGGGTGATGCAGCTATTGAAAGCAACTGAATCAGGCATCAGTCACCAATTTGTGTTGGAACCTTGCCAAGGTAGATTCAGCTTTATTTCTTTTGCTACTGCTAATGCTGACAGAATTAAAATGTACACACACACACACACACACACACACACACACACACACACATGCTCTACAACTAGGGACACAAACAAATACTAGGTAGGGGTCAGGGATTTCAGTTTCTCCTCATACCATCCTGAGCCTCTCTTTGGACCACATACTTGTCTCAGCTTTTGAGGCCCCTACTATGGAACAATGGAACTACCTGTAGATGTTTTATACAGAGCCGCTTTTTGGGTCTAAGGCCAATGCTTAGACTATATGATAGTTGCAAGATTGATGATAATCAGCTTTAAAATTTCACAATTAAAAATGTGGAAGTTTACAAATCTATGTTCCTAATCTTTTTTTTCCTTAACAGCAATGTATATTAGAATTGAAATGTGTATCACCTTGATGTTATGATATGTGGATTTTGTGCTATCTGGTAGGATTTAGCAAGAGCAGAAATTGTTGGCATTTCCATGAGATTTTACTTTCATTATCTCCAATACTTTCAGATTTCAAAGAACAGTTTTGGTGCTAATTATCAGATTTTGACTTTTATGAAAACCCCACACCACATGTCCTGATTTTATACCCAGTTGCATGTGGAATTTGAAATGTGATTTTATCAAAATAAGCTCACACTTTGGTGTGTGGAATTTCACTTGTGAAATAGATATCATAATTTCAAAAACAAACACAATTTGAACTTGGTTTTGCTTGAAAAAATAAAACACTTGGCTGTGATTAGCTGAAAAATGTTTTACTCAAGTGTTGGATTTTTCTCTGTAGAGCATTTGTGGATAAAGCCAAGTGGTCAGGAGCGGCACTGTCTTCCATGTGAGCACCCTGGCACCTCTTCATTTCACTGCTACATTTTAGAAGAGAAGGTTTTTGGACCTTTTGCTTAAAATTATTTTCTTCCTCTTTATAAATCCAACCAAACATTCTAATATTTCTTACTTGTTTGGGTCAAGAGCAGTGTTTGTAAGGACAAGTGATGAGAAGAAAAGAAGATTCTTAAATTACTGAAGCCAAAGAAAAGATGACATTGTTGGCTAATGCAGACATATCCAGTTATTTCCCTGGGTGGCAGCTGATATAGCAGGAGACAGATCCCTGTTTGAATTCTAGCCCAGCCACCTGGCAACGTGTTTACCTGGAGCAAACTATACACCCTCTCAATTTCCAGACTTCTTCATCTAGAACAGCAATAACTAACAATAATTTTGAAGATGAAATGAGAAATGAGACATTTGGAGTATCTGGGTAAGTGTTTGGAACAAGGTGGATGGATGCTTTAAAAAGCTGCTGGTACTGGCGATAACATTTCAAGTCCACAGAAAAGGGTTACAAAACAGATGTCATCCAAACATGTAAATTAGTTAGCTCTTTAATTGCAAAATTGAGAAAACAATTTGTGCCGGTATCAGATATAATCAACCTTATCAAAATTTCTGATTTTGTTGGATATTAAAGTAATTCTAAGGATTAGACCTCATGATTTAATAGTTCTATTGCCCAGTACAGGAAGAATTGAAGACTGGCTTTTGGCAAAAAGGGACATTTGTCGAGAATGTGTTTTGTAGCTCTTCATGGTACCCCAAACCTCCCCAGAGGCCTCTGGGGACAGTATAGAAAGGAGAGAGGTGTAGAGTGTGGCCCTTTGTCAATGAGGTTGGGTTGAGAACCTCTTCTACCACTTATTGTCGTAAACCTTTCAGCAGGTCATTTAACCTCCTGAAGATGAATAGTAGCATTTATCTAAAGAGTTATTTTGAGAATCAAACGAGATAATATAAGCCATCTTAGCAAGGTCACTGGCACATGATAAACATTCCAGAGATGATTTAGCTCTCAACAGGATTATTTGTCCTTCTTTCCTTTGTAGGGTTCCTGTCCAGAGGCATCTACCTACATTTTTTGAAGGAAAACAAAATGGAATACAATGTACAATTTTGCTTTTGAAATCTCTTTTTCTATACATTTTAAATTAGCCTCATTCCAGAGAGCTGTGGCTACAGAGACAGTACCTTTGATTTTGAGAGGAATTATTAGGTCTTAATTCACTGAATTATTTGAACATGATAATCAACCTCCTGTTTCTTTATTTCTTCATCTTGGATCTGTGTAGCAGTATGTTACATAAATATCTATAGGCTTTTGGACTTCATCACAAACAACCTTTTTATGAGTCTGTTGTTAAATCTTTATCTTTATGGGATTCATCAAAGTGAATAACACTGTTAGTCATGTAAGAGTCTCTTACCCCATGAATGATTTATAACAAAGAGGAGTTGCTTTATTAAAAGGTTCTTGTGCTCCAGAGGCTCTTGTGAACTCAAAGAGCTAAGAGTCATCATTATTACATTAGAAGAAATAACATGTTTATTCATGAGAGATAAAGAAGTCATGGGAAATTTATCAATTTGATGGATAGAACATTTTTTCCTTACTTTCCTTTGGCTTTGTTTCTTTCAACTAGTCATTGTTCTGCATACATTCCATGTTGCATTCTCCTAGGCCCTACTAACAGTTTTCTGCCCTATGGTATTGATAATGGTACCCAAGGTGAGCAGCACAGTAGACTCAGTGGAGATTCATTTGATGAGGACTCACACCCCATCATCATGTCAGCGTCTTTAGGGTTTGAGTGATGACCCAGAGCCAGAAGAAGCCCTATGACTTTGAATGATTTAGAAATAGGTCAATGAGTCGGACTGTCATGATCAAGAGATAGAGCATGGGTTAGAGAAGCAGGGGGCTGACCTAAGCACAAGCTCAATTTCCAACGCTAATACTGGAAATAAAACTGATAAGATATTGCATGTTTTCTCTTATATAATAAATCTGAAATAAATAAAATAAAAGATGATGAGAATCTAGAAGGTAGACTTTTAGAGATGGGAGGGAATTTGGGATAGGGGGAGGAAAAAGAGAGAAGTGGACTGGGATTGAAAACAATCAAAATGTTACGTGCCTGTACCAATATACCAAAAAAGCTCAAGATTCCATATCACTAACAAGCACTAGTAAACAAGATATTGAATTTAAAAAACTGGATTTCACCAGATGATCAATTGAAATCTTTTTTTCAGTTTGAAATTCAGAACAGGATATGAAGAAGAGGTTTTTGAAGAACTCATGTCTCATTTCAAATATAAACTGCATTTTGAAATCTGACTAATGTGGTCTTCAGTCTTCACATTAACTTTGTGCTTGGGAGGCAGGTGGCAGAACCACTGAGCTCAATCCCCAGCCCTTTGCATTAGCTTTTTAATGCAAGGCAAAGGCAAAATTCGTGAACCTATAGATACCGACTTTTTCATTTCCCTTTCCTTGTGAAATTGTATTCAAAATGTGACTGATTATGCTCTACAGGTTAGGAAGATATATTTCCATTTTACTTGGCTCTACACAGTTTTGTAACTCTATTAGTTAATTTATCATATGAACTGAGTGTCACCACTTTGTTACTAAAAAGATGGGATGTCAGAGTGGAATAATATGATAATATGTAGTAGAAGTATAGGGTTACTGGAATTTATCAGTATCTTTTTGGGTATGTACATTTCCTGAACCTTGTTTACAATTCTATCTGGGTAAAGTTATGAATTGTGACGCTTTTAATCTGCAGCCATCGTGCGGATCTCGCCTCATTTGACTGCATATTTAGGATACATGGGTGCAGAAAAGTCACCTGTTGGTCTAGTAGAACATTTATTTATTTGATTCATTAATACATAATGAAATGTGCAGCATAAGAAACTACTGAAACATACTTTGTTGACTATAACTCAAGAATGCTTACATGATTGAGGAGATTTTTTTTTCTCAAAAGAATAAAATTTAATAGGAATCAGATGTTCATTCTGGAATCATAAGGACAGTAATGATATTATTGGGAATGGTATTCACATGTTTGCCTTCCATTCAACTTAGTGCAGAGACACATTAACGTGCAGAGGCGCAAACTGTTTCTTCATGTGCCTTTTTATTGAAACTACTTTCTGGAGTCCGAGTGCCAGCTCTAAAAGACAGACTGAAGTTAGACAGAAAAGTACAAAGGTGAATGCTGGAGCATCCCGAAGTGCAAGACGGGCAGGAGCATCACACAACTCCGTGCAACTATATTTTAATAATGACTCGACTGTGTCATGATTAATGATTACTCGGCTGCTCACTTTAAAAAGCATTTTGCTTCTATGGCCATTTCAAACATACGATTTTTCCACATGACTAAAGAGTGTCTTTAATGCCCTTTTAAATATCAAATATTGTACTACAGTTGATCAGCCATCAGGTTAATCTATGTTGTATTTCTTCCATTTTAAGTGGTGAAAATGTAAAGAAAAGGAATGCACTGTACCTGATAATACAGAGAGGGGTAGGCTTTAGACAAATAAATAGCAGAGAAAGTTAAGAGGATATGTGAGAGAAAATGAACAGATTACCTGTGCTGGAAACTGAAAACGAAGAATGAGTTAAGTCCTCTCAATTCTATGCCTTAAATTTCTTTCTGTCTCATTTCCAACCTTCTTGTTGGTACACCTTAAGTCTTTCATAGTTTCTCTAATTATTTTCCCTGCCTATAAACTAAATTAATCATATCTACTGTACCATGCTTCAGAGTGACGTTTTATGATAAAAGTCTAGATGCATTAGGGATGGCTTCAGATTCCCTTAGACCCAGCTCTGACTTCAAAGGCTCTTGGCATGAAGGCTGCAAGCATACTATCTTGGACTTTCTCTGCACTGCTTTTCTTCCTTCTCTGTGGCCCTTTGGAAATTCTTCTAGTCGTAGTTAATGTGTAGAGCTGTAGAACATGGTTTTGACATTGCTCCCTTCAAGAAGTGTTCTTTGGTAGTTCGCACACCTCCAGCAAAAGCTCTAGGCAAACCTTACTGTAGCTCTTATTAAAGGACATTCGAATAATCAGCTGACTGTTAGATCTTACTTCACTAGATTTAATCTCTTAAATACTGGGGTTGTGTTTTCTCATCTTCTATTACCAGGCATAGTGCCTGACATCTATGAGTCACTTAAAATTCATCTGTAGAACCAACAGGTGAATGAATAAATAAATAAGTACCAAGTGACAAGGAACAAGACAAGGAAAGTTTGTGTCTGTCTAAAAAGTAAAAGAGAAATAGAAAAGTTTTTTTAAAGACAAATTTAAAAAGTTCTTAGCTAAAATGTTTTAATTTTTAAAAAATTCTGATCATGCCATTTTCAACTTCTTTCCCCTGGTCTCAAGCCAATACAGCAGAGTGTATGTAAGCAGTAGTTCTGCAAGTCTTTCGTTGTGTTTTTATAGCTGCCTTAATGTCCTAAATTGATTCAAAATGTTTACCTTTAATGATTATTTTGGATTTGGGGATGAGTCAGAAGCCACATGGTACCAAATCTGGGAAGGAGGGTGAGGACATAATGCTTTTATGAGCCTGCCTTTCTGTTGGAGGGAACTCAGTAGCATTCATTACAGTTTTGATAACACCTTGTAAAGACCCTCATGAAAGAGGATTTCCAGAAGTGCTTCAGAAAATGTCAAGAATAATGAGATAAATGTGTTTGAAGTAAGGGGGAGTATGAGAGCGGTTAATAGAAATGGATTATTTATTTTAATAAACTTTAAAAATTTAATCATTCACTGTATATTTTGATCATATATCTATCTCACAATAATAATTGCGATGATTTCATTGTTATCTTCTGCAATATATTCATTATTATGTAATATGAAATTATAATATACTATATTAATATTTGAAGACATTTGGTCATTTTTAGCTGAGGGAGAAGTGTAATAATCATGCTCCTACATAACAATTTATTTCTAAATATAAATATTCTCTCTTAAAATAGGCCCATGTGCCACTTTGATGAATTAGGGTATGGAGTGAACAAGAGAAAAATATCAAAACCATCACTGGTATAAATGAAACAAGGAAATCAGTAGCTCTCACTTTCATCTAAACAAATTCCACAATATGTGCATGTCAATGTTTTTATCCACATAAACTTTAATATAGAATTGTTCACTCAGAAGGAGATTATTAAATCTTTCCTGATAAAATCATTTTGTTGGGGCTGAAAGCCTGTGAAAGGGGAACTGAACATGGTGAAAGACATTCTTAGGGTCTAAGTCACAGACCTGTGGTCACCAAAGATGCTCTTTGAAAAAGCAGATTTTAAAAAATGTAAAAAGTAAAATAAACTTCTGAAAGGCTAGGATCAAGCAGTACTTAGAAGAATATGCAGTCAGTAGATCCATTTCTTGGAAAAGGCATGATTTGAATACTGGCATGTTATATTATACTGTGAAAATTCCCAAATGTCAGTTTAGCTGGTTGATCATGGTCATAGGTTCTGTTGTTGTTTTTTAAAGATCCCAGAAAGTCTTTATTTGGAAAAATAGAAAACATTCTATAGTATTAATTTACACTTCATTTTAAAGAGCTGACACTACATAATCTTTTCTCCCTCCCTCAAAACACCCTCATCCCTGGGTCAGAATTCAGCATTCAATACCATCATACACAGAATATGAGAAAAGGCAATGGAGTTGAGGAAGAAATATAACATGAGCGAAACTATGTAGAAAACTTACAAGAAAACCAGTATTAAAACCAAACATGAGTTGCCAGGGATTAGTGGAGAAAGAGAGGTAGAGGGAGAAAAAGGGATAAATAATAGCACAAAGGTTCTTTAGGACAAGGAAAATATTCTACATGACCCTATTAGCTTGCACAATTGTCCAAATCCATAAAATGGACATCATCAAGAGTGAACCCTAATGTAAGCTATGGACCATGGGTGATGACACATCATTGTAGATCCATCAACTGTAATGAATGTATCACTGTGTTAGGACATGCTGATACTGGCAAGGCTATGCATATGAGGCAGAAGGGAGTGCATGAGATATGTCTATATTTTCCTCATAATTTTACTGTGAACCTAAAATTGTTCTAAACACAAAAAGCCTTAAAAACAAAACAAAACTCACCAGGACGCTCATTTAACAGTATAGCATATGGACTTTAAGAAGTAACTGCCCTTACAAGAAAGTATTTACAGGTGAAATATACCATGACTAAGATTTGCTTTTAAATTTTCCAACAGAAAGTCAAGGGGAGAAATAAACAAAATAAGATTTGCATAATGTTATTTTTGGTTGAATCCTATTTATCAATATGCAACTTTTCTGTTTCTGAGGCAGGGTCTTCCTATATTATGCTACCCAGGCTACTCTTGGAACTCCTGTGCTATTTCTGTCTCAGCTTCCCAAGTAACCAGATACCTGCCACTGCACCCAACTCCCAAATCTGTCTGACCCCCAAAATTGGTAATTTCACAGCATTCAACACAATACTATTAACTTATTTCTGTGTATGTTTAAAAGTTTTCTTTAGAATTTTTGGGGGTGTTTTTTTGTTTTGTTTTGTTTTTCTTTTGGGGGGGCGGGTACCAGGGATTGAACTTGGGACCTTGAGCTTGTGAGGCCGGCACTCCTGGAGCCACTAAGCAAAATTCCGGCCCTGAATGGTTTTTTGAAATTATCTTCAAATGAAAATTCTAATCAAATGAGAATTCCTCAAACTAAAAGCATTTTAGCCTTTAACTAAATATGGGTAAAGGTTCTGTTGTGTTGAAGGTCAATTGTCTTAGCTCTGTTAAGATATTTTGTATCATGGAGTCAGACAAACTATAAAGGAATAGACCTAATATAGAGGTTGACAGGAATGAGCTTAGGCTCAAACAAATGTTTTTACCTCAGTGTGCTGCTAAATCAAGCAGGATAAAATACACAAACAGGGCGAAAAAATGTACACGTGGATTCCACAGCCTTTCACTGCTTCTCTAATTCTCTCAGAGAAGCATCTAAAGTTCGTGATTAGCGCATTTGGCATAAATATATTAATTCACCAGGGAGTTTGGGATAGATGTTTACTACCCATAGGGGCCCAGCTATGTCCACACATAGGGCTCGACTAGTTTCTCCATAAGACAATTCTCACTGCGCTACAATTACGTAGCTCTAGAGTTTAATTCTTGCCACATAACCATGGCTGGAGTAAGTCTGAACATGGCTACATATGTGCCCATACAATTCATTCATATATTTTAGTTTTCAGAAATGACTTCCATACTAGCAAATAGGACAGGTAAACAGAGATTAACCTCATTTCTCAAATTGAACAAGCCAAGGGAAGTTAACTGTATTCTTATTTTTATTTATTTATTTTTTAATTGAGTTTATTGGTACATTTTAGGTATACAGCACAGTTACATTCATCATTGGTATCTTGTACCTTTACATGACAGGTCTTGGTTCTCATTTTTTCCTCTTGTCCCTGATCTCCCTTCACCCCCTCCTTTCCTCCCCGTTTACAAACACTTCATTTCCATATTTTCATTTTCTCATCTGGCCACTAGCATCTTTACTTTCTAATGGAATCTTGCCGGACTCTGTGGTGATTGCTATAGGAAGGCACCCATCACCCTGTCTGCTCAGTAGAACATCAAGACTCAATCTGAGAACTTGCATTCGTGCCATCCCACTCATCCGTTCTTATTATAGGTCTTGAACAAGGGTCATGTAAGGTTGCAATTATGGCTAATTTGCCATCAAGGTGACAGTGAGCCTTTTTGAGAAGCCAGCACATGGGAAGAAAACTCTGACAGTAGAAGGAAAAGCACAATATTCTGCTGACATCATTTGAATCTTCCTCTGTCTGACTCTGCCCTTGTGCTTGCTCCTTACCTCAGCTGTTAAATCCTGTTGGCCTCAGGAAGCGTGGATTATCTTTGTCCCTTGAAACCTGTAGAGTTCTAAGTGTCACAGTACACCCATTGGAGGAGGACGACAGGGTCTGCTTCATGTCCTAAAGAGTTGTATATAGGCTCTACGCATTTGCCATACTCCCTATGTGACTTCCTCGTACCCTTCCACCTCAGGCACTAATTGTACACTACCACCAAACACAATCACGTATGTGGACTTCCCAAGTGTGCATGTTTTATACTCTTGGTGACTCGTGCATCTTCCTGATCTACTGTTTGCAAGTTTTTAGGGTTTGGGGGCTCAACCTCGTTATCGGTCCTACTGTAGCCAGTGATCAAGGCCTCAAACGACCAAGCTGGAGGCAGCCTAAAGGCCCGGGTGCAGAAACTCCAGCAACCCTGTTCTGTGAGAGCCAGAGATGATCCGAGTCATCCGAACAGCCCTCCAGTGCATCTGTCTCATATGCCGCATATGATTTGTGAGAAGTATCCCTCCAGTTTTCCTATAAAACTAACATCAGTGTTTACCTATAAACAGACACAGAAGTCACTGCTGACTGTACTCTGCTTTGTATACAATCCTATTATATAAAGAGCTCAAGCAGCATGTCTGTCTGCCTAGATGTGTGTGTTCTCCTTCTCCAGCTGCCAACCACCTAAATTATTCAGCAAGCCCTGATCATGCCAAGTTTTTAGTCAACAATGGAGATCCTGCCAAAGAGCTAATAATGTTAAAAAAAAAAAGCAATGTTTGTGACAATTAACAGAGCCTGCAGCCTGCAACGCACATTGGACTCATTTGTAAAGGAAAATTTAAATGATATGCTTCATTATAAATGGTCCCATGCAGCACATTGCTAATCAACCAAAGCAGCTCCTTCGTCTCCCTCACTGCACTCTCCTTCCTATCTGATGAACCCAGTGGCAGCTCCACACTGAGGCTCTTGGCCACTGCTTGCTGCAGTTCTAAACACTGCATGGTTATCCGTCACTATCATAATCAGCTTTGATCAACCAGAATAATTAGTTCGAACATGGATGAATAGAGGACCAGCCTCTTATCTTGTCTATTAATAATTGCCAGTATAACTTCACAGCCAAATCAATAGGTATGTTACTGTTCCCCCGAGAGCCTGTTTGCGTACAGCCCCCTGTGACTACACCAATCTAAGACTTGCAGATGGGACAGTGAGCCCATAATGATGGGGCTGACAGCTGCCAAACCCAGAACTCCCTCCCCCACACTTGGCAGACAGGGAGGGAGAGAGAGAAAGAGACTGATTGGGAAAGTGGGACTGATTCTCCATGCTAAATAACTATTATTTCTCAAATAATGGTGTGGGATAAAGGGAGAGGGAAAAGGAGGAAAGAGGGCTAAAGACTGTTGTGAGATTTCCAGATTCTTCGCCCAGAAGTGGAATTCCACAGTGCATCCTGGCCACAGGACACTTGGATCCTGAGCAGCACTGACTACCCTATGACTTCACTTCTTGGTTTATTTTTAAACAGTCTTAGTTATTCATTCCAGGGCCTGTGCCATGAGCTATATCCCCCACTCTTCTGTAATTTTTCATTTTGAGACAGGGTCTTCCTAAATTGCCCAGGGTAAGCTTGAACTTGTGATCCTCCTGCCTCATCCTTTTTTAGGCAGACTACTTCTCATAATTCTCATAACTGGGCTCTTTAGGCCAGATTTAACTGTGAGTTTGCCTTTTTAAATATAAAAGACTGAAAGAGTTTATAAGAAAGAACATAAAAATATTTTTAGTGCATTTAACTTGTTTTTGAACAACTTCTTATGTACACCATAGTACCTCCCCAGCCTTGTTTAATTCCTGTGTATCAGTTTATTGAAAGCTGTAGGGCTTCACCTCAGAACAAGTATATTCATAAAGGCATTTATACAACAGTTTGTGGAAGGATTTGGGAGTTATCAGTTTCCTCAAAGACTGAATTTTTGTCTGTGGGCTCCAGCTTAAGAGTACCCGGCTTGAACAGATAATAAAAAAGACTTCCAGAAAAGAAGTGAAATTCCTAACTGTGGAATAAACTGGATTTTAAATTGTCCATCTGTAACTTGAGTTTGGAAGCGTTACTGGCAAAAGTTTATGCGTTCATTCATCAAGGTATATTTTGCTGCCCGCCTCTTCTCCCACTCCTTTCTCCACACTCCCACTGCACGTCACACCGCGGGCTGTATGCTGAGAACACAGGCTCAGAATCTTGACCTCAAGAGCCTCAGTCCGGTGGAGTTCAGCGACAGTTAGAGATGGATTATGACATTACCACAAGTACCATGGGTGGTGTGGCCACTGCTCATCACGCCACGGAGGAGGAAGTCACTAATATTGCCCACGGTTGTACAGGGAGGAGAAAAAAATAGGGAGAGTATCACGCAGACATTTCCAAAGACAGACGATGATTGAGCTGTGCTATTTTCAAGAATGAGCAGAGGTTTATCAGACAAACCAAGGGCTTTTCACAAAAAGGGAGCTTACAACCGTGCAAAAAGACACAAGGACAGACATAGTATACTGCTCTCAGGGAACCACAGGGAACTCAACATCCGCTATGAAACATGAAAAGTTTTATAT
>NW_022900917.1:22093668-22120957 GCF_012274545.1 Fukomys damarensis | reverse complement strand
TGTATTTTTATATTATATTATAATTATATTAGTCCTCTATGATGGAACTGGAAAAAAATGTACTAATCAGCTTTCCTGTGACTGGAACAGTCAAAGTTTAAAGAAGAGGTTTAATTTGGCTCATTGGTGCAGGGATTCAGTCCATGATTGTCTAGCTCCAAGAAAAGAACATCCTGGCAGAAGGGCAGGCTGGAGCAAACTGGCTTAGTCATAATGCCCAGGAAGCAGAGCAGGGAAACAGTGCCGGAGAGGAAGGGGCCAGGCACGGGCCTCTTTGACCCACCTTGACAAGCTCAGAGGTGTGCTTTAATAATCCCCCGGTGGCTTCAAAGCCAATCAGACTGACAATCCAGTTTAAATGTGACAGTGTTAATAGTTGAACCAGGCCAGTTTCAATCTTTTTAAAGTGACACCTGGCAGAAGCTACTAATTATATTTATTCATCTACCAGCTGTATTGGTCAAGATTCTTTTTGCTGAGAGAGAAATCCAAGTCAAAATATGTCAGCAAGAATGAAGGATTTGTTAGTTTCTGATGGCTGAATTATGGGAAGGTCAAGGGTGGAGCTGGCTTTGTGGAAAAATGGAACTTGGGACTTAACTGCTGTCAAGCTTTCTTTTGCTTTCTCTCTCATCTTTTTTTCCTCTATTCCCTCCGAATGGCTGAATCCACTCTAGGGGATCTAGTGATTGGTAGCTCCAGACTTGCGTCTTTACAGTATCTTGAACATCAAAGAAAAGACTAGTTTTCTCTGTCAGTACCAGTGTGACAGATCCCAGGGAAACAATTCTGCTGCAGTTGAATTGATCCTGGTGCCTGTCCCTTAGAGCTCTCACTGCAGCCTGGCTTTGTCTTGTCTGTGTGTCCAACTCATGTCAGTAAGAAGTAATGTCTACTATAGGAAGCAGGTACAGCCAGCCAGGGCTGGGAAGGCCAATGACAGCCATTGTACAAATTGTATTGTGGCTGGAAAGCAGTACAAAGATGTTTTTCCTGTTGCTTTTCCAACACCTATGTGATATCATTTGTAAACTACTGTAGGTAAGCCAAAATATTTAATATATAATATTTATCCATATCACTTACAGAAACATGCTCATGGTTATCTCACACAAATGTGACATACCTATTTTGTTTTGAGCTGAGAGAAACGGCAGAACAGGGTCTCACTACGTAGTTCAGACTGCTCTGGAACTCACTGTGTAGCCCAGGCTGGTATCGAACTCACAGCAATCCTCCTGCCTCAGCCTCCCAAGTGCTGGGATTACAGGTGTGCGCCACCACTCCCGGCTCTTTTCCTTTTAAATGCCTTTTACTCAGGGTTGCTTCTAGCTGCACATTAATTATTGACAAAATGTTAAAGGGATCCCTGTGTGAAAAGGCTGCCTGGTCCCTTGAAACTTAGGGAAGTTCACTGTTAAATGTGTAAACTTTATTTAGTTTATCTCAGTAGATAAGAGTTAAAACAGGAAGAAATGATTATATCACTGGGATTTGAGGGGAGAGGCACTAAGGCAAATAGGTATATGATCTAAAATCCCAAGGTAATTTTGTTTCACTAAGAGTTCAAACTTTCTTCACTTATAAAAGCAAAAAGTCCTACATGGAACTTATATACAATCTTGTCTTTTTTTATTTTATGAAACACATTTTCAAAGTATTGACACTTATGTGAAATACTCTAATTTCAGTGTTTGACAAATCATGTACTAAAAGAAAACAAGATGCTTGCTAACTCTTAGGAGAAATAAATATTTGAATTTTATTTTATTCATTTTGTTTCATTTACTTCTTGAAAAGCAGTGTAACTTCTTCCCAATCAGTCATTCAGTAACATTATTTTATTTATCAGGCTAATGAAAGTCTCCAAATGCCTTCTTTCAGAGAAAAGCAGCTGGAAAGAAGAAAAGTGAGCAATGTTTTCTGATTCTTTTGTGAATTTTATAGAGATAGTAACTTGGCATAGACCCATGTTTCCAACATCTTACCCCTTAGGAGCTAGTTAGTGTAAAAAAAGAGCAAAAGAAAAAGAGAAAAAACCCACTTGGGCAAATACAAGCACCAATTCCCTCTCTGAAAAACAAGAGAAAGGAAAAATAATCCATTTTTTATGGTATATTACCTACAAGTGAAGACATGACTTTGGTAATCATGCTTTTGTTGCACACAGACTGTAAAATATTTATGGAAACAATGTGATTTGGGTCAAGACATTAAATAAAGTAAAAGTTGCTTTATTCAATATGTGATGAACAGTATCCATATTAAAAACCATTGGGAAAAGTGTTCAAATGAAAAAATATGCTTAAAACAAATTCATCTGTTCAATGTTCATAAATGTTTTAAGAATTGCAGACAAACAAGTCTTGAAATCCATATTTACTGTACACAGTTGAAAAACTAATAGTATTTATTTAATCCAGAGAGGGAAGTGACTCAAAATTTGGCTTTTAATGATCAACAGGAAGTATTTTTCCTGAGAAATTACCGAAGTGTTTGTTGTCAACCAAGCTACAATAGGGTTATCACTTTTCTCTTGGCAAATTGCTAATGCTATTAGATTCATATTGATTTACAAAGGAGAGGTTTCTTCTAGACCTGCAGAAAATTTAAAATTCAGTCTCAAAAGTGCTGCCTTGATTAAAAGCATGTGTGTGCAAGGAATGCAAAGCTGTGTTTACTTGAGGGCTGAGTATTGCTCAATAGATATATTCCACAGCAAACGAAGTCACAGATTTACGGAGGGATATTTTCTAGTGCTGATTAGGGTCAAACTGGAGTGTTGTTCTGGTGGTTCATTCGCAAATGTGTGCTCAGGATGAAAAAAAAAAGCATAATAATTTAAACAGAATTAAAGTACAGCTACAAAGTGTTTGCATCTGTATGAAATCTGCCCCCTGGAACCTGTGTTCTGAGATACCAGTGAAATTTAATGCCAAGTTGGTTGTGACAGTTTTACTCATTCACTCACTCACTCAATGCTTGCTAATTATTTATGAATCCCTTCCTTTGAGGAGGAACACAGTTACCCTTTCCAACAACTCAAACCTCACATGTGTCAATCTAAATTCAGCCTTAAGCGTTATGCAAATCAGTGCATACTTTGCTTTCTTGTTTGTGTAAATAAATGAAAGATGTGGAAAATCCTACATAACTTATTTCAGGAGAGTTTGGGTCAAACTTCAGAAGAGAATAATATTAATGATAGTCAATATGTTATTGAGTTCATACTATCTATCAGTTTCTACCACACTATCTAGCATTCTTTTAAGTGTTTCCATTATTAAAATAGTTCTAATGATCTTTGGTTTCTGAATAAGTCATAAAATTTAATATAATATAAAATGGCAAAGAAATCTCAGTTTTTAAAATGCTGATCTTTATAGGCACAAAATGTTTTTGGATATTAGAAATAATCCACAGTTATGCCAATGTGAGAGAGAGGTTCATGCAAGACTAAGGTAAAACTGAGTACCAAAGAATCTATGTGAAAATAATGGAAATCCTTACTGCCCCAAAGAAATTTGAGTGCTGCAGCTAGTACATATCCCTTTAATGGTATATTTCCTTAGCATTTATATAGCTTCCCAACAATAAATCAGCAGGTAAATTGAACTCTGAGAATAAAAGTTTAGAGAATAAAGGGTCAAGGGTGGGGGATGTAGCTTAGCAGCCCTGCACCTGGCAAGTGCAAAGTCCTGAATTTAATTCCCAATGTTGGCAAAAAAAAAAAACAAAAAAAACAACAACAAGGGTCAAAAAACAGGAAATTTGCATATATATATACAGATGATATATGCACACAAATTTTTCTGTTTACAATAACATAATTGGGAAGATGGGAGGTGTAGCTCAGTGGTCAAAGTGCTTGCCTTGTGTGTAAGACTCTGGGTTTGATCCTCAACACCACAACAAATAAACCAACAAACTATGTTTAGTATCAAACCCTCCATTTGTCATGGGAAATATGAAGCATGAAATATTATATCTCCCAACCTATTAACGATACACTGAGTTCTTGTTCTCTAGATATTGAAGAATGAGTCCTAAGAACCACAGAGGTTAAGAGTAGGAAAATGTTTATTGATAGAAAAGCTCCTGGTGGTGGGAGAGGTCCTGAGTGGGTCACCCAGGACCCCACTTTACAGAGAAATTTTATAGGGTGAACCCCACATGGTTCAATGTGGGACACAGCCATGATCATCCAGTAAGGTTACAATTGTAGTCACTTAGATCATGGTGGTCCAATTGGGAGGCAAGTCATGCAGTAAGCATGGATGCAAAGAACAAGGGTTCTCCTAGGAGGCAGTGGGTCCAGAGGTCTCTGGTCACGCCCAGGGTGTTCAGTGTCTGTCTATACTTCACTAAGCCCAGTTCTTGGAAGAAGTATGTGGGTCTGGTCATCTTTCCTTAATCTTGAGGCCTCATTTTCAGCAGATGAGCAGCTGTGGTGTGTTTCACCTTTGTCTTTGCCCTCTCGAGGACTTAGCCCTATCTGGCTACCCATAATATTTCTACCTAGCTTATCTGTCTATAATACACTTGCCTATGATTCTTCCAGATCTACTGAAACAGAAAGTACACAAAATAAACTAATAGGTTAAATGATGCAGAAGTTGAGCAACTATGGTTCACGGACCGGTCTAACACCAGTTTTGCACAGCCTGTTAGTTAAATGTAGGTTGTAAATTTTTAAATGGCTGGAAAAAATTTTAAAAAGATATTATTTCATGACATGTACAATTATATAAAATTCATATTTTAGTGTTCATAAGTTTTATATGAACACACCTGTACTCATTCATGTGTATATTGTTTATGGCTACTTTTGTGCTATAACAACAGAGGTGGTTAATTGTAGCAGAGAAAGTTTGGCTTGTAAAACCCAAAATATTTACTATCTGGCCCTTTAGACTCATGCTAAGCCCAAGTATTGTAAATAGGTCAGTTAATTAGATTGTCTTCTAGGTATTTAGACAGGGCCTCCCTCATTCAAGTAGCCAGCCCTCCAGGAGCCAACACAGCAGAGCCAACATGGAGAACATCTGGGGCACATTCACTAGTTAGCATTATAAAAAGAAGAGACACTCCTTCCCCTAGAGATAGATAGCAATGATTGATATTCTAAATGGGAAATTCTTTGTATGTGACTTGTTTTCCCATTTGATCCTCATTTAATCAACCTGGGTGTTTGTACTTATCATCTTATTGGTTGGTCATGGTTTCCTCCCACCTCATGCCCCTATAAGACCCATTGGGTCTTATAGTTTTGTCCCACTTTGTCCCCGCCTCACCACATGGCTTTGCTCTTTAAAATGTCTTTGAAAAGGGCAGTGGGTGGATAACTTCCTGTCCTGCACTGTCTCTTAGACAGAAGCTTTCTCTCAATAAATTTTCCTACTCTTAACCTCCATTGTTCCTAGTATTCATTCTTTGATTTTAGAGAACACAAACTAGCGTTTCAGATATCTAGTAGGTTTGGGAGTGACATCTCTTCCCCCTATATCACAAGGATCTGTTTGAGATCCATCTTCAGTGAGATGTGTTATTGTCAAGAAATGTGAAGCATCTGAAATTTACTTATTCACCAATAAGAAGAGAAATGGGACTTACTTTGAATCATTTTTTTAACCACTCATGATGTATACTACTTTACTGATAAACCTGCATGATGAGGCCAAATAAATACTGCAAAACCACTTAGGAAAATAGTTAAGTCAATTAGAATTGTATTTGGTAATTCAACATGGCAAATATTTGTTATTTTTTTTTTCTGAAAGTATTCAGAAGTTATTTAGATGGGCAAAGCAAAATGGGAAGTAAACTTTTATCCATACGTTTTGGGAATATGCAACTGGGTCTGCATAGCTCAGAGTCAAATGCCCCACTCTTGCAAGTACGTTAGTGAGCTTTGCTTTTTACATTACAGTAGAATTGTCTATCTTCTCTGTGGTTTATTTTTCAGGATGGACTATTATTATTTGATTGAATTTAGCAGACTTCCAAAAAAAAATTTTCAGGTTATCCTGTCTTCCTGTGCCTTTTTAAATTTTCATGGAGATTTTATCTCCAAAGAAGAAATTCATTGTCAGCACATCTTTCACCGATAATCTGTGAGAAAACTCAACTTATATAGCCGTGGACTGGAATCCATGAGTAGAGAAGTCAGGTTGACAAGGAGGCTGCACCAGAGCCATAAAATTACAGGAGAAACATGAAAAAGCACAGAGGTGTCCTTCATGAACATATGCTTGCTTCCACTAATTTGTCTTAAAAACCAACAATTTTAAATCTAGAGAGGTAGATAACTTTAAGGATTTGGCAAATGAAATACCACTGGAATCTAAATTAATTTAAAAATAATCATCACTATTTCTGAACTATGTTGAAGAATAATTTAATAATTTAAAATACTATAGAAAGTGACTTTGTTAAACAGATGAATGTTCTGCTTGCTGTCTCTGGCATAGTTGTTCTTGGACAGACCATTTGGCAAGTACGGTTCGTGATTTCTTCCAGTGGGCTCTGCTAGGCCTCTAGAAAACTGACTACTCCGAGATTTATTTTTCTTGAACCACCAGCAAAATATAACCCCAAACTGCTGTTTAGAAAGACAAGTCTATATATTTAGATAGACAGACAGATAGATATTTATAGGCATATTCTTTTTTGGCCAGCAATTTCTGTGATTACTGGCTACTAAATATGAATAAAACAATATATTAGCACTGTTACTTTCAATCATGAATAATATGCTACAAAAGCTTTGAAAACAGTTAGTTTACTTAATTTTTTTTTTTTTTTACTGCGGTATTCTTTTTTTAAGTAAATGTTAAGAACTGAAACTGCCTGAAGTCAGATGATGCAAATACATTTCTCTTCTTATCACTCTTACTGTAGGGAAGGAAAGTTTTGAGATGCTTTCAATCTCAAGCATTTTAAAATATGGTAATTACATTTTTGAATCACCTTGGTGACAGTGTTCTGAGGACTTTTATACCATCAATCTTAAATTTACTGGTGAGAACGGTTTCGGTGAGGAGTGCAACTGAAGTACAGAACACTATAGATTCTACTTGGGGTAGTTTTAAAATCTTGAAATCATGGAATGTCATTTGTCAATTCAACATACATAGCATCTTGTGTTTTGTCCTAATGAAAATTTATGGAGCATTTTCTAATTAAGTATTCACCTCCTCCAACTCCTAACAACCCTGCCTCTGTTTAACTGACAGATTGTAGACACAAATGACTAGAGCTTTGTGTATTTTTACCTTCCAAATGATAAAGACTATTCTACCTAGAGATTTCTACCAGCATCTGTAACTTCATCTTCATCCAGGTTTTACTGGAGGAATATCATCGGATCAGTGGTAATAAGGAGAGTTTCAGGGACTACAGAATCATTGTGGTTTTATCGTGATACTCATTTGGCTTGGGTTATGAAGTACCCATTCACATCCAAACCAAATGAAGATTAACACTGGTAAAGGATACCAAACTAGTAGATTCTGATATAGGGAAGGTTAACCATTCCAAAGGGGTCCTGTATTAGTATTAAAAATTGTGCTATGAATTGTTTTTTTTTTTTTTTTTTTTTTTTTTTTGGTACTGAGGATCGAACTCAGATCCTTGTGCTTGCAAGGCAGGCGGCGGAACCTCTGAGATAAATCCCCAGCCCCTATGAATTGTGCTTTCAATATGAGTTAGTTTTAAGCTTTACATTGAAAAATCTAAGATGAATAACAATTAAAAAAATGTTTAGAGCCTGCATATTTTGGTCTTGGGAGGGCTCATTTCTGCATGCGGTGCAGTAGTGGTTGCTAAATGAAGTTTATATCTGTCATCATCCACCAAGTTAGCCTGGCACATTCTCAAACATGTGTCAGAAGTTCAAGATGAAAAAAGGAAATATGCTTTCTTAGGCCTTCCTATGATTGCTGAATTTTTGTTATCGTGTCATGGGCCTATCCAAGTTGAATGACCAAGCTCAGAGTTAGTATGTGAGGATACAATCAAAGAGAATGAAAAAAAGGTAGTCATGAAAATGTGGGTCAGATATTCAGTCAGTTTAATACAAATATCTATAAAACAAAAGATACTCAAAAGTGAAAACAATTGCATGTATTACAATAGGATATAGCAAAATGATAGCATTTTCAAAGAAAACAAAACTACTGGAAGGATACATATATATATATATATATATGTCAATATGCTAACTGTGATGATCTTTTTATAACTAGTTATAAAGTGGTAGGTATATGCATATTATTTTTCAGTATTTGTAACATTTTATGCATTGGGTTTATATTAGCTTGTTATAAAATGCTATTTCAAAACCCTAAAAAAGATTTGTTTTGTCATAAGTGGGGGAAAATAGGGAAAAAAGAGGAAGAAAGGAGAGGCATTAAATTCATTTTTCACCATAGTCTCGTAGGTCAATCTGTGCCCCAATTGTATATACTCGGTCCTTTATCTAAGTTATTTGAGGGTAGATGCTTTGGTGTGTTGGTTTCTTATTGCTCTAAGACCTGCTTGGAAAATAACTTTCCTGTGGAGCAAAAGAAACACCCAACCTATGTGCCTTCTTTTATCTTTTACTTCCTTTTGACAGAATCACATGGAAGTCAAGTCTTTCTGCTTTCAAATTCAAGTGTAATAAGGTTACTCCTAGATGGAGTAACATGGATTACAGCGATACACAATTTTCACTGTACATAAATCAATTTTTT
The DNA here is from genome assembly GCF_012274545.1 of Fukomys damarensis. Lineage (NCBI taxonomy): Eukaryota > Metazoa > Chordata > Mammalia > Rodentia > Bathyergidae > Fukomys > Fukomys damarensis. The sequence continues at coordinate 22,112,222 of NW_022900917.1, read as the reverse complement.
TTCTCATTGACTTTATTGGTACGTTTTAGGTATATAGTATAGTTACAGTCATCATTTGGATCTTGTGCCTTTACATGACAGGTCTTGGTTCTCATTTTTCCCCTTGTCCCTGCCCTCCCTTCACCCCCTCCTCCCTTCCCTGTTTACAAATACTTTATTTCCATTTTCTCATTTTCTCTTTTTTTCCTTTTCCCTTATTACCTTTCCCCTACATTTCCCACTTCTCCTACACCTTTAGTCCTTTTCTTCCTGTTTCACACTGTCAATTATATCATTAGGATGTTATGTACCACTGTAGTTTTTCATACCAGAGAAACTATTTGGTATAAATCATTTTGTTCATTGTCTAGTTCTCAAGTCTCTGTATCTTGCTGATTAGTGGAAGTGGATATACTTCATAGAACATTAGGCTGGTCAGTAGAGAATGAGAAAAAATGGTTTGGGGAGTAAGAAGTTCTGTGATTAAACTAGCTGGCCACATAGATAACTCTTTTTATCTTTCAAACCTTAGTATCCTGGTTTGAGAAAGTGAGGATAAAGAAATAATAACACCATCTATATATGTTTATTTAGAGAAATAAAAACGATATCACATGTAACGGTTTGGTTTTAGCTACTATTTTATTTAAACATAGACGTTTTTGTTGAGCTCTTTTAAAAGTTCAATACTCCTGAAGGGAGCATGGTCATATGATAAATTTTCCCAAACAAAGGAATGTTTTTGCTATGAGAAAAGAGAAAACATGCCATAACCCCTTGAATTTAAGCATTCAGGAGAAGTTGGGTGTGTAGGCACATGCCTGAAATCCCAGCTACTTAGGAGGCTAAGGCAGGAGAATTATGAATTTGAACTCAGCCTATGCAAATTGGCAAGATTTTAATCTCAAAATAAAAAATAAAAATAAAAAGAGTTGGGGATGTAGTTCAGTGGTAGAATTCTTGTCTTGCATGTGTGAGTTCCTGGGCTTAAATCTCAGAACTGGGGAAAAAATTATGAAACACTTTCTACTCTACAATATGAAAGTAACAAGTCTTGAGAGCCTTGTGATTCTGCCAGAGGAAGGGAGATAAAAATGCTGAAGATAAGCTTTACCTGTTTTAAAGTCCAAGGATGGCCTCCTTTAAAAAAAAATCAGAAACTTGGAATGTGCATGGGCGCACATTCATTAGAAGAAGTCAATGAATATTAAGTTGTTTCTGAAAATCTAGCTCTTGGTCAAGCTTGTCTTGCCTTGTGGTTTAAAAATGTAAATGTGAATGCATTTACCAGGAAGTAAACAATCTTTGTAAAATGATTGCCAAGTAGGATTCTGATAAGAACACACATGCACTTTGAGGTTTGATTCACATAAATAGGAATAGTATGAGGTTATCCAGCAGCATTAAATATAGAGTCCAGAAAGATGTATACACACTTCAGGAAAAGACAAACTTGTATAAATATTGTAATACTAAATTTATTGAAACATCATGAGATTAATACAAGTTACCTTTGACTTCTACAATTACAAAAGGTGCTCAAAGTAGTGGCCATCAGCTTCCAGACATTTATTAGTATGGCTAACTACTGCTTTGGTAACCTTGGTCAGTGTCCATTGAGACTGCTGCACATGCATTTTAATTTTTTTCTCCACAGGTCATCAGTAGAGTGGGTTTTCTGCACTATATGACATCCTCTAGGCTCCCCTGTAGATAAAAGTATGCAGGTGTTAAATCAGGGGAGCACGAACCTTGTATAAGTTTTTCTTTCCCTGAGGTGTGTATACATTTTTTTTTTTTTGGTGGACTCTGTATTTGAAAGCAGTTAAATCAAACAATGACATTTTATATTTTGACTTTATTCTAGGTGTAAAGGAAAATCTAGGACCCTATTATTCTTCATCAGTTCAGATAAAATGATTGACTTCTTTTCGGTTGAAACAAAGCTTGTTTTATGAGCCAGGCAGCGGCACCACTGAGCTAAATCCCTGGCCCCTCAAAACTTGTTTTAATTATGTATAAAATTGTCCAGATGATCATAACTTGCAAGCTATCAGAGAAAGTATGACTGTGACAAGAAAAATAGCATTTGATTCAGCTTTTCCACTGTAGGCAAGTATGTTCACTTTTGCTGTGATGGGGCAAGAGGAAGGGCAGAAGAAAAACTGTCAACTGAACATACGAGCTGCTGATCTAAATCCAAATTAAAGCATCTCAGTGAAGTTGTAAGAAGCTGATGTTTCATAAAAATTAAATCTCCATGAGAATTTCACAGTTGAAGACCTGCTGCCACACATAAACATTATCAGCATACTTTTTTCCTGGTCATTAATGCTATAGATTGATGTCTCTTTATGGATTCCATTATTTCTTAGTTTTGTGACTTGTCAAGTATTTAATCTCTGAAAACCTTGGTTTTCTCTTTTGCAAATTCTACTTTGCAGCCTTACAAAATATACTTTATTGAGTAGCTATAAAGTAGGCATATAAGACATAACTTTAATTTTCACAACATTCCTATAAGCGTAGAAACAGGCAGAATATAAAATAATGAACTTGTTCAAAATCACACAACTAAGTAGGCTAAATTGAATCCATCTTAATCTAAATTATATAGTACTCTTATGAGGGAACATTGTTTATCAGGGCATACCTTAAAATAAGCACTCTTCAAATGTTAAATTTCCTTCTTTTCTGACTGAAAAGTACTACTGATACTATAGAGGGGTTTAAAAAAAAAAAACTAAGAAGAAAGCAGTAAAGTACGGAAAAAAATGAGACTTTCAGACACCTCCATGGCTTCCTTCTATAAAACACCAAGAGAGGGCTTGGGGTAAAGGAGCTCTCAGATGTCCCTGGAGACTCAGCGGTGGGTTGTGAAGGCAGCATTAGAGACAGGAAGGAAGGACAGGATAGAAGGAGGAAGGGGAAGGACGAAGAAAAGACACTGAAGTAACCGTGTGGAGAATTCGGAACTGAAAGGAGATGGTAAAGGCTAAGAGGAGGTTGTAGCAGGAGTTTGAAGTTTGCAATCCTGGAGGAAGACAGTGGGGTCCAAGACAAAACACTAAAAGGTTTTTCTGCAAGAAGAAGTGGATGCAACTCTTACCCCTTTTTCCTTTAAGGAAACTCAAAGCAGGATCTGCCTTATCATTAGCTTCAGTATGGACGTGAACTGCGGTAAATATTGTGCAGACATTGGTCCAGGCCATTTATGCAACCTTCACGTCCAGGAGAGGGTCACTGCTTTGGCATGACACCCGAGGAATCCAGAAAGACGTGTAGGGCCGTGGGGAAAGAGATAACAAGAAGAGCAGGGTTCAAGTGCCCGTGATTGCATTGCTATAGTTAAGTGGCATACTCCTCTGTAAATGGGGACAGTGAGATCTGTCTCAAAGAGAAATGAAGCTCAGGTGAGATGATAAAGCTTTCTAGCAGTTCCATGAATATTATTTATGATTAATATGTGTCACTGAGATTTACTAGTTCCAAGTGAGTTCCATAATGAGCAAGGGCCATCTTATTTAGAGGTGCATTTAGAGTTTCCTCTGTCTTCAAATTTAGTGGTTTTCCACAAATCACCAGGGGTTCCATACTGCTGTCTTATATGACGCACTGGAAAGGGAGGGATTATTGGGAATTACAATTTATTTATGTGTATGTTTTGATGACAAGTCAAATGATGATGGCCATATTTTCAGTGCCCCAGTTAAGGACATATGGTCACATGATGTGACAAAATATTTGAAATAAGATATATCTGGAAAAATCTAGGCTCTTTGGTCACTGGAACTATAAAATGGCATTGCCAGCAACAATCCCACAACCTCAGCATTTTCAAAGTCTTTGCTAGAGGGCAAACTTCCAAGTTCAAGAAGGAGTGCGCTACAGGGCTTTCAATTTCCCCTCCTGCACCCAGGGGAACAAATAATTAGTGCTTTCCTATGCCTGAAGAGGAGACTGGAGCCCAGAAATTCTACTATCAGTGCTTGCTTACTAGCAAGAGGCATGGTTGTGCCATGCATCACTAAGGATTATAACAGATTAGCAACTAAATTTGTGTTAATTAAAAATAATCAACTATAATAAGAAGACAGTTTCTAGAAAATTACCATATTGATCAAGTTGCTGTCTAAACAACTTGAAAAATACAGAACAAATTTTGGAGGCCCAATGCCAAGTGACTGAAGAGGCTCATTAAAATTTACTGTAAAAAATAACATACTGCTCAATTAAATTTGTTAATAATGATTACAAAAATAGTTAACAAATAAATAGTTGATAGGGGCGTTTAAACTTAATAGTTTAGGTAATTATGAGAACATTTGAAGAAAAGTGCAACAGGCCTTTAAGAGGTTAGGACTGAATGTTCAAAGGTGATTTTCTTAAAAAATGAAAATAAGATTTGAAACTAAATAAGACTGTGTAAAGTACTGTGAAATACTTGAACCGTGACTTACATTTTGAAATAGATAATATTGTAATTTGGAGATTGACTGAGATTTTGGACTGAGGCGCTCTTAAATTGACTAAAGATCTCACCACTAGTTTGTTTAGGGGAAAACTTATAAAAATGCATCTTAATGTCTTGAGCAGTTATATATTGGTTGAGTGTAGATCTAGTTACTATCTTGTTAAAGATTTTTGAAAAAAGACTCTTCTGAAGTTATCTTATTTAAAACAATCACTTGAAACACTCCTAATTTATCACAGTACAAATCTTCTTGGCAAAATAAAGTATTTATTATATAATAGCTTTCAAGGACTTTGACTAAGTGGCAAGTGGATTTGGTGAAACCGATTACCTGGGCCATTTTTCCATAAATGTGATAAACACAATGGCAGAAAAGGGTGAAACTTAAAATATTACTATTCATATGAAATTCATTAATTAATACATTTCATTTATTGGATTTCTTCTTATTTCCCAAAAGGATTGGTGAGGGCCACTTGTTTCCTTTGCAGATATTTTCTGACCATTGTTGTCTGCTGCCCTGTTTCATTTTTGTGGATCCAGTTCTCTTTCTCAATAATAATATATATGGGAACTGCAGATTGAGAAAACCTGACCAGAAGAGAAAAGCAGAATGCAGACGTGGAGGATCACCTCTGCCAAAAGTTATAAGCAAACTTTTTCATCCCAGCGGCTCTGAATTCACTCATAACCCATAAAGTGGAGATATCCATCACTCAGCTAGGCAGTGCCTACACCGGTGGGAGGCTGAGAGCCAGTGATTGCCATGCTGGTTGCTGAGCTCTGACAATAAACTCATAACTGTAATGGGAGTTAGGTGCCCAAAGGAGAAAAAGACAAATACAGGCCCAGGGCTCCTTAGTAAGTTATTTCAAAAATCGAATAAGAGGTGATAGAGAAATTAGAACCCAATATCATGAACAGACAAGCAGTCAGTTCTCATTCCTTCCAAGTTGTCTAGGTGATTTGCAGAAGACTGGGGAATTACTTGATTCCCCTTTACTTTCAGAAATAGATGAAGTAATTAAAAATCTTCCCCAAGAGAAAGTTCTTGGCCCTGGCGGAGCTACAGGAGATTTCTATAAAACCTTTGGCTTAGCTCTTTCTGTACGTTTACTTGATGAGCTCAATCACATGAGGGACTCAGGTGAATTCATCCCTGCCAGCCCTTATATCCAGATTATCTTAATTGCTGAAAAGGATAAAGAGGCAGAAAACTGCACCACATTGAGGTACAGACTTCTGATTAAAGTAGATATCAACTTTTGCAATGGATCTTGGCAATTTTCATCATCATCTAGAATCAGAGAGATTGTCATCAGGCCATTGTTTGGGGATTTGTCATTCTCTGGGTAAGATGATTTTTAAAAAAATACCTGGATTCTAGTTCTGTTAGAATCACAGGACACTAGCATGGCCATTTATTGGTTTTCTTTAAAAAATGTTTCTCTTTTCAGCAGTCCCATATCAGGCATGTGGGCTTAACAGCCTAAGATCTTCTTTATTTAATAATATGCTTTTGCTTATGTGCCAGTTAAGCAGGATAAAGTGTATTTCTCTATACTCCAGTGTACAATGGGAAATCTAACTTTCTCTATTTTTTCAATATCCCAAATGGTAAAAGGGAGAGGCTGATTGTATATCACTTCACTAGCTTATAGTTAAAAAAGAGAAAAAGCATGAAGAGGGATTGAAAAATACCTTACAGGAGAAAAACTGTTCATGTGCATGTATATATTTTTATGTGTGAATTACAAAGAAGAACAGAAAACCGTGAGAGAGAAACCTATGTAACAAATGCCAAAATATGTGTTTGCCAACATTATCCAGATGATTGTGGCAAAGAACTTTTTAATGTGAAAGTTCTACCTGCTGCAGTTTTTCTGAGCAGAATATGTTGGCCAATATATTCTATAGATGCTTCTTTACTGAAAAGGGGTCTTTCACCTGTTATTCCTGTGGGCTTTTCTGAGGGAAACTGGGCCATCTACCTTCAAGGAAGTATTTTAAGCTGTGCTATTCCATACATGTGGACTGTGATCTTCTGTGCCAGGCAAGTGGCCCTCCATCCTGAGAAATGCCCGATCAAACAATGAGTGGCAGCACTTAGGGGCACAAGGACATTCAGTGGCCACTGGTTCATGAAGGACTCTGACATAAAAGGGTCTCTTCTCTCTCTCTTTTTTTGGACCGGGGATAGAACTCAGGACCCTGCACTTGCAAGGCAGGTGGAAGAACCACGGAGTTACATCCCCAGCACCATAAAAGGTTTTCTCAGGAGACAGAAAGGGAATGTGAACAATGAGAAATGTGGGGAGAAAATGAAGCAATTGTAGAGGAAGTGTGAAATATATGAGCAGGCCAAACAAAAGGGGATGAGTCAAGTTGATAACAGGCATATGAGTCCATCTAATTCCAGCTGTTGGTGGGGTGGAAAACAAACACATTACTACGTACGGTGGATTCTCAGTGGTACTCCTCTTATCAAAACATATTTAGGTTTTTATGGGACCAGCTGATGCTGTAATTACTGTTTTTGCTTTTAAGGGCCTATCATATAGCTGGCATGGTTATTTATTATGCTATGTAGCTATGCATTAAATTATTTACTCAACTAATAATAGCAATAATATTATTATTCTATTGTTATTTTATTAGTATTAGTAAATTATTATAATTAGCAAATTATTATTATAGTAATAATAATTATAATTATAATTATTATAGACAGGATCTCACTATGTAGCCTAGGCTGGCCCTGAACTTGCAGTGAACCTCCTGCCTCAGCCTCCCAAGTCCTGGGATTACAGGTGTGTGCCACCACACCTGTCTAACAAATAATTACTTAGTGCCTCCTGCATCCTCAGAACTTCACTAGGAGTTGTGGAAGCAACAAAGAGCAAAGTGAACATGGTCTTTTCCTAGTGGAACTTACTATAATCTAGCAACATTTAACAAGACATTATAAACTAACTAATTGATTTGCGACTGTTCTATGCAGGAGAATTGCAGTTCTATAAGCCTTTTACTAGGGTGCACTAGCTTAGTAATAGGGGAAAATGTCCTGGACTTGAATTCGTCTCCCTGTCATTTTCATGAAGTCCTTAGAATAAGCCCTTCTTCACCTGAGTGCTGCTAAACAAACCAAAGTCATCATACCTGTGAATAAAAATCAGTATTTTAAAAGTGTGAATTGGGATTGCTGTCAGCAGTCAATGCGGCAGTGGATGGGAAGCTGCCGAGAACAACTCTGTGTAGGTTTGTGAGGCTTTTCCTGAAGGCCATTTCTGGATTTTTTTTTTTTTCTGGTGGCAAGAGTGTGTTTCTGGAGGAAGTAAGCTACATTCATACCAGCATCTTAGAAACCATAGGGAGGGGATCAGTAGTTTTCAAAAGGAAGCACTAAGACACAAAGACAGTTGGGAACATTTGAGCACTGGGTACACAGAAAAGATGAGCAGTGGTCCTTTCCTTTCACAGTCTAAATATCCTACATGGGCGGTGCACTTTATAATCTTAGGTTCAGAAATAGGATGATGCCAGGCATTGCCCACTTTGGAGGAGCTAGAAAAGGGAGGGCTTTAAATACTGCATTAGGGACAAAAACATTGGAAGGCTGAGCGCTCACCCTCATTTATTAATTCACTCATCGAATCACCACTTACCAGGACTGGCTCTTGCTATTGTACTCCACCATCAAAGAGATAAAGATAAATAAGATTTGGTGCCTGCCAGATATATTTATTCTTGGCTTAAGGAGAGGTACACTGCAGGCCTGCGTACATCTTATATATTGAATTAAATGTTTTCCATCATCTCTAGGTCCTCTCAGTTTCTACCCTAGTGTGTTCCTCATAGCACTCTGGCTCCTTGGTCTAACAGCGGATATCCCATAAGCATCCATCAAGTAAAAGAAAAAGCGAATGGCCGACCATGCACACAGGGAACAACACACACACGGTGCTCACCACATCTTACAGTTCAGGGAGCGTCTAACCAAATAAACAATCACCCATTTGTCTGTATCTCCTACATGAAGGGAGAAGTACACTGAACACAGACTTATGGTCAGGAGACCCTAAGTTGAAAGTGTTGACATTACCAACTAAGCCGGATGAAGGGGAAAACCTTGCAGTTTAGACTGGGATAAAAGCACATACAAAGACCTAGAGGCAAGAGAGAATAAGATAACTTTTGTGTGTAGGAAGCAAGAGAATCCTCAGGAATGGGACAATGAAGGCAGAGAAGTGAATGAATGAATGAAAAAGCATTTTCTTAGCTAAACACTTGGCCAATGCTGCCCACACTTCAAGAACCTAAACAACCAGACCGGTTACCTTTGTCTGACCTAGTTTTCACGGAAGCCCCCTTATAGCTAAATTCCCTGTGCCTCTCATTTGATTCTCTCTTATATTATTTTGTTCCTGTCATATAATATAATAGAAGAAATATTTAACTTCTATGATTCTTAGGTTATGGTGTGTATATAATTGTATTGCTTGAAGTTACAGAGTACTGTAACTTACTGTGGGAATATCAGGGCAGATGATTTTACCCTTATCATTTATTGGACAGGAGAAAGAATAAATTTCTGCTTTGGGCTAGTGTGGTGCCACAGAATCAAAGGGAATCGGACTGGATGTCAGCAAGGTGCATTGCAGGTTTGTGTGGTGGAGCGCCTTACTCTCCAGTGCTGGATCCTAGGTGGCACGAGTGGTTGTTAATCACTGGAACCCTATTAATGCACAGAGACAGACAGATGGACCTGGACTACAAACTCCTGCAGGTGCCCATGAGTAGAACCTCTTTCTCATACAGCTGTCTTCTTTGTTGTCACATCTGTGGTCAGGCAAAGGGTTGTTGTGTGGTCTTTTATCAATGTCACTGGGACTCTAATAACTTTTTAAGGATGACTTGTTTCTATGCCCCAGATCTTATTTCCTTGTGTTTCAACCCAACAGTGAATATTCTATTAATGACTGTTCTGCATATTGAATGGAAAGTGTTTTGTGAGAAGGACCTATTTTTCTTTCAAACCAGTGAGGATATCATGTGGCAGATGGTTAATTCCCATGGGTTAATGAGTGTATCCACACACTTCACGATTTAAAATATCCTGCGGACATTTCCTTTGGTGAAAGGATTGCTAGATTTTTAATTTACATTTGTATGAAGTACATATTCACTGTTTTCTGCTGATACCTAGAAAAAGAGATTTTTATCACAATGTGTGAAATATATGTCATTATAGATATATATTCTTCTGGTGCTTGGTACTTACAGAAATATAAACTCTGGTAGACCTTTAAGATTACATTTTAATTATCAATTGTTTTTAAATTAAGAATAAAAAATTTAACTTTCTTATGCAATATTTGGCAGTATTCAAATGAGTCATTTTGTGCCCTTGTGTTCAGAAGATTGATATATTTTTTTCATTAAGTTTATTGGTACTTTTTAGGTATACAGTATAGTTACATTCATCATTTGGATCTTGTACCTTTACATGACAGGTCTTGGTTTTCTCATTTTTCCCCATATTCCTGTTCTCCCTTCACTCCTTCCATCCTTCCCTATTTACAAAGACTTTGTTTCCACTTTTTCCTTTTCTCATATTTTTTCTTTTCCCTTATTTCATTTCCCCTACCCTTCCAGAAGATTTATCTTTTTGAATGATGGGAGATCTTTTCTTTGTTATATAAAATTAAGAAACTAATAATTTATAGCCTTTTAAAAGGAGGAAAGGTCTTGTAAAACGGTTATACTAAACTGTCCAAAAATTGACAGAAGCAAAAAAAAAAAAAAAAAAATCAGATTTGAATTTGCTCTAAAAAGTACCAATAAACAGTCATAATTTTAGATACCTTAAAGTAGTTATATAATGGTAGCTTATCTGTGTAGCTAAATTTATATAATAGTTATGTTTTAGGAATTATTGTTTATAGGGTGAACCAAAAAAAAAACAAACAAATTCATAATAAAGTCATATCAATTAGGAAAACATTTATGTTTAAAAATAAATGACAAATTAGTATTTTCACAGTTTCCTATAAATAACTGTAATTGTATATGCAATTAAATTATATGAACTGTTAGACGCACTCACTATTCACTGAGACCTCCATGGCCTGTATAGGTGAACAGAATGCCCCAGATTTTCATGGCTTCAAGGTCAGTGGTTAACTCTAACCTCTGGTGTCACTTTAGGTCTTACCATCAGACTCAGTTCACAAGAACTTGGACTGGAACAGGTCCTTCTTTTGTTAAATGAGAATTAGGAAGCACTTGGCTTCCAGTTGGATGGAACTGGGTGGGCAATACACTTGAATCTGTCTCCAGAGTTGCTGGTAGGATTTCAGAAAACCATGCAAAGGCTAGGGCCCAACTGAGGTAACAGAAGAAGGTAGATGCACAGAGAATAAATCCCTGGGATTTCTTAAACAAAGAGCTAGTATGTGACTCTCCCCCATAATTTTGCATATGCAGAATAGGACAAACTCAAAAGGATGAAACCACAATAAAAAACCCTGTTGCAGCCTGTGTTTTGCATATCAGAAAGTAAAACGCCAGAAAGAATTTGAGGACAAAGTCTGAGCAAGAAAATAAATAAAATGTATTAGGACTCTTTTTAGAAACATAGAAAATAGCTTAATAAAGAAATTAAGTAATTCTTTTCAGCATTTTCACATAGTCATGTTAATGGATACACTGAGAATATTTAATAAGAAAAAGTAAAATCAAATAATGGTTAGACTACAGGAAAAGAAAAGGCTTCGAGTTAGAAAGACTTAAAGTTTCAGAGTAAAATAAGTGGAACGAGGCTAGGTTTCTTGGTATCTATTTAAGTTGGACTTTTAAAAAGATTGGTTCATAACTGGCTGAGAAGATAAAAGCAGAAGCTGGGGGAGTTTTTTTTGACTTACCCATGTCTCTCATATCATGCAAGAATCAATTCACATATCTGCAAAGAGAACACATTAAAATATCAATGCTTTTTTTTTTCACATTTTTACTTTGTGTTTTAAACCAAAATCAGATTTTGGATAAATGAGTATCACATTAAAGAATTCATTTCCCACTGGAGTCTGGCTATTTCACTCTAATATTTTCATCTACTTTATGCCTCTTGTACTGCATTTTACTTTTCCTGATTCATCTTTTTCTTCCCCCGTCTGTGCATTTTCTTGCTTCATCCAGTTCAATTTACGCTGCTAATGTTGGAAAGAATATTATAACTCAACCTTCGCGTAATGGCTTATAACCTCCCGATTTTGTGATCTTTTTAAGGGCTGTTATATTGACAAGTAAATTATACTTAGTCCAGCCAATTGTATGTACTTATGTCACTTTAAATTTAACTTTATCACTAGTTGTCAAATTCTCCCCTGTGGCCTTTTTAATGTTCCAATGTATTTGGCAATATATTTTTTTTATTGACATTTCAATTTTGTTTTGCAGCGTGCTAAAGTTACAAGAAAACAAATGACTAAAAGTTAAACTTGAGCCAACCCAGGCTAAAGTGAAGTCTGAGGAGTCTTAGGGAAGATATTACTTTGTTCTGAATTCACTCATATTCCTTCAATTAAAACCTGGATGATGAACTCTTATCTACTCAGTAGGGTACAGCAGTAAGAGGCCATTGCCAAACAAGCCAGGCATTTAGATTTCTTGACTAGATTTACAATTCCATTGTTTGTTTTGTGGTCAGTGAAGGAAGCCCCTACTCATTTAAGTACCTCGGCTTGCAAATATGTAATGTTTTCCTTTAGTTCATTCACTACTATTTTAATTGGTTTGCTTCTTGTTCCATGATCAATTTTTCCCAGATGCTATAAATTACTGTTTTTTTATATAAATTACTTTTCACAACCTTGTCTATATTTATATTTTCTTGGTGCTTGACAGATACTCAGGACATATTTGACAACCTAGAGTTGCTGTGTCTCTCACCTAACAAAAACATTTAGGTCACAGACTAGAGATCATGATTTATGTGTTTTTCACTTGATTTTATTAATGTTGGGAAATAAAAGCAATAACGCCATGATTTGTTACTTCTACTGGCTAATGGTATTGCATACTGCTTAGAGCTGTGCTGCTCAACGCAGTTGTCACTAGCTACACGTGGCTACTTAAATTACATTAAACTTAATTTAAAATCTAGTTCTTCTACCACACTAGGCACACTTAAAATGCTCAATAGGTACATGCGGCTACCTTACTGGGCAGTGTAGATTATGGGACATTTCTATTATTTCAGAAACTTCTTCTGAGCATCGCTGTCTTAGAAAGGCATCCTGAGTAGATTATTATACAAGAATGGTATATAGAATGATAGAATTTTTTTTTTCTTCATGATTTCATACTGTTTTGGGAGATGTCTGCTAGTTCAGACCTAAAAAAATATATGTAGGACCATTTCTGGTGCTAAATGATTAAAAAAGACATTAAATTGACAACAGCAAATTCATAGAGTAAGATTAAAACACTAGTAGCAATTTATACCAAATGACTTTGTAGTGGTTCTCTCACCTTTCCTAACTTCTGGATATTGGTTTGGCCTATTGGTAAGGGACTGCTGTAGGGCATTGGCAAACTTCATACCTGTAATGTGTGTTCCCAGCTATTCTGTCCTCAGAGATTAAAAAAAAAAATACTGGGACCATTGGGAGCTAATGCTTTCTCTTCTACCTCACCTCTCTTAGCTGCTGCACCATGTGTTCTGGTATCCTGGTATCCATGTCTCTGCCTAAAGAGAGATCAATTTTCCAGTTTAGATCCGTATCAGGAAGTTATGCTTCCTACCAAGAGGAGATTTGAAGACTCCATTTTCTCTAAATCACAGAAAGAAAAAAAGGTCACCTAGAACCCAGACAGCAGACAACAAACAGATCACTTTAATGAAAAAAAAAAAAAAAAAAGAGATAAAGCCAACAGAGCCCAGCCACTTCTGACACTAAGAAGAGTGAACTTTAAGAGGCTCCTGTTGATATCCCTAAAATAAGATTTTAACAAATTATACATGGAGACTAAGATCAAGGGTGACATTATTATAGTGCAGCAAAGACCTGGAAAAGTGTGAAACAAAACAAAACAAAACAAAACCTTGCTGTACTAAGTAGAGGATGTTCACAAGGTCTTCATGAGGAGGATCTGGAAACTGAAATCAGAATCCCACTGTCCTGCTTATATTTAGTCCACCATTTCCAAGTATCTTCTACAGAACTACTAAGAACTACAGGAAAAATAGTTTCTATGGTAAATAAATTTAGGAAATGTTGGTCTAAATAAGATTAAATAAGCTAAATGTGTAAAGCTCATCAAGACTTTTACTATGTGTGTGTAGTATGATTCTCAAAGAGGCTAAGGGAGGGATAAAATATTTCTTAGGCCTTTGTAATAAATATTTGGAAGTTTAGGTAAAACCCCAAGGCAGAGAAATTAATGGAAGTAGCTTCATATTACAGAGTTGCTACTGAAAACACTACCACAGGAGCTAAGGGATCACATAGTGGTAATGACAATGTTAATAATGAATGAATGAATGTTTAAAAACTCGTAACAGTTTTTATGTGCCTTGCACATAGTAAGTGTTCAAAAGTAATAGCTATTGGGTAAGGGATTTAGCTCAGTGGTGCTGCTGCCTGTCTAGCAAGTGCAAGGTCCTGAGTTGGATCCCTGGTACCAAAGGAAAAAAAAAAAGCCCAAGTAATTGCTATTATTTAGGGTTTGTTGGATCTAATGGAGAACTATATACCGAGTCATTCTTGGCCAAGAAGAAGCAAGGATGCTGAATAGACCCAAATGGCATGAAGTCACAGAGAGGCCTCTCAGGGCCTGGAGGATTGTTTCATACCTCATCTGGTAGTGCTGCGAATCTCCAACCCACAGGTGAGACTCAATGGTCACAGATCAAAGTATCCAATGTGGATGAGCGGTCCGTGAGAGAGCGAGTGGCTTGTCAGGAAATGAGCCAGAGGCTGTAACTAGATGTGGACTAGGTCAGTGCAGTGATAAATCTGGAACCTGAGCGAGTACTAATCCATTGGCCCTGGTGATCACGCTTCCCCATGGTGATACCAGTATTGGAGCAAAGTCAGCATGCCACTGTCTGTATTTGTTTACTCATTCAATGATGAAGTTACAAGGAGAAACAATCAAATACAGCCTCTACCATTCTGTACTCTTATTTTTCAGTTGCAACTACATCTTGAGGAAGGTTCTGCCTAGGACTCACTCGTTGAGACCTGAGTGTCCCAGAGCATCCCAGGGAGGATGCCTGGGGAGGCAGGTTGCAGTTGAGATGACTATTATTGAAGAAGGGGTAGTCCTGGCCCTTAGGAACAGAGTGAGGCTCCAGAAGAGAAAAACATGTGAAACAGAAGGACTCTAAGAGAGGTCAGTTCTGGAGGAAGGAGTGGAAGGTCATTAGGTCTTAAAGGAAGGTTGAGAATTGGGCCCTAGGAGCTTCCTCTTCTCCTTCCTTTCCTCCTAACCCTGTAAACCAATTGTCTTCAGGCAGAGACCTTGATTGAAAATGGCCCAAATTGACTCTGGAGAAATAAAAATGGATCATAAATATAAAAGATTGCCAACCCAACATAAAAGATTGACATTAAAACAAGGAGTTAATTTGAAAAGATTTTAAGCACAATGGATGTATTCAGAATGCTTTTTAAACCAGGGAAAAAGGTCCTGTAGTCAAAATTTTGTTGTAGCATTGATTCTTCAGGTGAAACTCTAAAAATAAATGATAGAGATTTTAAATGTTTTAATACATAGACATATACCATGGCACTGGTAGACATAACGATATTTTGGCACCTAAAATAACATGAATACAGGACTGCAAAAATGAGAGCAGCATTTACTACTACCATTGTCATTGAACAAATGACAGTCATTGAATAAATGATAGTTAAATGCTTCTATATTCTCTATAGTATTTTTGACCCCTTTTTACTTGTCTCTTGGTGCACAACCAGTCAATTTAAATCTTAATGGGTTAAAAAAATTGTTGCCTATTTTGGGTGGGAAATTACTTTGCTATAGTTGCTTATTTCATGCATGAGGTCATAGCCAGCTGGTATTGCTGGTGGGGAATGGGGTTAAAGGTCTGGAACAGTTCCGATGCCTGGGTTCTCTTTCTCTATCCGGTCTTGTGTCCCTGGATCCTTTACAACATGGGGTGGACTTGGATTACAAGGCAGCAAGCACAACCAGATTCAAGGTCTTTTGAGGCAGAGGCTTGGTAGTGGTAAAGTGTCACTTGCCCCACATTCATCAATAAAAGGGATTAGCGAGCAGCCCAGTTTCAAGGGATGGGAAAATAGTCTCCAGCTCTTAATGACAGAGGTGACAAGGACACACTGTAAAAAGGCACGTATCTAAAGAAGAAAGGAATTTTGTAGTCCTATTTGCAAATAATCTGCCACAGCCCCTAACCCATTACAAAAGAGTAAAACAGGCAACTAATAAAAAGGGCCCTGCCCTATCAGGCATTCTCCTAAAGAATAATTTTGCTTCTGTTCTTTCTTAAAACCTGAAGCTTTAAACATGTAGACTTGCTTGGGCCATCTGCCAGATAACATTGATTATAATCTTTATATTGATATATTAGCAGCAAAACTGTATTATATGTCTGTATATTAATTTCTTCAAAGATTGAGCTGGTTTTATATTAATAAGTTGACTTTCAACCTTGTGATTTGTAAACTTAAAAAGAATAGTTTACATCTACCTTGCCCTGTTTCCAAAAATATAATCTTTGTAATCACCAAAGAAGCCTGTATATTTCAATTCTAAAATTGTTATTTAATTATATTATCTAATTATATCCACATTGTTGACATTGTGAGCATTTAGATTGTGAGTCCAAGACAACAAAATACAGTTGATGTTTGTGTTTTAATTCCTTTTATTTTATGTGTTCCAAAGGGATAAATAGACTGTAAATACTGACAAGGTCCTTATTCTCATTCTGTCTTCTTCCAGATATTAGAACATCAAATAAAAAAACTTGCTTTTCAGTAAAAAGCTTTATTACTTTAGATGACACTTCAGGATTTAATGGGTACAGAAACAAATCCATAAATTCGATAACAAAATCTCCTAGCCTGTTATTTAGAAGCTCTTTTGCTAATGTTGATGTCACATGACCTTCTTTTAAAATTTTCCTTCTATTGTATTCCTGGGTTGATAAACAGGTAGAAATCAAGTTTGTGACGTGTATTTTTATAGATGTTTGAGTAAAAGGAGAGAAGTGAGAGGAGAAAGAGAATAAAACGTTCTATTTACTTTTTTTGTTTTCGGTTCTAGGGATCGAACTCAGGTCTTTGTGCTTTCAAGGCAGGCAGTGGAACCACTGAGCTAAATCTCCAGCCAGCCCTATTTACTACTTATTCCATATCTTCTAATTCCATCTCTATGTTGTTTACATTCTTCTGGCTTTTTGGAAAGCAACAAGCTTAACTTAATTATTTAATTTTGAGTGCCCTAAAATTTTAACAAAGCCCCTCAGTGAATTCAGCTTTCTTTTCTGGAAATAACTCTGATAATTTAAACTCTTAAAAAAAAGTATATGGCAGGGACAAGAGGTAAAAATGAGAACCAAGACCTGTCATGTAAAGGTACAAGATCCCAGTAACGAATGTAACTGTACTGTATACCTAGAATGTACTAATAAATTCAATAAAAAGAAAAAAAAAGTATATGTCAGTACATAACTGTATAATGCAATGGGAAGGATAATGATGTTTGTGAAATTATTGGTCACATTCATCCATTCAGAAGATATTTTTGAGTA
Organism: Fukomys damarensis; assembly: GCF_012274545.1. Lineage (NCBI taxonomy): Eukaryota > Metazoa > Chordata > Mammalia > Rodentia > Bathyergidae > Fukomys > Fukomys damarensis. Next base: position 22,094,964 of record NW_022900917.1, on the reverse strand, counting down.
TTTCTTTTATTCTGTCATGTAAAGGTACAAGATCCCAGTAACGAATGTAACTGTACTGTATACCTAGAATGTACTAATAAATTCAATAAAAAGAAAAAAAAAGTATATGTCAGTACATAACTGTATAATGCAATGGGAAGGATAATGATGTTTGTGAAATTATTGGTCACATTCATCCATTCAGAAGATATTTTTGAGTATTTCTTTTATTCTAAGTACTTTGCTAAATATTGTGAGCTATGTTAATTTCTCCTAAAGAGAAATTTTATAATGTTTATAATCTAGATGTGGCTGTTTTAAAAGAAATCATAATTTAAGTTTTAAATTATTTGTCCCTGAACACTATTTCATATATAGTAGCTCACGATATACATTTTTTTTTCTTTTTTTCCTGTACCCAGGATCGAACTCAGGACCTTGTGCTTATGAGGCAGGTGTGGCACCACTGAGCTAAATCCCCAGCCCCACATTTTTGGAAAGAATGAATTAATGTTTTTCAATGTATAACAAATCATACACACATCAACTACTCAATACGAATATCCATGAAAATAAGATACTCCCATGCTTTAATATTAAAATGGTTAAAAGATGTCTTGTTCCCTTGTTTGTTGCAGTATAGATCACAATAACCAAGATATGAAATCATTAAATGTCTATCAATAAACAAATAAGCAGAGAAAATACATCAATTGGATGTATATATACACAGTGGAATATTATGCATCTGTAAAAAATCCTTTTATTTGTGAAAACATCATTGAAACTAGAGGACATTATGTTATGTTAAATAAACAGGGTGTAGAAAGAGAACTACTACATGATATTACTTGTGTGCAGAAGTTAAATACACATAAGCAAAGAATATAATGTTGACTGCTAGGGACTGAGGGAGAAGATGGAATACAAAGGTTCAATTACACAGAAAAAATAAACCCTGAAGATGTAAAGTACAACATACTGACTATAGTCAATGCTGTTGTATACTATAATTTGCCAAGATCTTAAACATTCTAATCACAAGAGAAAAGGTAAGTACACAAGATGATAAATCAATTAGCTTGCTAATAATAACTGTTTCATTATGTGTAGGTATACTAAATATTTTCCACCCTAAATACATACAATTTTTGTAAATTATACTTTGCTAAAATGGGGGGGATAGACTCTTTGCCTTTGGTGTGTGTGTGTGTGTGTGTGTGTGTGTGTGGTGACAGGGCCTTGTATATGCTAGCAAGTCCTCTACCACTGAGCAACATCCCAGCCCCTCCTTTGATATATATATATATATATATA
>NW_022900917.1:22072165-22093367 GCF_012274545.1 Fukomys damarensis | reverse complement strand
ATATATATATATATATATATTCATATACAGTCTTCCATAATTTGCTCCAGAATGAGCCAGTATCACTTGAGTGTTGAAGCCCTAATCAAGGAGACTCTTATGTTATTTTAGTTCAACATTGTTCTTTGAAAGCATTAAAACTGGAAAACATTTTACTATGTGTTTGTTTCCTTTTTATTCTACGATTGGATGGAGGACGTCCACTTTCAACTGGCCTGATTAGCCAGGGCTTGGTGGACTTCCCTCGTAGTTTTCTTACCAGGGTGACCGTTGACCCAAGCCAGTCCTATCTCATTTATTCTGGACAACTTGCATCTTCCACTGGATATGTTCCTACTTTTGTCTTCTTTATCTTTCCACTAAAGTCTTTCATCTTAACATAGAAATCTTCGTTAATGTGACTTCCTTTTACACAGTAATTGGTGCTTCCTTAGCATATGTGTGGAGGCTGGATTCAGCAGATGAGACTTTGACCATTCACATTTCATCAGAGCTAACGCAGCAACAGAGTGAATTCATGAGAAGGAGAAAAGACAAAAGCAGGGCTTCTCCAATTAGGGTCCTCATCACAGGCATTGGAATCCTTGGGATGTTTGGTGAACATTCACATATTTGGATCTGACTAAATCAGAATTTAAATTGCCGCACCAGCCAATGAGATTCAGACAAGAAAGTTGCACAATGAAACATTTTAAAAAATATAATATTGAAAGAATTTTAATTTAACACAACTTATGTTTAAACACAATTTAAAAAACAATGAGCAAGACAAAGGTACTTATAAACCTATAAGTCAGTGAATTTCATTAAATTGCAAATTTCTTGAAGGAAAAACAACAAATCTTTGCATTCTATGCTTAACCACATGTAAAAAGATATCTAGCTTATCAAAGCAGATCAAAAAATAACCATTGAAATAAATTGTATTTTGATTTAGTAACTCTAAAAAGCAGAAAAGCCAGGCAGAGTACTTGCTATTTATACATTAGATTTTTCTTTGAGGTCTAAAGGCAATCTCTGTAACAATTAGTCTGACAACATAGAAAATTCCATCAAATTCTAGCCTTAAGAGTAATTGCAATGTGTGGTTTCATCAATATTTAGCATTTCTGGGCCTCAAAATTTTCATCTCTCAAATGGGAAGCACATTTTTGGCAATTTCTGTGTCAGGGATGGCTACAAATACCAAGTAGGACATGGTGTGTAAAAACAATTAGAAAGGAAATAGACTAAGTATATTTTATAATAAAATCTGTACCAAAGTATCTCTCACTTGTCTCATACTCAATACCAGGGATATTTTAGTTATTTGTTTAAAATATGTTAATCTTTCTCTCCCTGTTTCGAATCTTAGTACTCTCTTTAAACAGTAAATGACTTGACGTTGGACCCATTATGTGTAAAATCATAGCCTTTTAAACTGGAATTGACAATTGTTTGTTTTGTTTTGAGACAAGGTCTTATCTTTATTAAATTTATTGGTACAATTTAGGTATACACTACAGTTACATTTATCATTGGGAACTTGTACCATTGCATGACTTATCTTGGTTCTTATTATTCCCCACTCCCCAGCCCTCCCCTCAGCCTGTCCACCCTTCCCTGTTTACAGAGACATTTCCATGTGTTTCCTTTTCACATATTTTTCTTTTCCCTTTCTTCCTTTTCCCCTATCCCTCCTACTTCCTCTACTCTTTTAGACCTTTTCTTCCTATTACACAATATCAATTATGCATTTTAATCCTTATTTACACTTTTAATTTTTCACACCAGAGAAACTATTCAGTATTTAGACATGCATGACTAATTAATTTCACTTAAGAGTATGGCCTCAATGTGCATCCATTTAGCTAGAAATATCTCTAGTTTCTCATTCTTTTATTGAATTTATTAGTACTTTTTAACTATACAGTACAGTTACATTCATCATTGGGATTGTGTACCTTTACATGTCAGATCTTGGTTCTCATTTTTTCCCCATACACCTGCTCTTCCTTCACCCCGTCCATCCTCCCCTATTTAAAAAGACTTTGTTTCCATTTTTTCCTAGTTTCTCATTCTTTATGGATGAGCAGTACTCTGTTTTATAAAAAGCCACATCTTCTTTATCCAGTCTCCAGTTGATAGCCAATTGGGCTGTTTCTAAATTTTAGCTATTACAAACTGTGCCGCTGTAAACATGGGTGAGCATATATCACTGTATTATGATTCTTTTAATTCTTTTGGGAAGATACCCAGCAGAGGAATAACTGGGTCAAATGGGACTTCTACTCCTAGTTGTTTGAGGTATCTTCATATTGATTTCCACAGTGGTTGTACCACTCAGCACTCCCATCAGCAACGAAGAAGGGTTTCCATCTCCCCACAACCCCACCAACATTTGTTATTGGTTGATTTCTTGATAGCAGTCATTCTTCCTGCAACTCTTGAATGACCAGTGATGTTGAACATTTTTGCATATGTTTATTTGATGCTTTTATGTCTTTGTCTGAGAAATGTCTGTTCATTTCAGATGCCCATTTCTGAATTGGGTATTTATATTTGGGGAGGGTCTGGTTTTTGAGTTCTTTGTATATTCTAGATAGTAGACCTTTGTCTGAGGAACAGCTGGTAATAATTTTTTCCCACATTGTGGATTGTCTCTTAGCTCTGCTTGTGATTTCTCTGGCAGTGCAGAAACTTTTTAAAAAGACGAGATCCCAAATGTTGATCCTTTGTCTAGTTTCTGTGCCAATGAGGATTTGTTCATAAAGTCTTTTCCTATGCCAATATCTTCAGGAGTTCTATCTAACTTATCTTTCAGCAAGCTTAGTGTTTCTGCTTTAATATTTATATATTTAATCCACTTGGATTTTATTTTAGTGCATGGTGAAAGATATGGGTCTAGTTTTAATCTTTGACAAGTTGAAATCCAGTTTTTCCAACACCTTTTATTAAAGAGGCTATCTTTCCTCCAGTGAGGTTGTTTGGCTCTTTTGTCAAAGATGAGGTAGTTGAGTATGTCAGGAGTTGTTTCTGCATCTTCTAATTGGGTCCACTAATCCTCAGGCCTGTTTCTTTGTCAGTACCATGTTGTTTTTATCACAGTAGCTTTGTAGTATAGTTTAAATTGAGGATTGTGATACCCAATGTCATGTCTCTGTTGCCTAGAATGGCTTTTGCTATTTTAGGACTCTTCTTATTCCAAATGAAGTTTTGGATTATTTTCTCTAGTTCTGTGAAATATACTGTGGGGTATTCAATAGAGATTTTGTTGAATTTGTATAGCAGTTGTGGAAGTATGGCCATTTTCACAGGGTCTTGCTACGTAGTTCAGGCTGGCATTGAACTCACTGTAGCCCAGAGTGGCCTGGAACTTGCAGCAATCCTCCTGCTTCAGTCTTTTTGGTGCTAGGGTTCCAAGCAGGCACCATCACACCCAGCCTAGAATTATCTCAATATTTAGAAAATTTACTCTATCAATATTTTGCTAAAATTTTTATAATGACAAGAGCAACATTTTAAAAATTATCTACTCTTATTGAATGTTAAGCTCATGATATTGTAGTTACTCCATTAATGTGTATCTCATATAATCTCGACACTTTATAATTCTTGCATTTCAGGTCTTTTCTTACTTTTTATTTTCTATGGGTGTTTGTTATCCCTTTTCTTTTCATACCCATATTCTTCCCTAGACAAAGATGAAGAGGATTTATTATATGTTATGTCTACAAGGGTCTTGGGTTTGCTTGTGTGGAGCATGGGTACAGCCCCAGCCCTTTCACGTTCCCAAGCTATGGGGATGGAAAAGAGAAAGGAGAAAAGGGTTTAGTGATGAGTTGGAGGAAGCACAGCTACAGCTTCCTGCACTATTTTCCTCGCTGATTCCCAGATATCACCTTCTGCCCTTGTCTTTCAGGATAAGGAAACATTTCCATTTCCATTCTTGTCTCTTGCTACTCAGGTGTTTGACTCCATCTTTGATCAGCCACTTGATCGATAAGGAAACTTGATCAATGGGAAACATGATCAATAAGGAAGGGTCTCTGGTAATAGAGCAAGGTAATCCTACCTCTAACATGCTCTGGACCAAAAGAAACAATAGAAAACTTAACTTCATTGATTTTGTACTCAATTACTCAATTACATGTACTCTGCTAAGTTTACATTTTTTTACCATAGTGCTGTGACTTGTGTATTAGGTAAAAAAAATAATTTAAATTCAGAGTTTAATTAACATTCCTGTCACATAGCTACTAAAACTCAGAGATGTAATTAAGCTTAATCTAAGAATGAGATTTAAAGTCAGTGTTAAATGTCTCAAAATCCACATATACCCAAACTTTTGAAAAGACTCACAGTAGCAAAAAATGTAGATTTGCACAAAATTGATAATGAAGCACTGCTCAAGGGTTATGGGGCCCTCTCTCAAAACAAAGCTTTCAGGGTGAGTGTTCTGGGGATTACTGAATGTGTTTTCCACTTCAGAGGAAATCATTGTCCAAATAATGCTTTTTTAAAACTATGCTTAAATACTCAGGGCTTATCAAGCTAACGCCTAGTGGGTAATGCAGAATGTGTTTACCTAATACCCCCTTCCTATTATACTCAATTTACTGTGCTGTGACTGGTGAATTCAGTTTCAAAACTTGTACCAGTGTAGATACTTCATTTGTTTCCAGTATCCAGATTCCTAAGCCCATCAGTCCTGTAGTTAGCAATGTGTACTTAATGATTACTGTAAAGCAGGAATAGCATTTAGGAAATGGAAAGAGATTCATTCTGCATGTATGTAACTCTAACACTAAGAAGATTATGCAGAAAGTTTAGACTACATTGAAGGTTGACCCGTGGGAAAATAATGAAGGGATAAAATTTGCCCATCAATACTTTGAACTCTCACTTTCTGAATTCTCTATAGCAATCTATATCATGTCATACTGTTATTCTTAATGACCTCATGGTTTAACAGAGAAATGAACAAATCTCAAATTGTTGGAGACTATCAGTAAAGAAAGACTGATGGAGATAAGTAGGAGCTGGCTGACTTCTGAAATTAAAGCCAGGAGGTAGGTTTCTTCAGTACCCATGAGGAAGGGTGTCTCCCAGAAGTTGCCTTACATCTTCCTAGAAGTAAGGTCTCCAAATGAATTTTTCTTCTTTGTGTACACTGAGGTTTGAACCAAGGGCCTTGTTCATAGTAGACAACCACTTGTACCGTGAGCTATATCCCTGACCCAAGATCCCCCACATTTAAATGATAGTAAAAGTAGTCCTTTTAAAAAAAATGGAATCAAGCTAGAAAGATAACTAGTATTCATTTCCAGCACAGCCGGAGACAAAGTTCCCTCCCTCCCACTGTAGTTCTGGTCAGTTGACAGTATGAGTTAGTCATAGCATAATAGTAGCAAAAATGTACGAGGAGAAACTCTCGCTTTTCTCCAAAATTTATTTCTCCCTGCCAAGATAAGAACAGAAATCTTATTAGTTCAAAGTCCTCTATTAATATTCTGGAATAAGCAGGCAGAATTGTGCAAGATTCTATAAACCTTTAAATTGCCATTAGCTAATCAGAATCATTGTTCAGTGATCATTATCTTTTATTAAATGACCACTGAATCAGAATGTTCATACTGCTTTTCAATTAAAATGTAGAATAGCCAGAAATGACTCAATAGCATACAGAGCAGCAGCAATATGACCCAGTGAAGCAGCCATTACCCAGAGGTAATTGACCACTTAAGAACTTAAGTTAACTTCTTGATGCAGCCAGTCATTTCTCCTAATGTCATTTCTAAAGGTTTTTCCTACAGAAAGAGCACTCTTACAAACAATGCCCCGTGTAATAGGGTGGTCAAGATAAAACTGCTCATAATGTTTGAAATTCCATCAAAGAATCAAGCTATTTTTCTCCCCTTGCTATTTATTAGAAATCCACACAGCATTGTAGGGGGACAAAATGAAGAAAGGTAGCAGCAACAGAAAGGCAACAGGGTAGCCCAGAGGAAGATTAGTAAAATATTTTATTTTGAATTAAAATATATTTATACATGTGCTCAGACTCATGCAACTGAAAGGTAAAAGCAATGATAACAAAATGAAAAAATTTAGTCCATCAAATAATTCATACATAATGGTAGAAAATGTTTGCCTACTTCTTTGTTGCTCACAAATTATCAGAATTGTCCTTTAAATTTTTGTTGTGCTTATGGTTCCAAGGAAAGTGCAAAAAAAAAAAAATCTAAGTATACCAAGACACACTGGACTAGCTATCAAAGAGTTAAGTTTTCCATGAGAAAGAGAAACACAGTTAAATACTACATCACAAATTACCATTTTTATGTCACCACCCCACCATGACTTTAGCACTAAGCCTGTTACATCTTCACACTCTCATTAGGATATAATGCATATTCATGGTCCTGATTATATAGCCACTTTCTTGACTTGTTTTAATTGTGCATAAAGACACTGTGACAGGAGACCTGACCTTTTCAAGATCATTTTCTCTCCATTGCTTTTCACAAAGCTATTAACTTGTCTCCTTCCCAAAGATTGCAATAATTTATTTCCCATTAATAAAAAATTCCGGGTGCCATGCAAATTAAAATTTATTCAGCAAATAGAATTCTTTGGATTATTTTCTAATGGCTTTAAATACTTCCAGCTTAGGAAGAAAAATAATATTAATGGGTACAGGCTGAGTGGATAATTGCATACATCGGAGAAAAATGAATATACAACCGATGCTGAAGCTTACCTCACATCAATTACCCAGAAGAGTTGCTTTACTCCTTTTTTCAAAAAATATATTAAATAATTTATATCAGGGGGTATCATTATGGCCTTAAAATTATCCCTGTTGTATAAAAAGCTCAGTAACTTACACGTATAAACAACACATGTTGGTGTAAGAAAACCAGACCAAGTTAAAAAATGTGTGTAGGAATAAATGAGATTATTTAAGGGGGTCACTTAGCTAAACTGGCAACTGAATTGCAATATAACATGAATAAGGGCATAAATAAAATGCAGAATATTGGGTTAGTTTTCTTGTTAAGTGGCACCTATCTTTCTTTTTCCAATGAAGAGTACCCTGTGAGAGAACCAAATTTCTGGAGGATACCTCTTTTGGACCTTGTTATCTTGACAGAAGTTAGGTATATTTTCCTTATTCTATGTGTGTTGTCATTTTTACTTTACATTTTATATTAACATGATAAAACTGAGGCATTAAAATGTTTATACACAAATGTTTCAGACCTGAAGTGCCAGGGTAGTATATAATTATTGCTGTCAACCTGCTTACTCCATATAAAAATGATATCGGTACCTACAGGATGACATTTCAACTTTGAGCTATCATAAACATAACTCTTTCTGCTTCTTGACATGTTAATTGCATTGAAAAAGAGAGATTAGAAAGCCATAGAACACTGAGGGTTTTGTTCATAGTCTAGGGCAGTGGCAGAGAACCTTTTAGAGACGAGTGCCAAGCTGCAACCCCAAACCCACTTATTTATCACAAAATGCGAAAACCTGAATTCTGAGGTTTTCATTTGGAAAAAAACAACTCATACATTAACATCTTTTGACCTAAAAGAAAAGCAAGTAACACACATACTACGGGTTTGCCACCACTAGTCTATGAAATTACAAAAGGAAGGGTAGGTGGGTGGGCAGTCTAGTTCATCTGCCAAGTGGGGTAATTTTTTCTCTTAAATAGAAGAACCCATTGTCTCATCCAATCTCACTGTAAAGACTTCCTGCTCCTTTTCATAACCCAAGAGCAAAAGAAAACTAGTGAAAGAAATGATATTTTGGTTCTGTACTGTTTGTGGTGTGATTTAAACACACATCTCTTCATTGTATCCACAAGATAATTCTTCACGCCAGGAAGGGCAATTGTTAGCACTCCATTCTATAGATGAGGAAACTGAAGGCCTATAGAAATATGTGTGTTAATGGTTATAGGCTAATAAATCTGGGAGCCAGGACTTCAGCCAAAATTCTTTGGCTCTTTTTAAGGCTTTGAAAACTTGTTTCTAATCAGCTGGTTTATCAGCTTCTAGCAATTGCTCTTATCTGGGGCGATATTGCCCTCCAGGGAACATTGGACAATGCTTGAAGACATTGTTCAATGTTAAGACCACTATGCATATTGCTGTGAGGGGAGGGCATTACTGTTACCTAGTGGCTACAGACAAGGATGCTACTAAACATTCCACAATGCACAGGACAGCTCTCCACAACTAAGTTATTTGGTCTAAAATGTCAGTAATGGCACTGTTGAAAAATCCTTTATGATATACACGAGATAAAAAGACAAAGTAGGTGAAAATAACTTTCTAAATAAAATACTTTATAGACACTTGCATTTTTAGTTTGATTGGAAAGAGTTGATAATGGGTCTAAAAAGCGATGAAAATAAAGTGAGAGAAAATAAAACGCAATAAAACGTAGCCAGAAAATAAAAGCCAAAGCAGTCTTGAAGATAAAATAAGTTCTAGCCCAGAAAATGAAAATGAAGTAGTAAAAAGAAAATGTTTTGATGTAGGATCAAGGAAACTTCTAAAGCACACAACAGATGAAAAATATTCATAAAATATTATGAAAATTATTTTAAAATCTATCCAGAAATAAAGACCAAAAATAATGCGCATCTCTGGATCTACAAATTTATGTTGACCCCAGTGAGAATGGAGATACTGAAATTCTTAAAGTAAGACAGTAACAGGAAGTAGTATTAGATGAACTGATCTGAGAAATACTTAAAAAGAGAGGAAACTCGAGAAAATATTATTTAATAAAAGATATAAATCAGTTTTGCAGTTGCCCCAAACTTAAGAAACAGAAAGAGATAAGGAGGAGGACTAACACCAGGGAAGAGTAAAACGTGAGCAAGAATAGAGGAATAAATTCAGCACAGGAGTTGTTTTCTCCTCTGGAAATATTCTTGCGAAGTCTTGTGCCTATGTTTTGTTTGCCTAGCCAGTAGAGATTTTTCTGTTTTTCTCCCAGGCCTACAATGATCGAAACCTTATTATCTTCTACCCACCTAGCTTTGTCCAATAAAGACCTACTAGTTTTCTCTTCTTAAAGTATCTACCTCAGTGGGTTCCTATCACTTGTCATAAACCACAGCTCTTTGGTCGATCATTTCTTCCAAACTCTTGCTGAGTAAATTCCAATCTCAGCACTTTCAGGTGAAGATTCCAAGCTAAGATGCCTGCATTTGTAGTGTATATCTGGCCCTTCCTCATATCCCACACAGCTGGCAAGTGTATCTCATTGCATGTCATGCCTCCTATCCAAGCCCTCTGCCTTTGCATCTATTGCTAACTTTCTGAGACCCAGCTTTATTCAAATGCCATGTCTAAACTTTTCCAACCCTTCAAGATGCATTATATCACCTTGTTCTATTTTCTGTGGATTATTGCTTTCTGAAATTCACTTGTCTACCTATTTTCCTACATGGCTATAAATAAATCTCCTCTTCCTCTCTCCTCTCTTGCTCCAATCAGACTCTAAGCTACCTCAAAGCAAAAACTAAGCACATAGTAAGCATTCAATGAGCAAGTTTTGAATTAATGGGCAAATGAAAGAATGAGTTACAGTACTTGACACACCCTTTCTTGGCCTGCAGATGTAATTGTGCAAATTTTCAAACATTTTCTGTGCTTGCCTTTTGGAGCCCAGCTCTGAGTCCTCAAAGTTTTGTGCCTTTTTCATCTCACCAATTACCGCTTCCAAGGGCAAATAAAGACCACACCCAAAAGCCAATAGTACAAATCATCTCCCTGTAACCAAAAAACGTGATGAAGGGAATTTTGTTTGACCATGGCACACTTTTCTACTTATATCATTTCGGTATTGCTGTTTAAAAAAAAACTATTTTTAACTTTTTAATGTAATATATATAATGTATATGACATATATTTTATATAAAGTAATATATATAACGATTTATATATCATTAAAAGAAACCTTAGAGAGTTAGCCCATTAGCTCAAAAACTCGTTTTCTTCAGCACCTAGATGAAAGTAAATTAAAGAACAAAGATAAAACTGAAAGTATTCAGATCCTGCTGTTTCTCATTTGCTGTGTTAATCAAGGCTGTGGAATGAAGTTTCTGCTTCTATTATCTTATGTTTCCATTTTCTCTTTCTATTTCTTTCTCTTTTTCTCGTATTCATTTTTGAGCCTTTGATAGAGTAAAAAATTAATCTTATTCAGTCATAAAACACTTGTGTTAATTGTAGCATAATAAAAGAGTCACTGTAAAAACAAGAGATTAGCTTGTTTTATTATTTTTTCCTGAATTAAAAAATACATGTTAATTTTTAGCAAATCTTCTATGTACACACAGACAACTATGCTAGATAGTCTATGTGCCAAATTAGCAGTGCTGAAAATGAATAGTTCCACAGTGCTCTGATGATTGATTTCCAAATGAATCAAGCATAAGTTAATACTGTAGGGTTCAGAGGAAAAAGAACTCTGACCCATATAGTCCTGAAGGAGACGCCTCTGCCCTCACAAATCTCTTTAATTTACCTACATTTTTTAGCATGTTTCAGAACGATTACTTTATGAGCTCCTTTATGTTGTTCGCTTTCCCATAGCTTTTAACTCATTGCTAAATTTTATATCAGTGTTAAGCAAAATTCTCTTATCATTGAAATTAATAAGAGAAATGCTACAATGACTTAGCAGACCCATGTGGAGAATTTCCTTCAGCAAAGGTAGGGCTAATGTCACTCAGTTTTGCTGAAGGTGATTTTAGCAATCACTCTTCTCACGATTGCCATGGCATATACTCCCCCCCACCACCACCGAAAGGTTCTTACTGGTGCCTTAATTTATGTGGCCATTCAAAAATATTGATTATTGCCTTGTGGTAATAGATATATGGATGCTGAAATCAGGATTAAATTATTGATTAGTTAAAATTTTGCGCTGGGCATGCATGTCTACCTAATTAAACAGATGTCCAATACTCTTAAGTGAGACAATTACATTTGCCTATGAAAATAATAAAAAGCTAAAGTATTCGCTTGTGAACAAGCGAGCTTTAGCCATTGGTCAGCTTCCTGCACTGAAACACCGGTGTCATTTGATGTACCCAGCTGCACTGCTACTGTTTGAGTCCACTTTTACCTCTGCTGAGAACTGCCGGAGCACTTCCCGGTGTACCTGAATAATGAGGTGGTTGCACCTGTGAAATAATCATCGCGCGACTCACCGTGCAGCCCATGGGACACTTGGTGCAGCAGATGCTCCAACTCGTCATCTACTGGTGGGCTTCCCTCCTCCTCAGATCTTCTCTTGTTTCTTCTCCTCAGTGCAAACGCGTTATTTAATCAAATGAAGACTAACTCAGCAAACAGCATGAAATTCGCCTGCACTTTCTTTCAGCGAACACTGAATATAAATTTCCTGATCTCCAGGTTTCTATTTGAAACATGAAATAAGTGTAAGGAGGTCAAATTCATAGGCACTAAAGCTGCTTTACAGAGGAGAAATGTACCAAACTGACGCAAGGTCCCACGGGTCAAAATTGCAACAAATAATAAAACCATTTTTTTCTATTTTTAATTTCTAACCGAGAAAAGAGTAATTTCCTTTATTGTTACTGATATAAATTTCCTTTTAGGTGCCATGAAAATTCTCAACATACAAAAGAAGTGCACATGTTGAGATGCATTAGCACTTTAGGGCCAGGAAAACTTCATTGTAAAATGAATTTTTACATGTACCCACCAAAACAGTAAACATAATTCATGTTTGCAGCAATTTTAGTACTTTTACAATAATTGCAATACATACAACAGTCTGAATATGGTGAATGTTAACCTATTCTGAATCACTGAAAGTCAATGTGATTGTCTGAGTATTAAATATCAGGATTAGCTCTTTCATCTTCCATTATAACCTTCTTTTAGTTGGAGCAACTGTATTGCGTATGTTACCTCAGAACAATGGTTCTGGCTTCAAATCAGTCTCTACCCACTGCACTCAAAGGAAATTGGAAGGAGGATTTGAGGGGAGATCACTATGGGCAAGTGGCCAGTGGTTATTCAGTGTGGTACAACATCAGCTGGGAACTTGTTAGAAAAGAAAATTCTTGATCCCACTCCCAACCTGTTGAATCAGAAATGGTCCAGCAATTTCTGGGTGTGCCGAGCAATCCATGTTCAAATCAGTATAATTCTGATGTACACAAAAGTTGAAAGATCATTGCTAGTAGTTGCAGTTGAACAATAAGAAGCAGAACGTGAGCCTCACTATACAATGTTACATCCCATAACTTCCTTGGGAAGTGAGAAGTAATTGTAGAAGTACTAGAGCTCAAAAGGTGTGTATCCATTCTCCAGTTTTGGAGGTGAGAGACAATTATGTTCCCATTTCCTGCACTGTTATCTTATGTTCCTCACCTATTGTAAACACCCTCAAAGGTAGGAGCTGCCTGGAAATTGCCTGTATCTTTCTGGGAGTGATTTGAGCAGGAAGAGTATGGAACTTGCTTCGTTAGTTCATCTTGTAATCTCATGAGCTTCTAACTGTATTAAATACTTTTGGCCTAATTAAAATGGGATCCGTTCACTGAACATTATCTGTGGCATTTTAAAATACGGCCCCCAAATTCTCTGAACCACTTACCATTGAAAAGTGGAATCTATGTACTCTCTCCTGGAATCTGGGCTCCATGATTGTGTGACAAATAGAACAGGGAGGTTATAGAGTTCAAGTTTTAAGAAATTGGAAGCTTCTACTTCCTGAAACTTGTGACAATAGCTCTTAGAACCCAGATACTAGTTTGTAAGGAAGCTGTAAGTCAGCCATCATGGAAGCCGATTCTCCAGCTCCAGGTCATGACACATAGAATAAATCTTCTCTGCTGAGCACTGCCTAAAAAACATAAAAGAGCCTGTTTAAAAAGCATACCATTTCCTGATTTCACAATCACATCTCTAATGAGTGATTAGGTACACAGATCTATTTTCTCTTGATCCTAAGCAATAGTCAAACCTACAGAACTCAGTAAAATGGAGACTTGGTCTTTCTCATTGAAACTGTAGACTGCTTTGTGTTAAATTCTACAATTGTGATCATAATAATTAAAAAATTCTTTATAAAGAATTTCTGTTTTACATATTTCACACACATATACATACACACACACACACACACACACACATATATATTTGAAAGACTTCAGAGTGAATAGAGCAGAGCTTCAGTTTTTGAAAAATGTAGATTAATGTATATGCTCAAAATGTGTAAGTGAATGTCCAGTTCAATGTTTGATATGAATTATCAATTTTGATTATAAGCATCAATATCGGGGATAATTTTCAATTTTCAACCATGAAGGCATAAAAAATACATCACATTTATTAACAACTTATTTTTCTGAATTTCAGTAACCTTTTCATTTGAAATATCTTATGCAATTCATATCTATATTTACCAAGTCAAGGATTTAGTACAATAATAATTTTGAATTCCACATTTCTGAAATTTAAAAAAGATGTAGAACCATAAAACTTAGAATGACCTTTGAGAAGATCTATTGCAATATTCATTCTTATAAATAAAGTAGAGCTCAGGGGAGTGAAGTGACTCTTTGTAGGTCGTGGCTGATTTATGCAGACAGGGGTGCAGGACTCATGTTTTCTCACTGCTTTCTTCTCTCCAAATGTACGCAGTCTTCTTGTCTAACTGGGGTCCCCAACAGTGGTTGTCACAGTGTGGAGTCTCTAATATTCATTGAATAAGGAACATTGTCAGCACTGACTGTCTTTGTTTCCATGATAAGCCACTTGCAGGCAGGGATTACCCACTATTTACTTTGTACTTTTTGCAATGCCTAAAACATATTTTAAGCTTAAATCAGAAACCCCAACAGAGTAGAAGAATTTGGTTTCTTTGGAAAGGAGGAAGACAGCATCCAACATGTAGCATACAATGGTAAGTGGGGTCCTCTGTTCCTTCTGTCAAGGAATTTGGATTTTTAATATTTGCTCTCTTAAGTACTTCTGATTGTCACCAAATAGTAACAACTAAGATTGCTTTATCTGCATCCCAAGTTCTTTCACATACATGCTTTTATTTGATTTTGTTATAAACACATGAAAGTTTATATGTGTTTTAGAGAGGTTCATGGATTTATTCAAAGCTGTACAGGGAATACTTGTAAAGCCAGGTATTTGAACCTGGGCCTCATGTTCCAGAGCTTACTTTTTTAGTTATTGTCTGAACCAAGGAATCACCTTGAAGATCACCCACTAGGACAATGAACGAAGAAACAACAAGTAAATTTTAAAAATATAATTTACCAAACATATTCTGTAACCTTAAAGTAACCTTTAATGTTCCTAATTTGTTCACAGAAAAATCCTATTTAAGAAAATTACAAAAGAAAGAAGAAAGTTGTAGGAGAGATACCCCCCCCGTTTATACAATAAATACTACCCTTTGTTCTTATACACTTTAGTGCATATGGGAAATCCCAAGACCCTTAAGTGCCCTGACATTTCAAACTATGGCATCATTGAGTGCAGATATTCAGTTCAATTGAAACAGGAGATAATGTTTAATGTGAGCATTATATTCCAGCCAGCTATTGTTTTAACAAAATAAAATGTGAGAATACTGGTTCACAGTTTGTGTGGCAGGAATGTTGCTTTCACTTCTTCCACAGAATAAATAGGTGCACATCTATGTTTCATCTACCATGCCGTTATCACTTTATTTGCAGTATATAATAAAACCCAAGGAGACATCTCTTTTGTTCTCAGTGTGACTCTCTTCAAAAGAGAGAAGGTATCTGTTGGCCAGTCTGATATTCCAATAGAGAAGGGCCATCATTAAAATCTTGCATACTATCAAGTGGGAAAGCAGACTTATATTGCAATTACTTTCCTATTAGCTGCTGCCCATTGCTCCTGACAGGTATAAATTAGATCGCTCTAGGTTGCCTACAGATTAATGAGTTCCAAAATTGGCATTCAATTGTTTGGGAGTGAAAGGCAGAAAAGGGAGGTAGATGCAAAATCTTTATACACCTGTGATTAGAGGATATTTTCTTTCATGTCATATTTTCCTTCTCTTCTCGGTATCACTTGGGTGATAACTGACACTTCTATCTGAGGATTCCTTTCTGTGCAGCAGAAACTTGCAGCTGAGGCGAGGCCAGAATTAATAATTTGCGTGAGCAAACACACAGCTGCTGTTTGTGGAGAGAGATTCTATTAACGAACAGTGAATTCTCATAATTAGCCGAGCGGTTTCTGCAGCTGCCCGCCTGACCCCTAGACTACACAAATTGTGGGTGGTGTTCGGCCTCGAAATCCATCTTACCTAATTACTATAAGCATGTTCCTCTAGTCCTAATGACTGCAAAAAATTAGACATTTCTTACTCATTCAAATGCTCTTCTTATTAGATTTTCCTTTGTACTGAAATTTATATTTGTCTATTAGCATTTCTAAGAGTGTACAGGTGTAGTTACAAATCAGGGGCAGAGAAGTATAATTCATGTTCCTAGAAGCACGCATCAGCAAATGCCTGCTCTACATTCAGGAGCAAGATCCAGACTCTCCGAAAGCATCATTTCTCAAATAGCATTTGGAGAACATCCTGAGGGTCAGTAGTCACTCAGGCCCTGTGTCTCTCGTATTTTTAGGTCCTTTTTGCTCAGCTGCCACCCTTTGTCTCTTCCCCTGCCCAACTACCCCAAACTCTATTCAATTAAGAGAAGAAATTGTGTATGCCACAGTAAGCCCTAACCTCGTGGGAGCCGGTTTCCATTTGTCATTCTGTCACCCTGAAATCAAACCAACTGTTTGACATTGATTCGGTTGTCGAGGGTGTGGCTTCACATCCCATTCTCAATACTGCCCACCCACACGGCATCCGTTTACAAGGCATGTCCGGTCTGAGCTAGTCTTTGAAAAAGCAAGCTTTAAACAAAATTTCCATGCTGCCTGGACCATGGCTGTCCTTTGGTCCACCATAAACTAGGCACTAGATTTATGTTTGCTGCTACAAAAGGAGTATGTACCTGAATCCTAGATTCATTTCATCTGCAATACTTCTCGTGGAACCTTGCGAAGTGTCAAAATGCTTATTTTGAAGTCAGGTTGTTGCCCATAGGC
Organism: Fukomys damarensis; assembly: GCF_012274545.1. NCBI lineage: Eukaryota > Metazoa > Chordata > Mammalia > Rodentia > Bathyergidae > Fukomys > Fukomys damarensis. The sequence goes on along the minus strand of NW_022900917.1, from coordinate 22,077,222 downwards.
AGTGTAATCTACAAATTGGACACATCCTCCAGTCTGCCCTTAGCTTACATTTTTCTCTTCATGAGCATTACCACTTAGGTCTGAGATGTGGCTAATGTGAATACCACTGAAAATATAACATCTCTTCAGTTATGTATGAGATCATTCACTGTTGGTTTCGTTGTCCTTTCTGTCATTTCTTTTCTGCTGCTTTTCTCCATTAAGTGCCTATTGTGTGCCAAATTCTGTCCTGGATCCTAGCGACACATCCATAAACATAATCAGTACGCTCCCTCACTCACGGTGATTGCACTGGACAAAGGGAGACAGATAATAAACAAGTAAATTGTACACATACATGTTACAATTTTTAATTGCAAGAGACAGCATGGTGTTATTTAGAGAACTATCTTGAATCAGATTTAGTAGGTGCAAATTCTGGGTTTGAAATTTATGGACAAATTACTCAAACTTTTCATGGATCAATGTCTTCATTTCAATCACAGCAATAATATAAGCATATAAACTCACTGATCATAATAGGAATGGAATAAACTTATATTTCCAATAACTTGGAGCATGGTATGATATGTAGGAGGAACACAATCCACATTAGCTATTATTACAATCATCATAAAGCAAAACATGAAAAAATAACCCAAACAAGAAACAAACAAAAAGCAAAACACAAAAAGCAAACAAAGCAAGTTTCTATGAGAAACAATGGAGGAAGCTTCTTTTCACTGGATGCCGAGGGTGAGCCTTTCCTTCCAGCTTTGAAGATCATCTCCTGAAGGTGGTTGAACTGACCAGGAGGAGAGCAACACCATTTCCCTAGCAGTGGGAGTAGCTTATTCAAGGCCTGGGGATAAGACATTCTTGGTGTATACCAGGAACTAAATGAAGGCTTGTGTAGTAAGGGATCCAACACAGCATAGATTAGAATAGTTGAAAGATTAAAGGGTAAATATACTCCAAAGTGTAAGTATGAGGAATGCTTTTAAATATCCTTTTAAGAAAACAAGTCACAATGCTCTGGTTATTAGAAATGATACTAGGTTCTTTGGGTCAAAGCTTAGAGACAACAGAATCCTATAAAATAGTGCTCTGAGAAAAATCGATGTAATACAATGAAACAGGCAGTCAGGTTTTCCTATCTACCCTTCTTTATCAAGCTCCAAGCTTGAAAAACTCATCAGAACTTCAAAAAGAGGGAGCAGAAGGAACTGTGCATATTTGACTTGAACTCTAGGTTTAGATGATAAAACATCCCTTACCACCTGCCCCCACCCGCAAGTCATAGTTAGCACTAACATTTGAGATTGAATTTTTGTAATGACTCTGGCTTAAGTAGGCCTATGTGGCTATAAAAGGGGTTACCTCACACATTTCAGCTAAGGCAAAGGAGATTCATATTTCATGTGGAAGAACCAAAAATGAAGGAGTATTGGCTTTCAACTACTCAGGCTACAGACAATGTGGGGCTAACAAATGCTGATGCATAAATACTTCGAGAGGCAAAGGCCATGGTACTGGAGCTATTTAATGCATCTTTCTCCTAACCTTAGGAGCATTTGGGGCACCAGATGAGGGTAATTCCTACGGCTTTATGAGCAGAATGTAGTATATTTTTAAACAGGCTAAAGCCATTCAGCCAAAGTAATTAATTAAGCATTAAATGTATAGGCAATATTATGTAATTTTAGAGTATGTGAACATTCCAAAATCATCAGTTCATATTTGGTCTGAAGCCAAGATTAGCTCTTTAAAGCAGAATTTAATTAACTTTTCAGTAAATAGTGTTAAGATAAGGGAAATTAGTCCCAAGACTTCTTCTGTTGCAGGTAATCTAGGATCTAAGTTGCATCGCAGTCTGTCTCCTGTTTGCCAAAAGGTCTACATGAAAAGGGTGAATGACACCAATCAGGGCTATGACTGAATCCCAAGTCATAGTCATGAGAAGCCATTTAAAAGGTGTTTTTAATTTTTTGAATTGCAAACTATTATACCTAGAATTCATGGGTCATTCCCAAAGTTCCAGGGATGAGTTTTAAAGTGTGGGTCCCGCACTTACGTTGAAATCCCTTGAAAGGCACGTGGTTAAAGATGCAGATGTAGCGGCTTGCTGATTCCTGTCTGCACCACACTCTGAGAGAAGTGGGACAGAAATTCCCAGGTCCAGCAATTCCAAGGGAATTTAGTCTCACTAAAGTTTGAGGATACTGCTTAAGGTTACAAGATTGTGTTCATAATGTTTATTCCAGGCTATGGAAGAAATTCAATCTCAAATTTAAGAGCCACTTTGTTTATTATGGAGACTTTAAAATTTTTATTTTAAAGAATATATTTCAGTCTATAACTTTGCAAATTCAAAATTTAGACTTACTCAAACTCATCTTGTGTAGGGGATTGATATTTTGGGTAAAAATCATGAAGCTACTCAGAAATGATTATTTGGACTTTACAATTTGAAGTGTGATACGAGGTGCTGATTGTGCTTTGCACAATGTCTTGTGCCAAGTGGTCCTTAACAAGTACCTGGTAAACTGAAATTAATCCTCAGATCTGTGATTCCTTAATATCCAAAATAGAAACTCAGTGTTTCCTTGCCTCCTTTATTTTGTAATTTAGATGCTTTTCCACAAACTGAATCTGTTCTTGGGCAACTCATTCATCCAATCCCAAGCCTGAATTTCTAATTAAATATGGTGATAAATAGATCATGTGCTGACAGCAAGAAATAAAATAATTTTGCAAATGTGTTGGGCTGAACACATATAAACATATTTAATATAAAGTTAATGAACTCTAAACATATTTGGTGGTTGATTCCATTATAATAAATGCAAGCTTGATTTGATTAGGAGCAGAGATATTTAAGTGTTGTTAATACTTTCCTCAATGTGTTAACTGTTGGTATGAACTTCTGGAAAATGGTTTAGGATTCCTGTGTGTAAAACCCAGGCAGAGTGAACTCAAGGTTGCTTCTATGTATTATTTCTTAGCTATTAAGGGGAAAAAGCGGAAAATTTGCTGACTACTATGAGCATTCTTCCTAAGAAATGTGTTTGTACATTTCAGATGGCTCATAAAGATTTTCTTGAAGTCGTTCAGAGAGCCTAGGTGAAGACATTTGTCTCTAATGTAACTATACTTCTCGAATGTTTTCATTCTTCGAGTCATTTATTCATTCATTCAGCCAATATTTACCAAAACCTTCTTAGTACAGGGCATATTAAACTATTAAAATACAATAAAGACATGGTCCCATGTTCCAGGAGTTTACGTTTATTTGTGAAGAAAAGAAAAAATACAGAGAAAAAGGTAAGAGGAACATGAGATCTGATAAACAAAGGAGGCTTCTATGGAGACAAATCTATAGGGGATGTTTTGATGGGTAAGTAGAAGTTGGCCACAGAAATGGGTAAAAGGCTATGGTAAAACAAAGAAAAAGGATTTGTAAGGAGAGAAGGGTGTTACAGACAGAAACCATCATCAAGGTTACAGTAGGCAAGACAAAAGCTGTGGTAGGAGGTGGCTGAGAAGGCAGAGACCAGGTTGGAGAAATTAGTGCAGGACAAATCATTAAAGATCTATTTTCTATGTCAAGAATCCTGGACTCTACTTGGAAGTCTTGTGCATGCAATGAGATTTTAAGCAGCAATAAAAATCTCAAGGTTGTATTTTAAAACACCATTTAGAATATTTGTGAAATATAATATAGATTGAAAGAAGCAAGAAGGGGAATTATTTGACTACTCTTGGAGTGATTTAGTTTATTATTTTTGCAGATTCATTTTTTTTTTTTTAGTATTCTCTCAGATCCACATGACGTTAATAATCAGACACATACCCTGGTCTTTGGGGAAAAGATTGCACACTTTCTAACATACAATCCTTACTGACAGTCCAGGTGTTTTTAAAAAGTGTTCTTGTATGTACTTATTGAGTTGTCTTTGATAAGGGAAAACGAGAATCTAAATGTTGTTAAAAATTACTTTTCTTTTTGCTATTTGCAAAATCCATTAATATATCTTTGATGGAGTTTAGGTAAAGGATAACAGTATTTATTTACTTTATGTGTTTGATGATTTGAACCCTAAAAGTTAAAGTTTCTTTTAAATAGTAAATTGACCTAGAGAATGATATGATAGTTTAAGGAGGTATTTTCAAGTTTGGGGTGATTTATACAAGGGCACTATTATTTCAGATAGAACAAAAGATCCAAAATAACAACAATAACAAACAAACAAACAAAGGCAGTAAATCCACAACTTGTGATGAAAATAAATGCTACACAGCAATTTGTTTTGTAGTTTCACTCAGAAATGATGAAAATGTCCTGGAAGTTCATTAATTTTTCCCCTTCCAAAGATTATAAACGGGAAGCTTGACTTTGAAGTCATATTGATTTGGTTTCACGTTGCTTCCGATTTTGTGTGTGGACCTTCTTGCTTACAGAGAGCAGCTGCCATCATTTTGGGAGACCCTCTGTTCTCCCATCACCAGTCCTTGACTTCTCACTCCCTGGATCTGACCAGTCAAGGGGATAGGAAGTCCTCTGAGAGAAAATTCTTAGGCCTGGTTGTTTATGATAAATAACTGAGAGCTTTAAGAAAGTCTAAACACCTGGGCATCAGTCTTGGAAGTTCTGATATATTTTGTCTAGTGTAGGACTTGGTCATTGCAATTTCGCAAATGTCTCCAGATGATTCTAATGTACAGCAGAGTTAACAGCTCCCATGATGGAAGGTATTTACCCCTCCTTCTCAAAGGGAAGGATTTGTGTCCACAGTGGTATCAATTGGTTTGAGATATGGTTGACAATTTTGCACAATCTTCAGTTTTGATAATAGTAGCAAATATACTTCAGAGCTATGCAATCCTTTTTCAGTTTAAGCTTTTAATTTTTTTCAATTCCAAAATTCTGAAAAGAGAATATTAGTTCATTCGTGTCAATTTGTTAAAAATATTTAATTTGTTCAATGTTAAAATACTAGGGTATATGTGTGCTCTTCTATGTTTATGTATATTACATATGTGTGTGTGTGTATGTGTGTGTGTGTGTGTGTGTGTAT
>NW_022900917.1:22044178-22072082 GCF_012274545.1 Fukomys damarensis | reverse complement strand
CCTTACATTTTGATGCATATTTTCCTGGTACTGTTTCTGCAAGAGGAATTTGGTAAGTGAATTGAATAGTAAGAGATCTGCATTAATCCAGTTTGTTCTTGTTATTGTTGTTTTAGGAAAAAAAAATCCAGTGTTTTCAATATTTCATTCAAGATAATACAATTGCAAAAGAAGTCATTAAAAAATGAATAATCAATCGAGTTTGGCTTGTACCCTTTTTAAAGAAAGGATTGGGAAATAGCTATTTTCTTTGTTTGGTTTTTCCTCATCGGAGCAGGAAGAGTTTTGATCATCCCAAACTTTCTCATACAAGGACTGGGTGACATTTACTTCTGCAGCAGCAAGGACAGCTTCTCTAGGCACATCAGCCAATAACTCTCCTGGAAGTCAGGCAAGAAAACATTTCCTTTGCCCTTTTCCATGTTAATCAAAGCATCAGAATGTCCCAACTTCTCATACTGGGGCTGAGTTCCACATTTCAGGAACCCTTCAGGTGCTCCAATGTAAGGAAACATTTTGCATAGTAAAACTATCTGTAATGCAGACATCTACCTGTTAAGATAGAGTACAAATTTGTTGGGCTAGATGTATGTTTGCTTTGCAGATGTGTACATTGGGCAGATATTTGTGCATGAAAATCAGTTCACTATGATGTTTCATGGCAAAAAACTCCCCACATTTTCTCTGACAACAAGGAGATGGATACTAGCTTTTATATGCACACTGCTTTAGGCTTCAGGGCAGTCTGGGGTTTCACAGGATCTGTGAAATCCTTTTTTCTTCACTTCCTATTCATGGGGAATAACTCATTGGGGCCTCATCTGATAGCTTCTCTTTCAGTGGGGGTATTAAAACCAATGGTGTTTGATGATGGGTCTCCTTGCCTTGAGCTACAGTATTTTAATCATATAGGCAGACCAACATTTATCATTCATTTCCTTCTAGTTCACTTTCAAGAAAAGTTAAGCCAAGCCAAGCCAGAGATTTTCCCCTATATATATTCCAATCTAAAATATCTGGATTTTTGAAAAAGTCACATAACAAGACTTATAAAGCCCCATGTAAACTTGTCCTGAATAAGTTATGATTCAGTCTCATTTTGGTGAGACATTAAACAAACAATAGGACTCTTGTGACTAGGGTGGCCATGTTCTCTGTCTTTCCTTTCATCTCCAGTATGTACATGCCTCCCCCCACAAGGGCATGTATCAAGAAAAGTTTTGTTGATTTTATCTCCTGATTAAATTAAATCAAACATTTTTAGATTTCATAAAATGTACTCGTAGCATGATTCAGGTTGGGTTTGAAAGAGAAGTCATGTAAATAAAAATCAATCTCAGCTCTCTAAGCTATTATACACGTTAGCATTTCCCCTGGGTGAGGGAAATGGGTTTGAATGAGTTAGCACCCACTCAAATCCTTGGTATATGGAGCATGAATCTTTAAGATCCATGTTTGTTTACACACGGAAAAACAAAATACTCTTTCAGAGGGAAAAATCACAACCATCAAAAAGCTTTTGGACATCAAATAGATCTTAAAAATCAGCAATTTGATGAGTTAACTCAAAACGAATCAGAAACATATGGACTAAATTTATCTTACCAAACACATGGGTTTTAAAGAAAGAGAGAACTTAGGAAATGTGTTTTGAGTTTCCTCAAAACCAAAATGTTTGGAAAATAATTGGAAGCAGTCAGTGGAATCAGAATACGCTTGACTTCTCCCAATCTAGTAGACCCATTTATTGCATGGACAGTAATAACATTTCTTTTCTTAAATGAACAAATACAACGAGATGAATCTGGATTTGTCCACACATATGAACAATGTGGTTGAAAAGTGTCCAGCCAAGTAGTTTTCTATAATGACCAGGCATTGTTTGAAAGGTCCACAGGATGTGACTCATAGTTGTTATTGTGAATACATTTTATTTTCTAACAGTAATTAACATAAAAGGAGGAGTAAGACTTTGCTAATAGTGCATACATTTCTTACTGTTGTATGGACTGGTAATCAACTAGCTTTTTTTTCTCGTTGAGTTTATTGGTACATTTTAGGTATACAGCACAGTTACATTCATCATTGGGATCTTGTACCTTTACATGACAGGTCTTGGTTCTCATTTTTTCCCCATATCCCTACCCTTCCTTCACCCACTCCTTCCTTCTTTATTTACAAAAACTTTATTTCCATTTTTTTCATCTTCTCATATTTTTTTTCTTTTCCCTTGTTTTCTTTCCCTACCCTTCCTGCTTCCCCTACACCGTTAGCCTTTTTCATCCTATTTCTCATTCAACTAGCTTTTAAAAAGGTCTTGTGCTCAGATTGTTTTCATAAGTACACAAAGTGATTAACATACTTTTGCATGCTAGGAAATGCTACACATTGTGTTTAACATGAAACTCTTGGATTATAACCACAGTGGGTTTTTTTTGTTATATTAAGAATTACTTGGTTTTTGAACAAGTACTAACCATACAAGATCATTTAAATTATACTTGGTGTGTGCTTATAGCTGATATGTGGACACTGTGGCAGGGGACCAAATAAGTGATTTACTTTTTTGTCTTCTTACAACACTACTGAAATCTCTGATGCACTATTTCACATTGTTTACCTTTATAATGATTATGGTGGCTATTTCTAAGTTTATGAGAGTCAAAGGGAAATCTTGTGTTCAGATTATATGTCTTTACCCCAAAGACAAATCCCATCATGTTTCTTTTTAAAACTTCCCACTAATGGTGGCAGAATCTATGTATCTGCATGGAAAGTGAAGACAAAAGCCACTTTAAGGGTAAAGCAGGAAGCTCCTTGAACACAGATGTTGGTTCTATCACTCACTAGTTGTGTGGCTTGCACTGATATCTCTAACCTTTCAAGTTTTTTTTTTTCAATCTGTAAAATGGGGAAAATGATAACATTTATCACATGGCTGTATCAAATGAGGTAACACATAAAAAGTGCTTAAAATAGTACTCCATAGTAGCTGTGAAGCTGAGATTTGCTTTTAATACCATCAATAATGAACAGAGCCTGGGTGGTAAAAATTAAATGAGTTGATGCCTTTAAAAAGCAGATTTAAATTTAAATTACTATGCAAAAATAAGAATAAATATTTCCCTGCAATTATCTAAGAGCATAATCTGATGTTTGAGGAACAAGGGAGAAAGAATATAAGAAAAAATAGCAGATATTTTTTGGTGTTATTGAACCTGTTCACTTATCTCTTCTAGACCACTTAATACAAAACACTTATCTGTAGAAAGGGTAATAGAATTCTGGTGTAAATTTTAATAATTGCAGCAGTGATTACCTTTACATCCTGTGAGTTCATTATTGGCTGAACAATTCTAGAGACTCTCGTTAAATGGCCCATGGAATGAACCAGGCATGGAATTAACCTATCTTTAGTTCCCTAAAGCTTATGTCCCATGAAGGAGTACCCGTATTGCTTTAAGCCTATACCTTGATCTTTTAAAAAATTATTTAAAGGAGCTAAACCCAGAATTCTAGGTGAATTGACCCTTAAGTAATTAAAAACAAAAAGGGAAAAATTCCAGGGGCAGAAATTATTTTAAATGACTACCATCTTTCTTTTGCAGCTACTTTAACTGCAAGTTATTATTGGCTATGCCCTGTGGTTTGGACGCCAATTGAAAGGCAGCTGCCCTGTCCCAGCCTGGGAATTCTCTGCAGGGGATTCTTCAGGAAAAGAGGCATTTTGTGCAATGGAAGGATAAGTACTGGGTTAATAACCACTAAATATATCTTTTTCCAAAGCTCTAGTGAAATTCAAATAGTGTTTTAATTGCTTAAAGTGTTGCTCTCTAAATGGGACACCGAATTGGACTTGCTGAATTTGTGAGAATGTTCTTTTGTCATATACATTTTTTCACTATGGAAAAAGTGAACATTACTACTTTAGAAGTGTTGTCTTGGAAACCTCTTTGTATAATTTCTCTTTTAGAGACTTCATTTATGTGTTCCGGGATATCCTTTCCCTTAATCCTTCTTTAAGGTCTTTAAGAAAGTGCAGATCCTTTGAATTTGAACAATTGCAAGTCATCCCGTCCACACTTATTGCGTATGGTGATCTTTCACCAAACCAAATCATTTGTAATCTGTACTTCCAATGTTAGAGGGTTCACCGTGTACTGAGGCAGCCCATTAATCTTCAGATATTGGTACTTGTTGTTAAGCTTTTCTTCATATATTGGTGAAATTAACTTTATAATGCATACCCAGCAAGTAGCCTCATGGTAATAACTGGTACCATACAGTTCAGCTCTAATCCCCTTTCCAACTCTAGTACCCAGTGTTCCTAATCCAGTTTTAATTCACTTACTGAGCACTTACTGTGTGCTGCCTGCCATTGATCATCTGAGGTCATTTCAGCTCTCTAGGCATCTTGCTTCCTCTTGAGAGTCCTCAATTCAGCTCTGTCATTTCCAAAGGATAATAGACTGTATAGATAAACAAGAATATCAAGGAGTAGTGTGACCAATGAGTTTTATAGGCTAGATTATTGTCTACCATGGGCTAACTTCTATGTGGACCAATGAAAAATAAGACTACATTAGCTTTTATTGGCAGTCTTTGTGGAGTTGATTCATATAAGCTTGAAGCCAATTAAAATCTGTTTATTTTACTCATGGAAGAACTAAGTCCAGTTTTGTGTATTATTGGAATTGTTTATTCAACAGTCTATTGACTCTCAATTCTGTGGTATAACTGTGGTCTCAAAATACAGAAATACTTAGTAGCTAGAGGTAAAAAAGGATTTGTGTCATCTATGTCTGGCCTAGATAGACTGACATAGTTACAGAAGTTTGTACATGTAGCCAAGGGGCTTCTCTTAATTCCTTCCATTACTTGCTAGATTACAGAGCCCTTCTGCTTGTTTTAATTTTATTCCTTCCAAGCACAGACCTGCTGCCACCTCCCTGCTTCTCACATGCACATTTTAGCATTAACCTTTTTCACAGACTAAAGAATATGCAAAGGCTGGAGTCAGCTAATTGATCTCCAAACTTCTTTGAGAAATGTATTCCACCCTTTACCTTCTTTGTATTTTCCTAATGCTATTTTCCTATATAATTTCCCCAAAATAATAAAATGTAGGATTTTTCTTTTATTGCCATTATTATCTTTTTAGATTTAGGCCATTGGTCTATTTATCAAATCTTTTGGGATCTGTATACTGCTAGCTGACACCCATGGATGGGTGTTAAGATTCATTTGTATTTCTGATACTGGGTCTGCCACCTGTTTGATGATTTCAGCAAGAATAACAAGTTTCTTAAGAAAATTAGTCCAGTGCTTCCAATTCACAAACTTGAAACTATCGTTTTAAAGAGATGTCAGCACTTGGCTTTATCGATATTTCTTATAAGTCACACGAGAACTTTCAAATCAAGTTAAGCTGATGTCAAGCAGACGCACTCATAATGAATGGATAGTCTACCACCAGCGAGCTAAAAACATTTCTGCTTCACATGGAAGATTTGGCAAAGACGTCTTTTATCTTATTTGTCATGGTTTTTCTTATATGCTTCAAGTAGATAAAAATGGGACAACAAATTAGGCCACAGTTTGAAGAACCTCATGCATAGTCTCATATTAGATTGATTTTATGGAGAATAAGAATACCATGCTATCAACATATCTTCTTTGAGAAACAGGAACAAATAAGTAGCAATGGAATTAGAAATTTAGAGGCTTCAGAGAGTTGACTAAAACTCCCCCATATATGGTGGAAGAGCTATTCAACTCAAAAAGACTCATATACCCCCATCACTAATCTTCTCCAGGCATTGGTTTATTGGATTCTTACTACCAGCTGTTTAGAGGTTACAGAAAACACATCAGGCTTTGCCAGTGACCCCAAGTGCTTTAATTTCTATGCATGCATATTTTAACATTATTACAGAAAGGTTTCATTTGCAATTTACAGGCTGAGTAGCAACCAGTCCATTTCAAAGAGGTCAGTGCTTTCACCATGCCTCCTAGTGATGGAATTATAGTTTAAACAGCTGGAGCTCGGTCCCAGGAGGGACACTGGGGTATGGCTCCTTAACGGCAGAATAAATCCATCAGACATATTTCATGTGTCTGATAACATTAATATATACCAGGGCTGTTTAAATATTTAATGAACTCACTCAGAGGCTGTTTACCAAGGGGGGGCAGAAAGAGCTATCAGAAAGGATGATCACAGCCTTTTGATCTACCACGGCAACAACACGACTGAAATCTCAGCCAACGATTTTTCTTTCTTGCTGCGAACTCCATCAGGGGAACCCGTTTGCTACATGACATGTTTCATTTCCACAGTGTGCACGAGAGTGTTTTCAGTTTTGCAGTTCAAAAGTTAATCATTTCCATGCGGTTCACTACTTAATAGAGATGCCAGAAGTCATAGAAGAGCTTTCAGTTGGGATCGAGAAAACAGGAGAGGAAAGACAATCAGAGACACACAGAGCGAACGAATGGTTTGCAAAGCACACGGCCACAGAGGCCCTGGGTGTGTGAAATAGTGGGTCACCGACTAGAAAAACAAGAGCCAGAAGCTGTGACTCCTGGCTCCCTTTGATAAGTGTATTTAGGGGCACTGGTTGGTAGAGTTCTTTGTTCCTGAGGATGGATGATGATCATTCAAAAATAATAAAAGAGATCAAAACCCAAAATTTGGAATAAGTTTATGTTAATGGGAGAATAATCTTGTTTTGATTTACAAAATTTCACTAAAAACAGTTTGGCTAGGCAGAAGAAAATGGTTTTATTGTGCATTTTCAGATAACTGTTTGGTCATGAAAAAATGAAACAATAGCTAAGTTTCAAATGGTGGGAAATTGCTGGCACAAAGTCTTTACTGTTTATTGTCACTAACAATCATTCTTGTTGGAAAATGTTCTATTGCACATTTTCCAGAGCATTTTTTCCCCTCAATTATATTGACTACAACCGTAATCCAGTTCCCCTTAGGGGATTAAGGTACACCCGGGCTTGGCGTACACCATCCTGGTCTGTCCTAACACCTGATAAAGTCAGCCTCGATTAGAAGGAATTAAGGGGGCTCCTAGACCAGGCTGAAATGTCTGGCCATTGGGCAATTTAACCTAAAAGCTGGGTGTAGCTAACAATAAAATAGTGCAATTTTCTTTGGGGACTAAGAGAATATATTGGCTTAATTAAAAATGGATACATTTTGAACATCTCAAATGAATACCATTAGCATTATTTATACTCTGTTTTCCCTTAATTTTATTTTGCTATAGGTTTGTAATTTGTTATAAGAGCAGAAGAAAGCAGATGGTGAATTTCCTGCGTGCATAGTGTTGCTCTATATTATGGAGGGCCTGTCATTCTCAGAAATGAAAGACTTACACTAGACCATACCTTTCCAAACAAATCATTTTCAAGTATATAAATAGCATAATTAATCACAATGGAAATATAAAATGTTTAATCAGTAACAGATGGACTGAAACAAAGAAATTTTACTATGAGGCTATTGGAAATGTTCAATGTTGTATATTTTTGATATGTTTGGAAAAATGGATTTTGGAGCCACAGTTTTATTAGACTTAATATTTTGTCCTGTATTTTTTTGACCCCCCCCAAAATAGGATTAAGCAGCCCATCTAGCTACTCTTCTAGGAAAGCAACTGAGTCATCACCTGGCATAAGAGAAAAATTGACTAAAAGATAGATATAATATATATCTACAAGAGAAAAGAAAACTTTTCCAAATTCCTATTTTTGTAGTAACTGATGGTAGAATTTCTTCCTGTGCATAAAAAGAAACAACCTAGGGGAAACACTATATTGGAAATGTAGTTGGTGTAAACCAGATCTTTGATACTCATTATCATTTACATCTTTTAAATAAGTGCACTTTAGAAAAGAGAAACTTCTGACAGTGAAGGAGCAGGGACCTCTTTTTGGAAACTGGGCTGGTTTGGACTAAATTCTGCAGCAATAAAAGCTGAAACTAATTTCCAGATGGAATAAATTGGTTCCAGGGTTTCTGAAATTTTGGCCAGCATGTTGCACAGCTGAAGCTGATCCTTTCTCAGAACTGTTACCAAGGGGGATGGGGAGGAGTGGAAAATGCTCAATGGGGACGCATTTCACCAGAGATCACAGGGTGAGGTGACCAGGGTAGTTCTGCTCACTTGGCTTTCTGTTTCTCTGAGTTTCAGAGGTCAGCAGTTCAGATCACATCTCTGAAGGTTTGTGGGCTCTACCTGTGTCCTGACAGTGGAGCCTAAGTTGGTGAAATGCTTTATGTTTTAATATACACTACTGCCCTGCAGTTTGTCATATTCTGAATCTGCTATGGTGTATGGGGCCTGAGAACAGGCAGATCTTTTCTTTCCTTAAAAACAAAACAAAACGGAAGACGATATATTGCTGGGCATATTAGGATGTAATTTTTAGAAACCCTCAAGGAGGCATAAATTGTATTTCTTGGTCTTTGCCTTTTCCTCACAATGACATTGTGATTGGAAGTTCTAGGAAACCATGTGATGATCTCTGACACAACTGGGCCACTAGGGAAAGGGACCATGAACTTCTGATGGTGTCACTGCAACAGGGAAAGACTTTTACATTCTGCCTAAATAAGGCCCCCCCAAATGAAATTCTGATTTATGAAATGTCTGTTTCTATTTAGAAAATTCTTCGAGTCTAGATTACCTGAGGTTGTTTCTGAACATTTTAAATGTTCTCTCATGGTTTTCCTGGGTTTAATTCTCTACTTTTCCTGCCAACCTGAAAAGTTTTGGGTGGTCAAAATCTAGTCCATTTCTGCCTTTCATGCCCTTTTTATACATTATGAGAACTCCTGAAATCTGGACTTCTTTTTCACAATTCTAGATAATATCTTAATCTTGATGATTAAGATTTTGCACCATTCACCCAAGACATATTGCAAAGCATAGCAGAGCATGTTACTCAGCTGACTTTCACATTCTTAGGTTGTTTTCTCCCTCCCCTGTCTCATCAATCCTCTTCCTGCAAACTCCTTCATATCTCTTTGGTCTAACCCACCAAACGAGAGTGAGTTACCTCTCCAGTGTTTTTCAGATTTTCTTTTTTCTTATCTTTCTCTTCCTGAGAAGATGCCAAATTTTGTGGAGTTGGTGGGTGTCTTGGTTTTGTTTGTTTTTTTTATGAGTTGCATCCACAGTTCCTAGCCCACTGCTGAATAAATATAGCTGCTCAAGTAAATATTTATCCAATGAATGAATTCCAAGTTGTTTGGGATCCATCCTTACCCAGCCGTATTCTCTTGGCGTGACTTTTATTGATCGTCACCTTCCTATTCCTCAACTGCCTCTTGTCCATTCTTGTCTCTTTGTCTTACACTTTTCCTAAATGAGGAATATGCATCTCTTCTCCCACACCGCCTGTCAGAGCACTGCTGTGGGGACGGGTCAGAAGTCAGAAAGTGCTCCTATTCTCCATTGTGTAGCTATCTCTAATTGAGACTCTTGTGGCAAATTTCTCACACAGTGTTTCTTATTACCCAGTGCCACTTAATCAAATGATATCCCTCAGTGTTTTAACTAACTTTGTTGGGGAGGGGAGGATGAGGAAGAACCTCAGGTACAGAAGGTTGAATTAATTATAATGTTATACCTTTACATGAGTTTACTATTTACCTCTCAACAACATTGCTAGATTCTTGAAGGCAAGAATCCCATGTTTATTTCTATCATTTACATCCCCTAGCACAATGTTAGGCATGTAAGAAATGAATATTTTTATATAAATGAAGTTCTTTGATTATAAATCTGTCAAAAATATAGTCTATAATAGGAAAGGCACTGCAAAATATCTTCATAAAATAAACAAAAGTAATTAAACTCTTGCCAGTTCATAGCAAGATGCTCAATCTAGGTTTAAACTAATGGCCGCATTGTGGTTGAGACCAAATAACCTGTGAGTCTGGGTCTCCCAGTGAAAAGCCTTCTTCCCACTTAAAGAGGACATTAAAGCCTTTGAAACCACTGAGGCACCAGGGCCAAGAATGTGCTACCCAAGGTTATAACACACTGAGTTGTACACAAGTAATCTTAAATAATTCATATTCTTCGATGTGGTTTATTTAAAACAAAGATGTAAATTATTCACCTGAAGGATATACCATGATCTACTTCCCTCTACTCTCTCTTCTATCTTTCAAGCACTTATAAATTATTACCTTAAGAAAAGAGGTATGCATGTCCATACAACTGTCCAGTGGTTTCTTCCTGACAGTTGCATTTCTATGCCATGAATACAAAGAATAAGAATAATTTGAAGAAACGAATTACTTGACATTAATGATGTTTTCCAGTCCATCCATGAATTTTTCCATTTGCAGTTGAATTAATATAGACACACACTCTAAATTCAGTAAGTATGATTCTATAGCAAATACAATAGTTCAGTGAGTATCTATACTTTTTACTCTACATCTTCAAATTGTGTTCAAAGAAGATGATTTCCCCCGAAATTAAATGTTGTAAACACATATCATCTGAATTCTATATAGTCACATACAAGTATGATATCATTCATTTTTCCTTTTTAATAATTCTGACCGATCGTACCTGTTTCACCTTTATTATGCTGCCCGATTCTCCCTGCTCAGACATTGCTTCTTAGCATAGACATTTCAAGTGGTCTCTATGTAAGTAGTTAAAGCAAAAAGAACATTGACCTTAACTCACTAACTTAAATTTCATCTTTAGACATAGCTATACCATATGTTTGAAGCTGTCACATTCATGTTCTAAACACTGAAAATAAACTTGTAATGCCACTTGGTGTAATAAAGTAGTGCTATTATTGTATATAAGGTTGAGTTGTAAAATCATATCTATTAATTTCATTTATATGAGTATTTTTATTTTTGATGGTGAAAATGGGAGCAACAATATGAAGAAAATATGTTTATATTATTTATTATCCTTTTTGAAGCCAAGTTTTATTTTCTGCTCTCTTTTCTACTCTGAATCTATATGATTTACTACATCATCTGATTTAATACCCCCCCCCAAAAAAAACTAACAAAAGTAAAATGTTTTAAGGGTGATGTTTTGGAGGGATAAAAACTCATGATTTTAGTCTTTGCCACAATTATTTCTTAATTTATTCCAATTATCTCCTCATTTCATAATCTAATCTCTTATGTTTCCACTTGGTGAAATCAGTACATAATGATAATAGGTTGTATTACACTATTAAATCATTTCTGATGCTGAACTTCTTTAGAATCTGAGGCCAGGTCTTGCTCTAAGAAGACAGCATAAGGTGTTTCTTTAACTTTCAGTGTAACTGGGGGGGGGGCAGGATAGCTGTGGGGCCATATTTTAATAATTGTGGTGACAAAATCATTTAGACAGAAGACTAAAACCCCCAGCCAAGAAACAGTGTCCTTTGAGAGTTGGTAAAGCCTTGAGGTTAAGGACACAGGCTTTGTAATTACTTTGCCTAGCTTTGAACCCTACCTCTATCACCTAGTGACTGCTAACCCTGAATAAGAGACTTGATTTCATTTATATCACAGTATATTTGTAAAATGGTTGTAATATAACACTTAACTCACAGATTTGTTGTGGTGTTTGAATATATTTATACTTTCTTTATCTTATAGGCTGTGCCTCATTAAATCTCATGAACAAAATAAACTATGCCAAGTAAAGGGTTACTTCCTATAGATTTTCAGACATATCCCAATTTCAGAGATATGAACAATGTCTGGCCAATTTCCTGTACACATTAACTGTGTACATTAAATGTTAGCAGTTACTATTTATACAGTTCAGGTAATAAATGTATATCCAGCAAATGTCAAATACATATGTTAAATGTTTGTAGTTATTATTTGTAATGTTCAGGTAATAAATATAGGAAGAATCATCTTATATATATATATCCCTATTTTTCAACTCTTGTAGAAGGAATATGTGTTCTTACCCCAAACAGAATAATCAGGAAGAGAGATGCTTTGTCTGGTGATGAGGTGGCATCTCACTGATAAGTAGGGTGACTTTAGGGAAGTGTTACCTTGGAAGGACCCTGCTCCTTTGGTGTCCTCCTTTACCCCTCCCAAAGCCATACACTGAGCTGAGGATGGAACGGCCCCTGGAGTGGGGGAGGACTGGTTCTCAGTTTAAGTGAGATGAGGCTCTGTCCTTCTTGACAGATGTTGCAATTGAAAGCAGAAGAGTACCAGATTAGAACTTTAAAGTTACAGGAAAGAAAAGATCAGTTTACTGATGCAAGCAATTTCATCTTATTAATGAAATCTGGATTGTGTGTGTGTGTGTGTGTGTGTGTGTGTGTGTATTCTCATATGCATGTATGTATCTTCACTCATTCATATATCCTCAGAATAACAGGTGACACTGATACTTTAATAAACAATAAATAAACACATGAATACAGTAGGCTCTTAAATCCTTCTCTTAATATGGAAATAATATATACAAATTATGTATCTTAATACGGAAATAATATATTTTGTTTATGGGATGAATCAACAAATTATGTATCTATATTAAATAAATGAGACCATAAGCTCCAATAGAATGGCTGAAGGAAGAATTTCACAATTCAGCCACAGTGCTAACCTTGTCCTTTCATCCAGAAGCAGGATCATGGCTCTTTTGGAAGGGAAAGCATATTGCCTAACAGATCAATCCAGAAAAAAAGTCACCAAGACCTAAAGCAAAGAGCAAATACCAAAATGGGGAGATTTGTTTCTGTGGCTCATGGCAGCAAGGTCAGGCATTTCCTTTGCTAATAGCTAGCAAACCAATGAGTGGTGAATCATTAATGGATGTCTTAAGTTATGGGAAAGAATCGAGTTTCCCAAGTGAATGTTCTTTCAATGTACTCAAAGGAAACGACCAGCAACCCAGAACTAGAAGGATTCTTACATTTAAGAGCTTCCTTTACATCTGAAACGTGTACCTTTGATTAGTTAAAAGGAAAAGAAAATCACTAAAGTCCTAAAGGACAAGGAAGTTGCATGTCCTTGGTGACAAGTTGGGACAAATCATTCCTCCCAACTGATGGCCAAGTCCCCAGCTCTGGAAACAAATAGAATTCTAAAGTCTAAAAAAATTAAGTTATTGCCCTGAAGAATGGTGAGTGTGAATTGCTGGAATGAACTTGTGTAAATTCATATATGCAAGTTCTTGTATCTATAGCTGAAATTCACTGCTCTGTGCCTAACGGGAAAGGTAAGAATTTGGTTTTCTGGGCTTCCACATGTGTGGTATTATAATAATACAGCTAGACAACAAGGGTAAAGCTATAGAGACTCCTGGGGGTTAGAAAGGGATTTCTGACCTTCACATCGGATTTCTTGGTTCAGTGGATACGTGATATTATTGTGGGATTTTCTCTTAACCCTTAAGTACCTATCTGTATTGTGAGCACAATAAAACTTATACGAGATGTAACTGGGTGCACAAAGCCAAATTTGTCATACCGTTTAATCACAACAGGTTTCCCATTGTGGAGTACCAAGTCCCAGTCCCTTTGTCAATTCCCTCAGCTGATAGAAAATGAAAAATATCTTTGAAGAAGCTATTTATTACATTATTGGTTAATGGTATTTGTCTGTCTTTGATAAAGAAACAACTTGCTTTCTGAGGTCATTATTTCATCTTCCTCCTTGTCCTGTACTGCTGATTCAAGTACAGGGACACTTAATAACTTCAAAGGGGACTCAATAGCACATGGATAAAGACAGGAAACATGGCAGGAATATTTCAGTGAGCACTTGACAAGGTCAGAATTCCTTTGCATGATTCTCTCAGGTACTTCTTGAACAATTTTTTTTTCTATTTTCAATGGATGTTTGGCCCCCTTTCTAGCTTAACCCCATTAAAGTCATTAAAATGTTTCATTTGAATTCTAAAGACAATACTGTTAATAGGCAGGCTCTTCTAGTCTGTGTGTGCAATTCATATTGCCTTCCTTAGAAGCTGTCTCACCAGGGCACTGTGGATGGAATTAGAATTTTGGTATCAATTTATAATATCTTCCTCAAATGTGAATACATTTGTGACTATCATAAAAGATGGAAATTACAATGTTGCTTTTCTTGATATAGAACCAAATTCAGAGGCACCCAGGTTGCTTCCTGTAGTCTTCACCTCTCCTCCAAATTCATCAATGCGAGAGAATGAATGGATTTCTCTATTTTCCTTTGAGCCTTAGTGCTTCTAAAAAACATATTCCTTTTATAAAATATGAGTATGCATGCACACACAACGTCTACCTATGCCAGAGCATTTTCTTTATTATAATGAGATGCATCTTTCTGGATTTTCTGCACAATCAGACTGTAATTAAGCATAGCAAGATGCAGGTACGTGCATGAGATGCATGTTTAATTAAAAGGGAAAATGCTGGTTAAGTATCAATTTGTATGACATTCAATTTACAAGGAGAATTCAGAAAGCTATGTTCTCCTTCTCCTATATTTCTCTTTATCTGTGTGTATTTGCACACATGTATGTTTTCACACTGAAATCTTATTCTCATTTCATATGCTAGAGTTGCCGCCACATGTCCTGCCCCCATCCAAGAAAATGTTGATATATGTTGAAAATCTCCATGAAAAATAAAATGTTTGCATGTTTATGTAGGGCAAATTTAAAAAGCAGCCAGGACCCAGCAGGCTGAGTCAATGTATAGCTTACATATGGAAACAATGACATGATTGTTTACTCACTGCTTTAATGATATTCACTTTCTCCTAATGGCAATGTGGAAAATGTGAGTACCAGATGCTGCGCCCAGAGCAGAGAAGAGAGAACAGGGAAGGTCTAGAGTAAGGAATTTATCCTGACACCAGAATGTAGTGTAAACTCTTCAGTTTATTAACGCGTGCTTTTTTAGAAAAAATACTTTGATGTCTGCAGCTTAAATTTCCATATTTTTATAACAGTTCAGCAACAAATTTACATATTTCCTGGAATCTGCAGATATAAAAGCGGTAAAACACTCCAGGCATTATTAGACAGTAGATTATAACCCATTACTATTGTTTCAATTAGCAATGTAAAAGTGACCTGCAGTGTTCAGATGACCCACTAATGGATTTAAACGCTTTCAAATATTAATGCAGGTTTTCTAAAGATGAATCCCAAACCCATTATTCCTGGAACAACTATGAGCTGAAAAGCTGGCAATGATTGTGCATTATGTGGAAAGGCTCATGGTTAATTAAATGAATACCTAGCATTACACCATTCACTTTAGTGCTACAAAATTATTTCTCATTGATTTTTACATTCTGAGTCCATGATTCAATTTACTTCTGCAATTTGTGTTGCCGTGTCAATAAAAGAGAACTGCTTAGAGATGGAAGCATTAGAGACTGATAAATACATTAAGATCCAATGAAAACTGCAGTTTTCCTATTGTTTTCCTCTATTGAAATATCATTTGTAGCAGCACTTTGTTATGTATTATTAATACAATTTTTGTTTGCTTCCATCTGCTCTCTTCTCCCCTTTTCTATTCAGGAACTGGAATGTTAGCAATTGCTGGAGGGTGAGTAGCTAATTTTTCAGTAACAAGTTCTCTCGCTATCAAGAACAAAAGCACCATCAACACAAATCTGTTATTTCATGTTAAATGAACTAGAAGGCCATATTCTTCATCAAAGGCAATGTGGGGAGTTGCAGCGTGTGTGTGTGTGTTTTAATTTCAAGGAGCAAATGACACTCCTGCTTGCGAAGCCATGAAAGCTAAAACATAACAAACAGGTCTAACCTTATTGTCCAATTTATGCAGTACAGATACAATCTGATACATTACGGAAGTGCCGATCTCATTAAAATTAATATTATGTATGTCACAACTTAGTTTTTATGTGCCTTTTCTCTTTACAAACTTCTTTGGCTCTTTTCTTGTAAACTGTGATTTGCTTTAACACCTCTCCTTACTTCAAAGAGTTGCAAATTTCAACTTGATAGTTTTGGGTCTATAAGAAATTTTTGATGTGTTATTTTCACATGATTTAGGCTAATAATCTAGGAAGTGTCATGGTATATCCTGTAAATTTAACCTTTCCTTAGAAAATAATAGGCTTACTAGTCAGATGTAACCATCAGTATCATTTACCTGGGATTACCTCATCAGCACCGACTGTGCCCAGGTTGTCTTCATGAAGATTGTCAACCAGTGACATCTCATTATGTATTTGAATTTGCGCTCTACGTTAGACATGATGAATGATAGACTATTACCAAGGTGTAAGCCTATCCCTAAGGAGTCACCTTTCCCTGCCTGTACCCTTTGCAGAAAATCTTCCCTCAAGTGGTTGCTTTTCAGATTGAGCCGAATTCCTGATGAGTTTTACTAGGGATATAATCTATAATGTAAAAAAAAAAAAAAGCAAACATAATATAGTTCATACTAAAAATCATTTCACAAATGGTCTTAAGGAAAGATTATTCTTTAGACTGAAGATAATTATCCAAAGAATACAAGTGACCTCTATGTACACATTTCTATGCAACTTCCTCATTAGTATATTACTTCCTTATTAATTGATGAATGCTGATTGAGTCGAATCAGCCATTGATGCCTTTCATATTGTCAAAGATGACAACAAAATCGAATGGTGAAAGAAAATAAAGTCTACTTTAATTTAAAATTTAAATACTTGTATGTTTAAATTTTAAAAATGTATTACTTTAAGTCACATTGTTGTTAATCCCCGTCAGGATTCTCTCCCTTGCTTCAGATACACTTATCCCGTCATTCTTGCCTTTTTCTGAAGCGGATCTGGAAGCCCTCTTTGGTAAATGTCTTTTCATTGCTGCATTGATGTTGTAAATCTATTCAAAACATTTACAACAATTTCTGTCAAATAAAAACATCACAATGCACCCCCATTCACCTTATTCATGGGATCGGGCACAGTGAGAACGCTAGCTCTTCTCTAAAGTCGAAGTGACCACGGAGGCCATTGATCGACCTTTGAATTGATTCAAAACATGGAGGCAGCCATGACGTCTGAGCTAAAGACACTCACGAAAGGGGACTTCCAGAAGTGCTTCAAAAGGTGGCAAGAACCATGAGGCAAGTGTGTCCTAAGCAAGGGGCGTTTTGAAGAAGATAAATGGCACTGGATCTTTTACTGTAATACTTTTTAAGATTTAAGGCTTTACTGCAATTTTCATCACACTTTGATGAAACCTGTTTATATATTTTTAAATTTTTAAAGTTTTATGTACCTTTGCACAAGACTGAGACTCTACTTTGGGAGAACTTAGGAAATATTTATAAATATGGACAAAGATTTAGCTATATAAACTGTTCACCTATATGGTATCATTTATAACAATCAAAAGTTATAAGTATCTTAAATGTCTAGATGAGGAATTGGGTAATAGTTTATGGTGTATTCATACAATTAAATATTATCTAATCATTTGAAATAATATTCAACAATATTTAATGATATGGAGAAATAGGAACTAGCTCTTTCTTCTGTCAAAGACTTTCTCACTACCACCACCTCTCCCTTGTGTCAGAGTTGCACCTCCTGACTTATCCGTGGGCAATGAAGACGATGAGAGTAGATCTTTGAGAGACACATAACACTCTTTCAGTGGAGAAACTGAATTTCTTTATAGTAGAAGTCATCTGCCTGTGGCTGGTGCTTGAGTAATCCCAGTGGCTGAAGTTAGACTGCAAGGCTGAATTTGCTTCTGAAATATGGATTGAGTTCACGCTGGTTCTCAAGTCAGCACATTTACAGGAGAACAAACCTTAGGCCCTCAGTGCCTAAGTATACTCATCTTCAAAATGGGACTATGCACAATGTATGAGTCATGAAGATCAGATGAGTTAATACACAGAAAGCATTAAATGAGGCAAAGCCCAGCCAGAGTTCATAAATACTAGTTGCTGCTGCTGCTCTTAAAAAAACTGCTCCATGTCTCCAGGAAAGACCTGGCTGATTTTTTGAAAGGCCTCATCTGAGATGAGACAAATTAAATTGGAATTTTTACAAGCTAAATGGCAAAGTAAAACAATCGTTCAGATTACTAAGCCATGAAATTATTCGACTAAATGTCCTTTACAAGTTCCTTCATTCTTTACTTGTTAGGCACAAACACAGCTCTGAGTATTCAGAAAGGATAGTTCTGTAGTTCAAAGAAATCTTATAGATATCTGGCATCTTCACCTTAGTCTATTTTTCCATCAGAGAGGAGGAAAACAATGACTAAATGCTACCCAGCTGGATGCAAAGGTTAAACCTAGCCTGCTTTCCCCATGGTCCTAGACTGTCTGTACTGTGGCCTAGAGTACACCATCTTTAAACTCAAGCAAACAAACATTCTGTTATTTAATCTTGATATAAAAGAAACATTTCTTACAATGCTGTATTTTACGACTTACCCTATATAGAACACACACACACACACACACACACACACACACGTGTGAACATGCGCATACACTCTGTCTTAATTTTCAACCATTTGGTTGCTAGATCCAGAGCTTGCACTTACAGCTGTATAGGAAAATTCAAGCTCCCTGTGTAGCTGATTTTTCAGTCGTGTTTTGTGGAGGAATGAGCAGAATGATAACATGGCCCACAAGGCTGGTATGAGCACATGGCTGGCTGGCTGTATGGCAGTGATGTTATTCCCTGGTTCTAGGAAGCACTGGTGGAGTCTCTTTGTCTTCTGTAGTATGAAAAGGACACTTGTTTGCAGCCTGTCACTCACTCATTCATTTTGAGACTAACGTACGGAGAAATGGACACAGTGCTGAAGTACGTGCTTGTCATGCTGTAAAAGGGAGAATTGCCAGTTGCTCGATATTTATTGTTTTAGACCGACAGTTCAGGACAGCGTCATGAATTTTACTTTTCCAAGGAAACTTTACAAGAAATGAGAAAGTCTTCACATCTGGCCAAAATTCACGTGATATCAGTTCAGTTTCTGTTCTTGCCTCAATTGACTTTATCTGCACCATTATCTTGATTGCAGCACAAGCAGATAATAAGATACAAACATTGAAAGAAATGCAACATAAATAACTAGAAAAAATAAGTAAGTGGAAATAGGGTGGAGCGAAAAAAAGAGCATTTCATAATAAAATAGGTAAGAAGCACTTTTTTTTTTTTTTTTTTTTTTTTTTGGTAGCAGGGATCGAACTCAGGTCCTTGTGCTTTCAAGGCAGGTGGCAGCACCACTGAGCTAAATCCCCAGCAAGGAGCACATTTTAAACATGCATTTTCTTGTAAACATTTTCACAAGCTTATAATTATATTCATTTTATTTAAAGTTATCTAAGATTAACTTATATCAGAAAAAATATATGCTCTGTGCTATACTATAAAAGCTATAAAATCTAATTGGATAGTGGAATTCACTAGAAGTAATAGTCATAAAGAATTAGAATGCAATAAATATTATAGATTTTAGAAATTTATTGTCTAAGAAAGATAGTGCATACATTAGCAAGCTCTGTGCAAGGCATGTAAATAAATATTTATTTGGAAGTGAGCTAGCTAAGTGAGGCTGGTGAAGATTATTAAGGTCATCATAGAGGTTTTAAACCTAGGAGAAGGAGGAGAAAGATTCTGAAAATAGAATCAGCAGAATACTTAGCATCAGAAATCCACCAAGAACTGAATATGTGTTTGTCAAGACCCATTGCATAAAAAATAGTTTTTGAATGGCTATATAAATAGCTTCATTTTTCAAAAGTAATGGGAAGTACATTTTCTATAATATGATCAGAAAAGGAAGACAGCATTTTGTACAGAGCTTGTTGTAAATTCATTTTCTTTATTATGGCTTAACTAGCCCCAGCTTCTCACCTCTAATCATAACCGACTCCTGATTTAATTGTGTTTCAAAATCTAAAGATGAGTTAACCTCTTACATGGGGAATTTTGCTTGCATTGATCAGGAAAAAAAGTATGAGAAGGAAGAGTGGCCTATTTTCTGATTCATCATTTAACTGACCACTGCCTTCACTTCTGATTCTTTCAGACAACAGAAGGAAGCACCCTACTATGGACAGGATGCAAGAGTATCACAGAGAGAAAAATGCAATTCCCTATAGGGTTACAAATTGTTCTTTAACAGCTGGGTGTGGTGGCGCACACCTGTCATCCCAGCACTTTGGAGGCTGAGGCAGGAGGATTGCTGTGTGTTGGAGGCCAGCCTGGGCTACATAGTGAGTTCAAAGCCACCCTGAGGTATAGAGTAAGACCCTGTCTCAAAAAACAAAACAGCAAAAATCATTCTTTAACACACAGGCAGAGACTGAGAACTATAGCAGAGCTTTCACCCACAGGACAGCAAACATGGGATTAGGTCTGAAAATATGTTATTTTTGGGGTAATAAATAACAACAAAACTATAGAAAATATATCATCCTTTCATATATTGAGCTTATACTTTAACATATCCCTAAACACACAAACACACACATACTGACGGAGTATATTTGAAAAACTTAACCTTTATTTGTTCTAAATATCCAGGTTTAGTCAGAGACTACTGAATCTTGTACTATCCGTTCCTCCCTTGCTCCTTTCCTCCCTCCCTTCTTTCCTTCCTTTCTTCGTTTTCTTCTTACTTCCTGATGTTAGGGATTGAAAACAGGGCTTTGAACATGCTAGACAACTGCTCTGCTTCTGAGCTACATCCCCAACCCTTATGTTTTGTGACCTTTTTTTTTCCTCCTTCAAGAATGTAGGAAAGCAGATGTGGTACTAGACATCATTACCTTTCTCAGGTTCTAGGCACCGAGGTAAGAGCAGCAATGCACCAGTATGAAACTGCTTGCTACTTACTAGATTGTCATTTTTCAGAAGTGTAAGTTTTAGTGGTAGCTTTAATTCGCTTTGTGGAATTAACTGATGTTTATTCTCTCTTTTTTTTCTTGAGTTTATTGGTACAATCTAGGTATACAATACAGTTACATTCATCATTGGGATTCTGTACCTTTACATAATAGGTCTTGATTCTCTCCCCCACCCTTCACCCTTCCCACTTTCCCTACACCTTTAGCCCTTTACTTCCTATTTCACATTATTATCTCATTAGGATCCTATGTACTATTATAGTTTTTTCTCAATGACTGTTCTACATTGTAAGATTTCCTGGGTAAGGGCTGGGGATTTAGCTCAGTGGTTCCATTGCCTGTCTCGCAAGTGCAAGGTCCCGAGTTTGATCCCTGGTACCAAAAAACCAAACAAAAACCAAAAAAAAAAACAAAGATTTCCTGGATATGATTTCAAATGCTGAACTTCCTAGGGTTCAGCAAAAAAAAACAATTTTCTATGATCAATAATATGGCACACCCTTAACACAACCAAAATAACTTGCCTGTCTTTAAAATGAAAAAGACAAAAGACAGAGGATTTAAAAACAGGGAAAGAAAGCCAAAAGAACCCCAAATGATAGAATCCCTTTCCTTAAAAGTTTATCTTAATGTTTAAAAGCTGAAAGTGAGCTGAAATTCACTATTGATAAGAAAAACCGAGTATGTTAGACCCTGCCTTCACTGGAGCCTCGTGTATCTGATGCAATAATAAATTCACACTTTTCTATGTTAAGTTCTTTCATACAATAGAACCCTATAAAAAAGAATATAGACTAAAGAGTGAGTTGCATAATGAGATTTAATCTATGTAAAATATGTCCCAGAAGAAACGTCTTTTACTTTGATCGTATCCCTTGAAACAAGATCCCCTGCTGGAAACCACAATAAAATGAGAGCTTGGGAAAAAACTCGCCCGGCAAGCAAGCTTGCTTTTTAAAGTAAAAGTTCACCAAGCCCACCAAGCCCATGATCCTGGGGTGGGCTTAATTAATGTCAATGAAATCTTAAAGGTTCCCTGAGGCTTTAAGGGGAAAATAAATCTCCCTAGGTTCTCTGTTTCTTTTTCTCTGAGGTACTTGGGATTGGAGACACTCCACCACCACACGCGCACACATTACACACATGGACACACACAAAATGTGTTTGTTTTATTGTGATACGTTCTTTGCAAAAATTTTATTCATTGAGAAGCAAATGCACATTAGCACAGCTCTCAACACATCATACTCTCAGCAATTGCCTTGCTTCTTGCCATCAGAAAGACTTAACTTATTCCTTATTTCTCTAAGTAAATGGGCACAGTGACATTTCTGTGTCCCTTTTGGATTTTCATTGACCTTTTTCTCTCTCTCTCTCTTTTTTTTGAGATAACTTTTGCTAAGTTTGCCCAGGCTAGCCTTGAAGTCATGATTCCCCTGCCTTAGCCACCTGTGTGCTGGGCTTGCAGGCACGCACCACCCTTCCCAGCTTTCATTTTTTATTGAATGCACAGGGCTGATGCTCTGTCGAGAGCAATGGAAAACATATACCTGAACAGAATCTTCAGCTATTTTTGTTAAAATTGAATTCCATGTTAAAAAGTTCCTCGATGAATTGAAAGAGCTTGGCTTTTGCCAAGTAGGCACTCCATTTCATTTCATTCAGAGTCAGTGAGATTCTGCACTTGATTTCATATCCTTCTACTAGATACAAATTCATGCAAATGTCAATGCAGTGTTTCATTTTATTCTACATTGTTGTGTGTAAGAAGACTCGCCAGACATAGGTTCACAAATCAGAGCAAACCGTATGTCCCTGGGAAACTAAAGAGGCTGGAGATGAGCCTTCATTGATGCCTTGTATCTGGTTAATGCTGATTCACTGGCCTGATAGTGACCGTTCTAACCTATAAACAACCATGTGATTTTCCACGTGAAACACACACACAAATATATGTTATAATGGGTAAGCAGCTGAAATATACCCAGGAAAACAATCATGTTCGTTCCTTACCTACGCCCTGAAAAATGATCATTTTTTAACTTCTTTTCCAGTTCTTTTCCTCCTACTTTTCCAATCACACCAGCAACCTCACATCGAGCCTCTGAGTAACTTTTAAAGTTTTATAATGCAGACTTCAATATTCTAAAGATCTCAGAAATACACAATTGGTCTTCACAAACATGGTGTGACTGCAGTGTGGTTTCGTATTGCCTTTGTAGTTTCTAAGACACTCTAACGTTATTTAATTAGCTAAAATTTCTCCTCTCTTGAGAAATGGAAACTCAATGAAATGTCAACAATGCTGTCAGTCTGCTTCAGGCTAAACTCATTACACAAGAACTAAAGGTAAAAATAGTCCAAGGCAGAATTCTTTGTCATAATTTTGAGGCCCACACCTTATGTCAATGAAATCCATATGATTCTAGGCAAATGCTAAATTGGGAAGAGTAGCTAATAAATTATCTCAACGCAGGCAATAATTGATCAGTCCTTGCATAGAAATTAATCTAATTAGGCAAATAACATATCAAGTTCTGTTGGGGATTATCTGAATACCACATTTATTGCTTGATGAACCTTTGGTTCTGCTCTGGACTGAAAATGCTTTGTGCTGCTTTTTATTTCCAAAATGAATCTTTTCCTCCAAGAAAAAAAAAAAAAATCAGTGTCTTTTAAAGCCAAGTACAGCCAGGAATGGAACAAAAGTGCCTTACTTTGTCTGAATTTATCACGGAGGGTTTGGAATCCATAGGCTCATTACTAAAGATAATAAAATTTGCCATTTTCTATTGTCTGAAGGTTTATAAAGGCTAAATTTCTTGATTTATTTAAATTGATGATTGTAAGAGCAAAGTACAAAAACAAGTGCTATATACTGAAGGCATGTGAATTACCTCCTTTTCAAGGATAATGCAAATTAGAAATACGTAAAGCTTTGTCTGCACCTGGGATCTTTAATGAGGATAAAGAAAAATCAGACAGAGATTCTCCTGGGGAAAGAGAGGATCGTTATTTGAATAACCTGCAGTGAATTCTAATCAATGCGACGTGACTTTGAAAATGAATGTGGTCTTTCAACCCGCTGTACTTGAGCTGTAGTATTAATCATAACTTCATGGTAGAGTAAAGCTTATGACAAATGCTTTTCCAGTGGTCTCAGACTGGCCTGGGTAATGCCAAAGAAATACGGAGCCAGGGAAATATAGAGGTTCTTCCCTTTGCTTCTTGCTGGCCAATTTATTGGCCAGTGCATTGTGTTATCTTTCTTTGATTATCTCAAAAGAGTTGATGCAAATTGCATATCATAACAATAATTGTTTTCTTTTTTTGTTTTAAAGGTGACATTTTACATGTAGTGTATCTCCTGACATGGTCTTAGGAATGTTATTTAACATTAGATTATACCAGGAAGTTGGCTCGCCAATCTGCTAAGGATGCATGAAACAGCACCGCAAACCTCTGCAGCACAGAAGGAATCGGAGCTCTGTCCCGGTAGAGCCCTGAATTCTTCGTACATGTGTTCTGGACCTGGAGAAGGTTGAGTATAAACATAGCAGATTTCCTGGTATGCTAGATACCAGGACTTAAATAATATTTTTTAAAAAATTAGTGATCAAGTATTTTCTGGCTTAAAAGAAAATGTAATTAGTTTTTGACAATTTGACATTAAAAGGCTTATAGCAGAACACAATGCGTTAGAGTTGAATTCTCAAGACTCACAGGAGGAAGGAAGAATGTGATAAAATAAACATCTTAAATTACTTTAAATAATCTTTTGTCTGGAAGTAATTCCTGGGAAAGAAGAGGAGTGTATGTTTGTGCCAGCCTGGAAGCTGCTTAGGCCCTAGAGCTGTCATCCTGGCCATTGTTGTCACAGTGATGTTCTACAGTGAACAGCAAATGGTGCCCCTCCTGAGGTTGTCAGTGTGTGTCATCGGCTGGGGATATGGCCATGTTCATCAGCGAAACAGAAGCTAATTCTTCAAATGTACATTCTCACCAGAGTTCTTGCTATTGCTAAGCTGAGGACAGGTACATTCTAAGCTTACTCTTGTTTTCTAGAATTTGGGAACCAGAGCCTTCACGAGTCATCTACATTTTATCTCTTGCCTCAACGCTGCAGTCAAATCATCATAGAAACACAAATGCAACATATGGAATGTGAAACACATGTGTGAGGCATGTGTACACATATACACAGAGGTAGATAGGTATGCAATATAAAATGTGTATGAAAAGTATATGTATACAGAGATGGAATGTAAACGCGATTCTATTTGTATGTAGATACTACAGAGGAAAATAGATCACCGAATTGAAGTTTCGATCCATAACATCATAGCCCTTATTTGTGTTCATTTATGTTCCTTAGTGTGTGTTCTTTAGTGTTACTTTAATATTCTTTTGCTGGTGGTTTTATTTGTACTGAAAATTATTCATAAATAATTATAACTTGTTTTACATATGACTTTAACTTCTAATCCTAATGCTGACGATGTCTAATATCTTCTTTTTGCTTTTGAAGTGTGCTAAGAAAGTAGACCTTATATAAAATACATACTAGTTTAACCTCCATTTCAGAGATGAGAATTCAGAGGTGAGATGGTTAATTTATATGTCAACTTGACTAGGCCTAGAATACCCACTGACAAGGTTAAGTGTTATTTCTAGATGTGCCTTTGAGAGCATTTCTGGATGAGGTAAGCATTTGAATCACTAGGCTGAGTAAAGCAGATTGTTCTCCTTAATATGAGTATGTGTTTACTTAGTCTGCTTCCTGTTCTGTAATTGAGTATCATAGATTTGGAAATTTAAAGGAACAAAGGTTCATTTAGCTCATGGTTTCACATCCTGAGAGGTCCTAAGGGCTGCTTCTGGTGAAGACCTTGCTGATGACAACTTTCTAGTTCAGAGTATCACAGGGCCAGATAGTCAAACTGGCTTTTAAAATAGAACCACACTCAAGACAACCTATTAATCAACGAAACCATAAATAGATTATTCGAGTGATGGCTAACTTCTTAGAACTTTCAGTGATACAAAGAGCCTCCTGTGTCACTAGTGCCATAGGTTCACAAACACTGGATTATTCCATTCATGAAGCACAAAGCTCTCATCATCCAATCACCTCTTAAAAGTCCCACCTGACACCACTTTTGAATATTTCACAATAGGGATGATATTTCAAAATGAACTTTGGTGGCAACATGCAAATGGTAGCAATAGGCATCATTCAATCTAATGAAGACATGAAAAACAAAATATCAGTAAGGGAGAATTTGTGCTCTCTCTGTATGCAATGTCTTGAGCTGGGCATTGATTGGTCTTCTGTTCTTGGATGAGACCTACACATAATCTTTCTTGGTTCTTTGGCTTTGGTTCTCAGTCTGCAACTATGCCACTGGTCAGTCTCTCTCTGCTTCTCTTTCTGCCCATTTCTCTCTGTCCTTCTCTCTCTCCCCTGTCCATTTTTCTCTGTCCTTTGCCCCCCTTTCCCCTCCCTGTCCATTTCTCTCTTTCTCTCACATGTGTTACTGTTTCTGTTTTTTTTTTTTTTTAAAGAACCCTGATACAAGGGCCCTAGAGATGCTATGTTACTTTCTCAATTTATTCCAAGTTGTAAGTGGCAGAGCCAAAAATGAAATCTATACTCTCTTGATATTAGCACTTCGTGATTTTTGGTGGTGCAACCATCCCTATAATTTAATTTTAGAACATTTTTATCTCCCAATAAAATATCTCATGCCTGTTTACAGTTAATCTCTGTTCCTGCCCTTAGCCCTAGGCAACCACTAATCTATTTCTGTCTCCATAGGTTTGGCTTTTCTAGACATTTCATGTAAATGGAATCATAGGATGTGAGGCCCCTTTTGTCTGGTTTCTTCCACTTACCATAATGTTTGTGAGCATCTATGTTGTTATCTAGTGCTTTTTATAATGCATTTGACTACTCTTCACTGTGCTCACTGTTTCTGCTCTATTTTGAACCATTTCTATTTTTATCTCAATTTTGGATGGGAGGCAAATATATGCACTGTAGCATAGGGGAGAGAACACTGGGACTGAGGAAGAAGATTCAGGTTGTGATCAAATGAACAAGACAGTCTCTCTATTAACTAGCTCTCAATTACAATCTTGTTTACTGAGAAAAATCAAATGGGATAAGGCCCATAGTAGTGTCCATAAAGCCACATAAAATTATACTTTTTTATTATTATATTTCATTATGTGAGTAAAAAGTCCTTGAATATTTCCATTTTCACAAAATGTATTACAGTAAAAGATACATTGCCAAGAATGATGAGGTAAGTGTGTTTGAAGCAAGGGGAGTATTTAAAAATATTTTTAATTTTTAATTTTTTTCTTTGGTACATGTGTGTAGTATGTAATATTTACATTCCTTGTGTAGTGTTGGTACATGTACATAATGCATCTTAATTCATTTTTTCACACTTTTCCCCTTTCCTCACTTCCCCCTTTCTCCATCTCTTTTTTTTCTTTTTATTGAGTTTATTGGTACAATCTAGGTATACAATGCAGTTACATTCATCATTGGGATCTTGTACCTCTACATGACAGGTCTTGATTCTCATTTTTTTCCCCTGTCCCTTCCCTCCCTTCACCCCCTCGTCCCTTCCCCATTTACAAACACTTTATTTCCATTTTTTCATTTTCTCATTTTTTTTCCTCTCCCTTATTACCTTTCCCCTACTCTTTTCACTTTCCCTACACCTTTAGCCCTTTACTTCCTATTTCACATTATTAATTATCTCATTAGGATCTTGCGTACTATTATAGTTCTTCACACCAGAGACACTATTCAGTATTTAAGTTAAAGGAATCTCTATGAAAATTAAAAATAGGGAATCCTAAAATAAAACTAAAAAGGAAAGTAAAAGAGAAAAGGCAATGGTATAACATTAAAATAATTCTTGCTTCTGAAGATGAAAATGGTCCCTGAACATATTTAAAATGCTTCTTGCTCTTGTAGTCTTATATTATCCTTTTTTTAAAATTATTTAGAGAATACTTTATTAGT
>NW_022900917.1:22019800-22043678 GCF_012274545.1 Fukomys damarensis | reverse complement strand
ATACTTTATTAGTTTCTGTAATCAAACACATGTAGATATGACCTTACATATTTAATACAGTGCGTTACCCCTGTACAAATGGAAAAAAAAAAACATTTCTAGAGCAATATGGCTGTTAATTTCTGTACAATGTCAACTCAACAGAGTGAATTGGGATAACTTTTTCCAAAGTACACAGCACAGTTAAGGTTCCCCAAAATTCCAATTTTATACATGTATATATATATATATATTTATTTATATTTATATAAAAAACCAATAATAGCAGTATGTTGCACATCAAGAGCAGCAACAGCTTTTCCAGGTTCTGCAGTCATCTGAAAAAAATTATAGACATTCAGCACACTCCGTTAAAAAAACAAAAACAAGAAAACAAAAAAAAGAATAATACCCAGAAAACAGCAAAGTTCTGTTGCTGTTGTGGTACCTGGCACCATTGTTTTTATTAGCATCTTAATCATCATCTGGAAAGAGAACATTATAGAGTAACCTCATTAAAAATTCCTCTGATAAAACATGGTCACTACTACATATCATAAAGCAGGTACAAGATATTTTACATTCACACAGGTATGATACAGTACCATCCTACATTTATAATACTAGAATCAGTTTTGGTTTGAAATTTGCTTTGTCTGCAAATAAGATTGCTACCCCTGCCTTTTTCCTGGGCCCCTGTCACCTGGAGAATTGTTTTCCATCCTTTCACTTTAAGTCTATGGGCTTCATTTTGCACTAGGTGTGTTTCTTGTATACAACATATTGTTGGATTTTGCTTCTTATTCCAATCTGCCAGTCTATTTCTCTTGATTGGTGAGTTGAGGCCATTGACATTGATGGTTATAACTGATATGTACTGACTTATTATTGTCCTGTTATAGCCTTTTTGTTGAATCTTTTCACATTTTCACCTTCTCCTTTTAGTTTCTTGCCTTGCCTATTTGATCTGCTCTGTTGGGCCTCATGGTGTTGTTACCTTCATTGTCTTTTTCTAGGATATTGTTTAGAATTGCTTGTAGTGCTGGTTTGGTATCCGTGTAGTTTCTCAGGTGTCTTCATCCTGGAAGTATCTTATTTCCCCATCCATTTTGAAAGAGAGTTTTGTAGGATAAATCAGTCTATGTTGGAGATTGTTCCCTTTTAGTATTTGAAATATCTCATTCCAGGCTCTCCTTGCCCTAAGGGTTTGTGTTGAACAGTTTGCTGTGATTCTGATGGGCTTTCCTTTGCATATGATTTGTTTCTTTTCTCTTGCTGCTTGTTGGGTTTCTGGGATCTTGATTATTATATGTCTAGGTGTAGATTTTTTTTGATTGTGGCTAGTTGGGGTGCTATATGCCTCAGTTATCTGAATGTCAAATTCTTCCTCTCTGTTTGGGAAGTTTTCTGTCATTAATTCTGTGAGCAACTTTTTTTAAGTCATTTATATTTTCTCCTGCTACATCCTGGATTCCTATCAGTCTTGTGTTATTCTTCTTTGCATCATCTAGGAGTTGTTGGCTTGATTTCTCATGATCCCCTACTGTTTTTAAGAAACCTCTCTTTTCATGGTCACTGACTGCAATCTTATCTTCCATATCTGAGATTCTATCTTCGCATTCTTTTATTCTGTTGCATACACTTTCAATGGAGTGTTTAATCTCCTGTATATCTGTGTGAATCTGTTTTATGGATTCCATTTCTTTCCTATGTTGGGCGTTTATTGTTTCTATTTCTTTCTTATGCTGGGCCTTCATGGCTTCTATTGTGGTCCTGAGATCATCTATTTTTCTGTTAGTTTCTGTTCTAGAGTCTCGAATCATGACTTTTATTTTGCTTACCATCTCTATGATTATCTGGGAAATTATTTCTGTTTTGAATCTTTCTAGAGCCTGATTGATCTGTTTTGTTACTTTCTGTGCTTTGAGTTCAGGGTATCCTGGTTGTTCACTATCAGCCTTTTCATCCTCATTTGCCCTACTGTTTGCCATTGGTGAACTGAAAGTTTGTCTTTGTGTTTTGCTTAAGAGTTTTCTCATTTTTATTTTTGTTGTCGGGCTGTCCTTGGTTTAATTTCTGGGTTATCACCCAAGTCTTCCTGATATAGTTGCACACTAGCTTCTGGGTCTCCAACAACCCACAGACATTCTCATCTTCATGACATCAGAGAAAGCAGCTCATCAAATCAACCACAATCCTTTATCCCAACTGATATAATAAGCAACACAATATGATCAAGCACAACTTGGAAACTGACCACCTGTGGTAGTCACTAGTCTATCACCCTTAAACTATTTGAATTAAATTGAAATCAAGAAGCAGTCCAAAACATGTCTGCAGTGAACAAACTTTTCAATACAGTATATTTACCATTTAGGATGGGGGCTCAGACAGAGCTAGAATGCAAGACCCCTGATCTCAGTTAGCCTATGGCTGAACCCCATGATGCAGACTGTCCTCAGGCTGCAAGGCCCAGATTGACTTCCCCAACCTTCTGAATAGTTGAACTCCACACTGTTCTACTACAGGTTTCCCGAGCCCTTTCTTTAAAGATGTTTAAAGTTGGAAACTCAGAAAAATGCCCTTTATGACCACCTGTGCCTCTGCAGAGTGGGTCCAAAGACTGGCACAATTAGGAAGTCTGAGGGTGCGTGCGTCACGGGGGGGAGGAGTTTGGGGAGTTGTGGGGGTTACCTTCCTGGTGCTGGAACAATGGCGGCTCCTCGTGATAGAGGGTGTGGCTATCTTTCCTGTGGTGGATCAGGGCCCCTGAGGTGATATTCTTAAGTGTCTGTTTTTCTTTATTAGTTTTCATTCTTGGTTTCTTGTCTCTTCATTTCCCATTACGTTTCACTAACTGGTAGCAGAAATTATATTCACAAAGCTGTAGAAATAATTTGAGGACTAGTATTGCATCATTTTCCCATATATCAAATTTATATTTGTATCTATGCATACCTGGGAGGAGTAGTGACTACATCATCTAAACTGTGTTTCTTCCATTTCACCCTCCCTACTGTTGTGCCATCTTTAAGGCTCCAAAAAAAGTGAAAGCTTTCTTACCTGGAAAGTCCATGACTTCTAATCTCTTTTCATAACTTATTTAGTTGCTTTTCAAGATTTCCTTCTGAGAAAAGTAGACTTTTCTCAGTCTCAGCAGACCTCTTAGGCAGAAGTAAATCTCCCCAGGAGAAAGGCAGCCCAAAACACTGAGTTTATTCCCCATGGTTTGGTCCTAGGTGATAATTTATTATCTTGTTACCTCTTCACTTGATTCTAAAAGAAGGAATCAAAACATAAAGAAGACAAATTCAGGCATTAGTAAATATAGAAGAGTTAAAATAAGACAGAATTAATGAGGTAGAGGAGGAAATACTTTATCTGAGTTGATCATGAAAGTTCTCTTGGGAAGTTGGCATTCAAATTGAGATCAGAATGGCCAGAAGGAGGCAACCACTTGAAAATCAAAGGTAAGGACATCTTTTTTAAGGAGACAGTAGTGAGTTTGCCATGTGTAAGACCGAAGAAAGACTAAGAGGCTATGAAGTACAGAACACACGCATGAGGGACAGACATGGTGTTATAGACAGCAGCCAGATGAGGTAAATTAGGAGTTGAAGTCCATTCATTCTCATTTATGTGGGGACCCACTGAGAGATACTGAGTGACAGCCCTATACTTTAGAAAGCATGTTTAGGCTATTATTTAGGAGTTGTTCTATAAGAGGCCAAGTGTAGAATAGGAGATCAGAGGACAGGATGATGCAGAACCTGTGAATGCTTATATACTGTGAAGAAAGTGCAGCCAGGGAGATGATGGTTAAATGTAGAAATCAGGATATGTTTCTTCTCCTCTTGAGAATGTCTGCTTGCTAATTCTGTATCCATTGTTATGAATTTTCAGCATCTTCCTGGCTCAATCTGCTCCATAAAACATGTTGATGTTTATCTATATAAAACTCAGGAGAGACAGTGTTCCTACTTTGAATAAATACATAAATATTAAGCAAACATGGCTATGACAAGCACTGCTGTGATGCATTTACACATGTGAATTTACTTTATCTTCTCAATTATTCAATGAGGGAGTAACATTATCATTATCCTCATTTTAACATTGAAGAAACAAGAGCAGGGGTTGAATAATTTGTCCAAGAACACATAACCACTGAATGGATATTTGCCTGTGGCTTATTATTTTGGTTCATCATCTTCACTTTCAGATTTTTATTTGAATAGTAGCACCAAGATTTCCTTCTGAGGAATTGCTTTTCCCCTACTCTTAGACTAGGCTGTTCCTATGGAGATGACTTACTCTCAGCCCTATGGAAAGTCATGTGACTTGAGCCCAGCCAATCACTACAGCCTTCCTCTAGATACAGATGATGGTTCAAGCATGGACCAATCAGAATCATTGAAATAGTTGGCTCCGAGGCTGCTGGTCTGGTGTCCTTGCTGTCTCTATGAAATGAGACATAGGTAATTATGATACCTGCAAATAGACAGTGAAACTACCAGAAAATAATAGGGTCCCAGCAACATTATTTGAGCAAGTGTTGCCTTGTACTACCTCAGTTTTATAATTTAGTTCCCCTTGAGATTTTCTATTTACCTTGGACAATTTGACTTAGGGATTTCTGACACTTGGAACTGAAAATGACTTAAAACAGATATGCCCACC
This sequence comes from Fukomys damarensis, assembly GCF_012274545.1. NCBI lineage: Eukaryota > Metazoa > Chordata > Mammalia > Rodentia > Bathyergidae > Fukomys > Fukomys damarensis. The sequence goes on along the minus strand of NW_022900917.1, from coordinate 22,039,019 downwards.
AGCTGAGGAAACCCTGCACATTATAGGGTCTCTGCAAATGGGAAAACCTACAATTTCAAGAAAGGCTCATATTTCTCCAGAGCACTCAGGAGTCATGAAGGCCATGAAAAGTTGTTCTTTCTGTCTCGCTCATCAAAAAGATAGAATTACAGGTGGTTAGAATTCCCAATACTCTGGCATTAGGACTTTTTGCACTTTTAGAGTTTCAAAAGAAAATACTCCCAATTCCACACTTAATTCCTTGATATAAATCCCATTTTTGGTTCTAAGCCTGTGGGAAAAGTTTGCAAATTATGTAGGGCAGCTTTGGTCTATACTATCTACTTACTAGATTTGGGGTTTTTTTCCTCTTCTAAGAGAAACTTGTTATGAGTACTATTTGAATTCCTTTCAGAGAGGGAAAACAATAATTGGTTAAGAATTAATTTTCAGTTAGAGGGAAAAGAAAGTTTCTGTTTTCCTGTCAATGGACATCTTGGTTTATAATAAACAAGTAAGTTCTACTGGAAACTCCAAGGTCTACTTGAAATGCAAGGTCTACTGGGACATAGAGAGAAACTAGAATTTGAGGACCTTTTGTCTTGAGCATTAAGACATTTGCAAGTCCTAAATAGGAAGGGACAAAGTCTTAATATAGACAGAATAAAAGCAGCAACTTTCAGTGTTTGATGGCAGCTATATATGGAGTGAGTGAGGCCTACAGAGGGCCACAAGTGAAGAATGAGAAAAATGAGAGGAAAAGACCTGATTCACATACAACATCTGTATTATGGTAGGCCAGCTATTTCTGGGACCAAGATGTCACTTGGGTGCTACAGTCCCATTTCAACTCCAATATTTCTTTCACACTGCCTTGGTCCAAGCCTCTGGACTCACTCCCAGCTCAGACTTTCCCCCTCCTCCTGCTTGCACAGGAACAGAGCCATCTCTAAACACCTCTTTCTCACTGCCAAGATCTTCTGTTGTTCTTATCAAATTAACTCCTCACCCAGAAAAGCATAAATATCTTTCATCCCTCTGCATGGCATTCTCCAATGTGGTTTCATGGCAAATAGTCTAGTGTGTTGAATGGTGGCCTTCCCCTAAAGATGTCTCTCCTAGGAACCTGTGAATGTGAGTTTGTTTGGAAGACAGGTAATTGAGACTCTTGAGATGAAGACTCCTAGATTATCTCATCATGCCCCAAATCAAGTGACAAATGTTTGATAAGAAGAGAGAAAACACAGAGAAGATAGAGGATGAAGCTGGAGTGATTAATGTACAAGGCAAGGAGTATGGAGATTATCGATAGTCACTAGATACTCAGAGAATAGTTTCCTTCTCAGAGCCTTTACAAGACACCAACTCTGCCAAGACCTTGATTTTAGACGTTAGCTTCCAGAACTTTAAGAGAATACTTTTCTAATGCTTTAATCTACACAGTTTGCAGTAATTTGTTTTGACAGTATTAACTAATTGTCATAAAGTAAAACCCAAATTTCCCCAACCTGATGAGAAGGCCTTACAAGACTCAGCTCTTGCTCATTACTTAGATTAAATTAGTTTCAACTCCCACATCTCTAACCGTCTCCCCTCAAAGTCAGCCTTTGGCTTCTTTAACACACAAAGTATTTCTATCCTAAAGACATTTGCTTGTTGTTGCTGTCTGCTTAGAAAGCTCGCCATTCCTATAGTTGTTTCACAGGTGTGTCTTTCTTGACATCTTCACTCAACTCCAATATAAATTTTGGAGAGAATTCTGAATCTTTCTAGCCATTCTTCATCTCCCAAATTGGCCTCTGTCACATAATATTACAACACTTCTTCACAGAATTTATCACAAATGATTAACATTTTGCTCATATATCTACAAGACAGGGAGCTCAGTCAAGGTAAAATTTGTCCATGTATTTATCTGGCATCTACTAACTGAGCACCTGTCTTATACTAGGCAATATTCTAAGTATTTGGGAAATATAGTGAACCAAACAAAAACAGCCTCTGCTTTTATGAATATATATTCTGTCCCATTTCCCATGGCTCTTTCTTCCTATATGCAGCACTCCCTAGTATTTATTGGTCATTCATTCAATGTTAATTGAATGTTAACTGTACAATAAATAAAAATACTAAAATCTAGTCACTAATTGTCTCCCTTTTCCTGGTAAAAACCTAGCTCTAACTGGAGAAAGAATTGAATAACCCCAGATAATTTTGAGAGACCTTTAAGCCTGCCATTTATGAGATCTTTTTCTTGCATAGACATTGGAATTCCTTCTACAGTCTTATTTCTTCTCCAGGTTTTTGCCATTTCTACTAATGTGATTAGAAGTACGATTTCCCCTTAGAATATGTTGTAGGAAACCAAACAAAAGACCAAGCCACACTAGACTTGCAAAGTTTTGCCAAAGGTGCCAGACCCCAGGGTGTTTGACTTGATGAACCACTGCCATGTCTAAAGGTCAGCCTCTGGGACTGTTTAATTGTGGCCATTAAAGTGTTTGAGCAGCCAATTCTGAGCAGTAATTTGGAGCTCAGGAGAAACCAAAGGCAGCATCAGCATACCAGTCACATGGGAAAAAAAGGCTGGCCAAACTCCATACACAGCTGAACAACAGCTGAGATTTCCAGGAGTACTTAACCTAATTTAGAGGTCATGGCCTGACTAAAAGTACTCCCACATCCCAAAGTGAAATAGTAAAGTGGGTCACTTGCCTGCCCATTTCCCACTTGCCATTCAGGTTTTCAATTTTCATCCTTGAGTAAGGAGTCCAGAACTTTATTAGTCAACCCAACAATTAATAGACTAACATATATTAACTTAGCAACTGTCATGTGTGAAGCAATAGCAGAAGCACAACCACATTTCCACACCTCTTAGACCACTTGATCCCTACCTGTGCCTCAGAGGCATGGCCAATTCATAATGGGCACACTTTCCTGTGGAGGCTTACACTTTTCTTAACCCAACTCTAGATTGTCACCCTAGAGAACTGGCAGAGAAAAGAAATTTCTTTGCTATTTCTCTGCCAAATAAATTCCTTTGACTTCCTAAAGCTACACAGATGGTTTGTAGTAGACCTGAGATATCCTTTCTTCAGATACCCTTTCTCCTTGTCTAAGACTTTCTAGGGTACTCAGAATAAATGTGTTCAATAGCATTTCACAGCTAGACTCATGAGCCATAACAAAAATACAATCTATGTTAGTAAGTAGTGCAAAATAAAATTATATTGCAATATTAATAATAGATATCAAGTATTACACTTTGTTGTCACAGTCACCATTTACTTTATAGATCTCTTTACTTAATCCCTGTAGTAATTCTACATGGTAGGTAATAGCTACAAACCAGAGAACTGACTATCAAATCATTTAAATAACTTCCTTACAAGGTGATAAGTAAGCTGACAATGGTGATACACTCCTGTAATCTCAGCTACACGGGATGCCGAGGTAGGAGGATTGCAAGTTTGAGACCAGCCTGGCCAACATAGTGAAAATATTTTCTTAAAAGAAAAAAAGAACCCAAGGCTGGAGATATAGCTCAGTATGATGAAAATGCTAAAAAAAAAAAAAAATCTGCTAAATAATAATGGTAGAGCTGGTTTAGACCTAGGTAGAACCATGTGACTCCTGACATGCCTCATGCCTCATTTACAGCACACACTGCTCCTATTGTTAGGAGATAATTCCCCCAGTGCATCTCTCACATTTCTGCACATGTGGTATACAGAAATCAACAACATTTTGTTCCAGGCTATCTGTCCAAGGGTATCTGTAGAGCAAACATCCTTGAAAGGTAGAGCCAGTATCTCCCTCCAGAGAACAGGATAGATTTACTTGTTGTCCAGAATAATCAAGATAATATCTCCCTCTGGAGCAAATCTTGGGCAGATTTGCTTACAACCCATTACAGAAGATTGAGATTTCCCGAACTCAGAATCCTGCAGATGTGACTCAAACCCACTGTGTGTCCACTGCCCCTGTGTACCTGGGTGACAGTGGGAACCAGTGCAAATGTGAAGCTAATGTCTGGCTCTTATGCAGGTGCCACAAGTCTTGTATTAGCCCACAAATGGGTAAAATCTCAGCTCTTCAGTTTTTAACAGCCTCAAGTTCAGTAGCATGAAAAATTAAAGGGGTTTGATGTGCTCCTGGCTCCCTTCTCCCCAGGGAACCCCAAGGTGTTGGTTCACCCTGTTTTCATCTAAGGCCAATCACCTAGAGTCCTAATTCCTCACTGGCTGAATAAATATGGCTAGAATTAAATCTAAAGTAATATCAATGATAATTCTATTTGCCTCTCACAGATAAAAATTGCATTTTCACAGTGTCTTAACCTATTGTAGTTAGAAATGTGGCTATTTAAAACACCATGAAAAGTCAGAAGCAAGTGGTGTTAGCAAGAGGCTTCTGCCTGTATGAATCATACCAAAGCCTACCTAGACCCCGACACACACTCCTTCCCCTCTGGCCAGCTGTCCTTCCCTCCAGAGAGGCAAGATTAGCATCAGTCACCTGGGCTTCCCAGGCCAATTCCCTTCCCTCAGAACAAATTTTTAACTCTGCTTTGACTGTTTATAACTGCTTATCATCAGGACAAGAGCTTAAATATTCCCTTTCTGATTTTTCCCTTCTCAGGTCACTACTGTAGTCCTCAGATCAGACCATATAATAAGCTGGAGAATCACATTCATTGAAAGTGTTTCATAAGAATGATTTATAAGATACACTGTTGGAGGAAACTGAAATCACACTTTTCATTGGGTGCCTGTTTTCCTCCATGAAGAGGGGACAGCACCTGTGGTTATGTGTGGTCTGCTTTGGACAGAGAATAAAATCAGAAATTTCATTAGTGCCCTCCAGAGGGGAGGTAGCCATGAAACTAAGAGAGGGAAAGGTATCAGTAGATGAGAACTTGGGAGAAATTTTTAATAGTTGTTGTGAGTATGAAACTGGGACAGAGAAGCTGATATCCAGAAAATATTTCTTAGAAATTCTGTGCAATACATTGGTGTAAAATCCCTGTGGCATCCACTTGGAGAAAATTAGTAATGGTCTGTATTAACCTTCAACACGACTAGAGTTTTCCTTATGTTTTCATTTAATGTGACTCTGCTCAGAGACAGGACCCTCAGGGCTGAGTGTTATGTCTTAACTGAATTAAGGGCTAAAAAGAGAGTGTCACTCCTTCCTAGAAACAAATCATTTGGAGTCTTGTTTCTTGAGCTACTTTATTTCTCCTATAACTTTTATGCAAATGACACAGTGAGCATCACAGAATGAGAACTAGAAAGTTTCTTTTTTATTAACGCAAGGAAAAATATAAGCACAGGAAAGAAGAGTAATGTAAATGCAAGAAAAGAAGAAGAAATGATTTAGTGTCCTCATAACTACCTTAGGAAGTACCTATATTAGCCCATTTACAGATGAAACTAAAGCAGATAATTCAGGAATTTTATTCAATGAGTAATGGGTGGCTAGCTACTATAACAACTTCAAAATTCCCACTGCCATACCTATTGAAATTTAATTTTTATGTTATCTGACATTCCAAGGTCATGTGACCATAGATGGGCCACAACTCAATCACTAGACCACAGTGAAGTGCAAAGCAGGCTGGGAAATACAGTCTGGGTATTTATTTGGGAGGAAGAGCTGATGAATTTGAAGAATACTCATTCTGCCCCTGACCATGGTAAAATAATTAGTAAACAGCAAGGGCAGCCTTTAGATCAAGGCATATTTGACTCCAAAAAAAATACACTCAATGACTATGCTATAACATTTGTTCTTCTAAAGCTTTATTTACATTTCTATCGGGGCAAATTTGGATAAAGAGTTAATCTTCTTCTCCAGTTACCTTCCTGCAAGTCCCATTTTTTTCAGGGCCAGTAGCACAACTGGTGTCCTTTTCACAGACCATTTTAACCCTGGAATGAATCTTATTAGAATTTTGTTTCTCAATCACTTTTTCTACAGGAAAATTTGACATTCACTGAAGGAAAAACAGGATGAAGATAATTTTCACATCTTCATCCTCTCTCAACAAAGAGAGGAGATTTGAATACAAGGCTCAATCAGAATAAACTCAGCTAGAGCAAATCCCATTCCTGAAAGAGTAACAAAGATGCAGATAAAAGGGGAAACCCAAAATGATCTTCAGAAGTTTTTCCAGAACCTTGTGCCTAGAGATTGACCCAAAATATTGCATGATTACCCAAGTGGCTTACAACAAGAATTATGATTTTAAAAATGCCTATTTTTATATATGCAAATACTTTTCCTTTTCTACATCTGAGTGCCACATGTGATTTTCAATCAGCCAGCACAAACAGACTGACAGACAACCTCCCTCAGGAAATGCTTGATGTGCCATCAGCTTCAACACTCTTCTTCCCCTTCCGGAGCTAGCCTGCAATTCCGCATTTGTGTAAATACATATGTGCAGCATATTTCTCCACATGCTGTGGGGTAGAGTAAGTGACTCTGCGTTCTTTCCTGATTATGCACTCACGGTGACTGAATGGTCCTTGGGTACTGTTCCCATCCGCCTGTCTGAGTTCAGGTGCTCACCTAGAACCCAGCAGTGCAGGGCTACAATTGGCCCTGCACGGACCAGGGATCACCATGGTCTCCAGGCCAGCCTGCAAGGAGAGCCGCAGAGGTGTTTCCTTCTCCCCAGTGCCAAGCTTTTGATGTCCACTGGACCCCACAGGCTCACTTGCATTTGTTCTCAAGTGTTGGGCAGTTTCATCCATTTTAGAACCTAGCACAGGCCATTACATACAATAATTCTGTTAAAATGTTCTTGATAAGTGAAGTAATGAAGACAAAAATTAGAGCTTTATCAGCAGCTTGCTGTGACAGTTCAAGAGCTGACAAGTTTGGCACACAGTGATTATTCACTTTCCTGACTCCACCTGAAACCAGAAGCATTTGATAAATCTAGGTAGCTACTGACATGCTGTTGGGCTTTAGTGGTGGTTAGAAATTTAAATGTAATTCATTAAATTCTGACTGCACACAATGTTTCACACAAGTGCTGTTTCTCTCCTTTGCAGGTATTGATTTATTAACTTTTGACAACAACCCTATGAATAGGTGCTATTAGTATCCCTATTTTACAGATAATGAAAGTAAGTCACAAAAAAAGCAACAGACACATAAATGTCAAAAATTAGAGGCACAATTTGTCTCAGAAGGCTGGCTCCAGAGCTTCAGTTTTTATCCATTATTCTAAACTCATTCATTTAACAGCAATTTTTTGGTATCTAAAGATGTGCACAATTTAATTAATTTCCAATAATGTCAATTGCTCTTAGAAAAGATTCTGGTAGGCTGTGAGAAAGAAACATTAGTTAGGGAAGGCCACTCAGATGTGACTTGAGTTGAGACTTGTTTGATGAGACTTGTTTCATTTCAGGTTAAGCTGAAATGAAAAGGTATTCTCAGCAGAAAAGATTTCTAACTCAAAACCTGTGAAAAAAAAAGGGAGTGCTCAGTGTGTCTAAGGAATCAGCCAGGGTAGAGCATAGTGGGCAGAGGTAGAAACACATAAGATGAACTCCAAGGAGCTGGTGGGAGATGGGCCATCAGAATTCTTATTAGGCTTCATCTAGTGTCATGAGACACCATGGGGAAGAGGGATAAAATCATTCTGATTCTTTTGTGTAGACCTTGGGTGTCTAACTGGCATACCTATGGTGCAGTGAGTGAAGAGGAATTGTCTTGGACGAGTATATAATTCAGTGGTCCCCAATCTTTTTGGTACCAGACACAGGTTTCATGTAACAAAATTGTTTTAGTAAATTTCTTCATTGGTGAAACAAAATACCTGGCATTCACAATTTAAAGGAGGGGAGGCTTACTTTGGCTCATGTCTTCAGTCTGTAGGAGGAAGAGACAGATGCTCACTTCATGGTAGACAGGAAGCAGAGAAAAAAGGGAGGCAGGAGCAAAGGTGGGCAGGGGCATAGGGAAAAAATGAGAACTAAGACCTGTCATATAAAGATACAAGATCCCAATGATGAATGTAACTGCACTGTATACCTAAAAAGTACCAATAAACTCAATAAAAAAAAAAAAAAGAAAAAAGGGAGGACCTGCAGAGGCAGATAGACCTCTTCCTATTAGGTCCCACTCTCAACATCGTCAGCATAACATCCCCATGACTCAATCATCTTCCAAAAGCCCCACCTCTGGACCATTAATTTCTTGGGGGACATTCTAGATCTAAACCATAACAGCAGGTTTTTCAGAGCTGGATGGGGGATGTTTTTCATTAGTGCATTTTAAAATATTAGTATTGTTTGTATTTGTGATACATAATCATTACATTTCCCAGAGCTAGCTAGCATCACCACCCCAACTCCACCTCAGACTATCATGCATTAGATTCTGAAAAGAGAGCACAACCTAGACCACTCACATACACAGTCCACAGTAGAGTTCACACTCTTATGAGAATCAAATGCCACTGCTGATCTTGCAGGAGGCAGCACCTGAGCTATAAGGTAAGGGCTGGGGAGCAGCTGTGAACAAAGATGAAGCTCTTTGCTTGCTGTCCACAGCTCACCTCCTGCTGTGTGGCCCAGTTCCCAAAAGGCCTGAGACCAATACCAATCAGTGACCTGGAGATCAGGGACTCTGATATGGCTAATGGGGAACCTGATATGGTTAATATATAAGGCACAAAACTTCTTTTTTAAAATATTCTTGTAATAACTCTTTAAAAAGAGTGCAACATAAAACTAGTGAGATATTTTTTCCTTGTTTTTGTGAAACTAATGCACCCATATCTGGTTTAATAGAAGAGGCTATAATTCTTAGTGAATTCACAAAGTGTCCATCACTTTTATTTTTCATCTAATTTTACTCTTCAGGTGCTTTATCTTTGAAAATAGTTGCTCACAAATGTACCTATTTCCAAAAAGCAATGACATGAATAAGATTTGATTGTGAAGTGAAGGATATTTTTCTCTGGGAAGACAGGTCTTATGAAAGTTTAATAAAGAGACATGATCAAATTTTTCTCTGAGTTGAATGTCTGCACACAAATCTATACATTCCAAAAATCAATAGAATCAATTGTTTATTTCTCTAGTATTAACAATATTGTATATATGGTTATAACAACATCATGAATGAAACACTAATGTATTTTTACTTCCTGCACCACAGCTACTAAAAACCTATTTTTAACCTAATAAATTATTTTTTGAACTAACACAAGTACAAGTCTAATATCTAAATCACAAAACTTGCATGTCTCCTTAATAGCAATAAACATCTGTCTTTACTGGTACACACATGTAGGCAGAATAAAATACTATTATTAATAATCACTGAGTTTTATATGCCAATTTGCACAAGTACATGTATCAGATTCTTATAGGTTTTATACTGAGTATGGTGAGCACAAGAAGCAGGGTTAGCTGTGCACTGTACCTTCCTGACAGCATTTTGTGGTCACCCCCACAGTCTGCACTCCAGAATTGCTCAATTGAGTCATGAAAAATATAACACAGCCCTGTAATTTCAGTACTTTCTGAAGCTGAGACAGAAGAATTGGAAGTTCAAGTCCAGCCTGGCAACTTGACAACTTGTCTCAAAATAAAATAGCAAATAAAAGAGGCTGAGGATGTTGTTCTGGGTTAACCTCCAGAACTCAGAGTAAAGATCTAGAAATCACTTGCACTGTTCATCTAGAGGCCTGCCATGCCATTGGTAAGTGTGCAGAGACCCTGGGGAGCAGCTGTGTGGACCAGAGTGGTACAGCTGCAGGAGGATTCCCTAAATGGCAAAAAAGAGGACATGGAAAAAATTAAATCAGAAATAATTTTTCAGATAACAGCAGAGATTGTGCCCATAGTACAAAACATGATTAATAAATTTAGAGCAGACACAGATAAAAAAACAGAGGAGCTGAGAAACATGATGGAATCCCAACATAGGAAACAAATTTAATCCATAAAACAGATGCAAACAGATTTCCAGGGAATTAAAAACTCCACTGAAAGTTTACAGAGAACAAGCCAATGCAAAGACATAATTTCAGAGATAGAAGATAGGATTGCAATTCGTGATCAGGAAAAAAAATCTTAAAAATAGTAAAGGACCATGAGAAATCTATCCAGCAGCTGCTACATGATGCAAAGAAGAATAACATAGATTGATCAGAGTCAATGAAAAAACAGGAAAGAGTGCAGATGACTTAAAAAAACTGTTTGCAGAAGTAATGACAGAAAACTTCCCAAATAGGGGAAAAGAGGGCTGGGGATTTAGCTTAGTGGTTCTAGCACTTGCCTTGCAAGTACAAGGACCCGAGTTCAATCCCCAGTACCAAAAACAAAACAAACAAACAAAGAACCACTTATAATCAAATAGGGGAAAAGAACCTGACATACAGATAAGGGAGGCATATAGGACTCTAGCCATGATCAAAAAAATCTGCATACAGGCTTATAACAGTTAAGATTCCAGGAAACCCAAGAGAAGAACAAAATTCTACAAGCAGTTAGAGAAAAGAAACAAACCTCATACAAAGGAAAGCTATCAGAATCACAGCAGACTTCTCAATACAAATCCACAAGACAAGAGCACAGAGTGACATATTTCAAGCCCTAAAGGAAAACAACCTCCAACCCAGATTGATGTACCCTGAAAAAGTGTCTTTCAAAATTGATGGAGAAATAAGATACTTTCATGACAAAGAGCACCTTAGGAACTTCATGAACACCAAACCAGCAAGCCAAAAAAATTCAAACAATATCCTAGGTAAAGACAATGAGGATCACAATTGCAGGAAGCCCAGCAGAATGAATCCATCAGGTGTGACAAGAAATTAAATGCAAAGGGGCAGAATCCGACAAAAAGAAAAAGTTATGACAAAGATAAGTCAATACACACCAGTTATAAACATCAATGTTAATGGTCTCAATTCACCAATCAAAAGAAATAGATGGGTAGAATGGGTCAAGAAGCAAGATCCAACAAAATGCTGCATACAAGAAACACACTTAATTCAAAAAGAAACTAATACACTGAAAGTTAAAGGGTGGAAAACAATACTCCATGAAACAGGAACCAAAAAACCATTGCAGGAGTAGCTATGGTCTTTGCAGAACAAGTGAATTTCAAAACAACACTAATTAAGAGGTAGGGTCTTTTCTTTTTTTTTTCAGTACTGGAGATTGAACTCAGGACCTCGTGCTTGCTAAGCCAGCACTGTGCTGCTGAGCTACATCCCAGACCAAAACAACACTGATTAAGAGAGACATCCATGGGCTGGGGATTTAGCTCAGCAGTTCAGTGGCCGGCCTTGCAAGCTCAAGGACCCGAGTTCAATCCCCAGTACCAAAAAAAAAAAAAAATAATAATAATAATAAATAAATAAATAATTAAAAAAGAGAGACATCCTTGTAAAGGGAGCAGCCCAAGAGGGAGAGATGACAATCATTAATATATATGCACCGAACATTACTATTCCCAACTATATAAAACAAATACTAACTGACCCAAAAAATCACATAAGCACTAATGCAATAGTAGTGGGGAAGCTCAATACAACACTGTCATAAATATATAGATCAATCAGACAAAAAATAAACAAATATTAGAATTCAATGAAACTCCTGAACAAATGAATTTAACAGATATTTATACAGTGTTCTACCCCACAAAATCAGGAAACACATTCCTTTCAGCTGCACATAGGTCATTCTCCAAAATAGACCACGTACTTGCTCATAAAACATGTTTAAGTAAGTGCAAAGGGATTGAAGTTATCCCCTGTACATTATCAGATGATGAAATTGGAGTTCAATACCAAAAGAAACCATAAGAATGTCTTAAACACATGGAAATTGAACAACACACTTCTGAATAACCAGTGGATCAGAGAGGAAATTAAAGAAGAAATCAGACAGTTCCTACACTTAAATGACAATGACAGTAAAACATATCGGAATCTATGGGACACAATAAAAGCAGTCTTATGAGGGAAATTCATAGGAGTAAATACTCATATTAGGCAAACTGAACAAGCTCAATTACACAACCTGATGCTGAACCTCAAGCATCTGGAAAAAGAAAAGCAGGTTAAACCCAAAACTCATCCAAGGGAGGAAATTATAAAGATTAAGGCAGAAGTCAATGAAATGCAGACTAAGAGAACAATACACAAATATCAGTGAAGCCAAGAGTTGGTTCTTTAAAAGAATAAACAAAATTGACAAACCTTTAGACAACCTTAACAACAATAACAACAAAAGACACAAATCCATGCAATTAGGAATGAAAGGGTGAAATTACAACTAACCTAGCAGGAATCCAGAGGATCATCAATATCTACTTCAAGAACCTACACACTAATAAGATGGAAAATACAGAAGTAGACAGATTCCTAGATACATATAAATTACCAAAGTTGAATGAAGATGACCTAAAAATTCTAAATAACCCAATATCAATCAGTGAAATTAAAAATGTAAAACTTACCAACTAAGAAAATCCTGGGTCCTGATGGCTTCACTGTTGAATTCTACAAGACATTTAAAGAGAAATTACTGCCACTACTATTTAAACTCTTCAATTAAACTGATTGGGGAAGCAATACTCCCAAATTCATTCTGTAAGCAAGCATCACCTTGGTCCCCAAAGAAGAGAAAAACATAACTGAAAAAGAGAACTGTAGGCCAGTCTCCCCAATGAACATAGATGCAAAAATCCTGAATAAGGTACTGGCAAATAGAATGCAGAAGATCACCAAGAAGATCATACACCCTGACCAAGTTGGATTCACCCCAGAGATGCAGGGATGGTTCAACATATGCAAATAAGTAAATGTAATATACAATATTAATAGAGCCAAGGACAAAAACAATATGATCATCTCAATAGATGAAGAAAAAGCATATGACAAAATCCAACATGCATCCCTGATAAAAATCCTATAAAAAATTAGGACAGACTGTCTCTACCTCAATCTGATAAAAGCCATCTATGAAAAACCAACAGCCAATATCATACTAAATGGTCAAAAATTAAAATCCTTCACACTAAAATCAGAAAGACAAGGATGTCCACTATCACCATTCCAGTGCAATACAGAGAAAGGTCTATTATCTAGAATATATAAAGAACTCAAAAAAAAAAAATCAGACCTCCCAAATTAAAAGATCCAGTCCAAAAATGGGTATCTGAAATGAACAGACGTTTCCCAGACAAAGAAGTAGAAATAGCAAATAAACATATGAAAAAATGTTCAACATCACTGGTCATTGGAGAGATGCAGATGAAAAGAACACTGAGATTCCACCTCACCCCAGAAAGAATGGCTGCTATAATAAAATCAACCAATAAATGCTGGTGGGGCCATGTGGAAAGAACCCTGCTCCACTGCTGGTGGGAGTGTAGACTGGTGCAGCCACTGTGGAAATCAGTGTGGAGATACCTCAGAGAAGTAGGATTAGAGGTCCCATTTGACTCAGCTATTCCCCTACTGGGTATCTTCCCAAGAGAATTAAAAGAATCATACCACAGTGATATATGTGCACACATGTTCATAGCAGTATAATTCATGATAGCTAAAACTTGGAAGCAGCCCAATTGCCCATTAACAGGAGACTGGATAAAGAACATGTGTTTTTAAAAATAAATTGGAGTACTACTCATCCATAAAGAATGAGAAACTAGAGACATTTATAGCTAAATGGATGCACATTGAGGCAATACTCTTAAATGAAACAAATAGGACACATATATGTAAATACTGAATAGTTTCTCTAGTGTAAGAAACAAAGTATAAATAAGGACCAAAAGGTATAATAGATAATGTGAAATAAGAAGAAAAGGTGCAAAGGGGAAGTGGGAAGGGTAGGGGAAAAGAAAGAAGGGAAAGGAGTAAATATGAGAAAAAGAAAAAATGGAAACAAAATCTTTGTAAATAGGAAGGGGTGGAGAGGGTTGAAGGGAGGGCAGAGTAATGGGGAAAAATCAAGAACCAAGATGAATTGTAAAGGTGATATGAAACAAATAGGACACATATATGTAAATACTGAATAGTTTCTCTAGTGTAAGAAACAAAGTATAAATAAGGACCAAAAGGTATAATAGATAATGTGAAATAAGAAGAAAAGGTGCAAAGGGGAAGTGGGAAGGGTAGGGGAAAAGAAAGAAGGGAAAGGAGTAAATATGAGAAAAAGAAAAAATGGAAACAAAATCTTTGTAAATAGGAAGGGGTGGAGAGGGTTGAAGGGAGGGCAGAGTAATGGGGAAAAATCAAGAACCAAGATGAATTATGTAAAGGTGAAAATTTCCAATGATGAATGTCATTATATTGTATACCTTAAATGTATCAATAAAAATGAATTTTTAAAAAAGAAATAAATCACTTACACTGTTAAAAGTTTATGATCTGGTGGGGCTGCTTTACTAGATTTCTAGGGCCGCCTGCAGCCTGTGGGTTATAAGCTGGACAGCTGGTGTAGAATTAACTTCCACACTGAGAATAGAATGGAAGAAGAGGCCAATGGGAAGGTTGAAGCAGTAGTTCAGGTAAGTTCAGTTGGAGACGATGGCTTCTCAGGCTGAGACAGTTGTGCTGCATAAGAAGTAGGTGGTATTCAGATAAGGGAAGATAATAAGAAGAATTTAGGTACCTTTCCAATTGTGCCCACAAGACTTCTTACAGAAAAGCAGCTAACAATATAAAGGCCATAGCAGGAATCAGTTCTGGCCCAAGTTCACACAGAGTCTCCTGAACAAACATCAGGAAGCCAAAATTTGGAAATAATTCTTTCTCGATCATCAGGCATCTTCACTGCTCCAGTTTCTCACTTGGAGTTGTGCTATATGGAATCTCCTCAGTGAGAGATGATCATTCAACATCTACCGGAGTGATATCCAAGAACTGGCGGGGCTGTTTACCTCCCCTGTCATCAGGGGATCTGGGTATCCACATAACACTGAAGGGCACTCACTCGTGAAGAGACGATGGAAATTTGATAGGTAGGTATGTCCCCAAGAAGAGGAAACAGGTGGAGCAGAATGTAAGGTCAGGAAAAATAGAATTCAGAGTAAGTTTGGGGAGAAATAAAGCTGGATAGAGTGAGCAAATGCACTGATGGAGGATGCTGAGCTCTTGCATACCTTACTTAAGACAGTGGAGAATCAGCAGTGGGTATGGGGAAAGGGAGAGAGCCACGAGCTCCTTCTCTCTTTTATAGCCAGAAGCGACCTAATCCATCTTCTTGGTATTACGCACCTCCATGCCCCCCTCTCTTTGAAGAGAATAGCCCCAGAGTCCATGTGCATTACTCATGAAAAAGGCTACAAATTTCATTATGTTAGCACTCTTACTGGACAGGAATCGTTTGCTTGGAATAAATCTAGTTTTGGATAAATCTACAGATAGTTTTGAACACTTAATGTGTGGCAGGTGCTCTGGAGAAACCAAAGATGAGTAAAACCAGGCATTTACCCCTTAATTCATTCCTAATAGTGAACTCAAACTTATCAAGCTTTAAAAAATGCCCTAAAGTAAATCTCTACGTACAAATTCTAGATTATCTGCACCACTGTTCTATAAGATTTTATGCTACATTGCTCCCTGACCAAATCTTCAGGCCCCTCAAATTAAACACCTTATTTAACAGCATAGCATAGACCCTGGTCTTAACCTAAAAGTAAATATGCCCAGAAAAGAAACTTAAGAACCATGATATTCAAAATTCCTGAGTTTTCTGAACAGTAAATAACTTATATTTACTATTTTAGTTAAGGTATCTGTTTTTGTTATTAACGTTATTATTAACGGAAATGATTAACACATTTTGCCAGGGATTTAGCACAGTGGTGCTGCTGCCTGGCTTGCAAGTACAAGGTCCCGAGTTCAATCCTCAGTAGTGAAAAAAAAAGTACATAAATCTTTCAGGCTGGGGATTTGGCTCAGTGGTTCCTCCGATTGCCTCACAAGTGCAAGGTCCCAAGTTCAATCTCCAGTACCCCGCCCCAAAATTGTATCTTTCACTTAAGAATCTCATCACATAAATATTCTAGGGGACTCAAACTCCTTTTGCTTTTCAATTTACTAAGGCTTTGCAATTCACTAGTGTTACCCTTACTGCAAGGTCATGGATGTAAGGTCAGGACAACTACCCTGTCTAAGAAGAAGTGGAAGATAAACCATTTTCTTTTAAGAACCTGACCCTGAGATATTATATAGGAACTCTGTTTATATACTATTTCACTGGCCAGCAATTAGTCACATGCTCATAGGCAGCAGCAAGGGACACTGGGTAACCACATGCGCAGCTAGTATTCTTGGATAATAGACTAAAGAAAGAAGAGGATAATGGATATTGGAGGCTATCCATAGCCTCTCAGAATAATTGAGAATTTGAGATATGATTCTAGAATGTTTACCTTGGTCTGGGTAATATATCTAAAAACTGTTTTCACTCAAGTTTGGTTTGCAAATTTTAGTATATAATATATTCTTTATGTTCTGAATTGATGAAAACACTGATTTTTAAAATTTATTAAATTCTGTAACTTGATAAAAACTGGCAATCTTGTTCATGAGTGATGTTTCCATGAGTAGCTGTGTCTGTAATTAGTATTACTGGAAAACACAAAAGAAAAAAAAATATATGTTACCTCCATGGTGTTCTGTGTGAACAGTGTTTTAGCAGCCCTTTCTTAAGCACCATGAAGAATACAAGCTCCTTTTAAAGCATACTTCACAAGCACATAAAACAGAAAAGCATATAAAGTTAACACAAGAGTCTGAAACTGGCAACCTCAGGGTTAAAGTGTGAACAACAGTGACACAAGCAGCAAGCTATCAGAGCAATCATCCAACCATGTCAATGTTCAACAATTTTTAAACTGTAGTCCTAGTAGGTTTAAAAGTTGGCATTTTTTAAACATAGGTGATTCTTTTGAAGTTTCCACAATTTGGGACTAATGGTCATCGCTGTGGTATAACTTAAATAAAATTTTGGAATGGTTCAAAAGATTTGTGTAATTAAAGACTATGACTTGTATTACACAAATTTCAATTTAGGATTGGTTCAGGGAATCATGACTTGAACAGAAGAATCTTAGATTATCTTACTGCCTTTGAGATTCTATTAATCAATCTTTTTCATATAAGTTCCAAATTCTTTGACTATAGAGATTATTTCATTTTTAAAACTTGTCCTATTTACCTCATGATGCTACAATATGAAGATCAAGCAATATAAATTACTTTTTAAAATTTTAATATAATAGAAGACACATTGCTATATATTCCCCTCAAAGTACTCCCTCTATTTTTATCACACTTATCTTATTCTAGCCACTTTCTGAAGCAGTTCTTGAAGCCCTCTTTCATGACTGATAGCTGCTGTTTGATGTCTTGACTGGATTCAGCATGGTTACCTTTTGTGGTCATTTTGGTTTGGGGGAAGACTCAGAAACTGTGCAGTGCCAGATCAGCAAAAACAGTAAATGATGACACACCATAATGTTTTTACTTGGCGGAAATTGATGTGAGCAATGGATCAGCGAGGGGTGATTTAAAATGTGGTTAATATTAAAGTTTTTTTTAATTTGTTGCTGTAAAAGACACATTACCATTAATTCCCATGACCATCAGCAGATGAATGAATAAAAGAAGTGTGTAACTTATACACAATGGAGTTCTTCTCTTCCATGTAATAAGACAAACTTGAGTTATTTGTAGGAAAATGGATTCACCTTGAGACTATACGTTAAGTGAAATAAATCAGACACACAAGCTTATATGTCATATGGATTCTCTCATATGAGAACCCTAAATTACAAATAAGAGAATAATAAAAGATAGATAATAGGAAATAGGGAGATAGATATTTCTCAAATCGAAAGAGAATCAAGAGATGGAGAGGCCGACATCGCTCCAGTGCCAGGAGGGTTGCCTGGGCCCTGATCCACTGCGGGAAGGATAGCCAATCCCTCTCCCTGCGGGAGCTGCCATAGCTCCAGTGCCAGGAAGGTAGCTTTGCGGGTACTCCTGAACCACCACAACTCCCCTAACCGCCCCCCACCCCCAGTCCTCCTGATTGTGCCAGTCTTTGGACCCACTCTGCAGAGGCAAAGGTGGTCATAAAGGGCATTTTTCTGAGTTCCCAACCTTGAATATCTTTAAAGAAAGGGCGTGGGAAACCTATAGTAGAACGGTGTGGAGTTCAACTATTCAGAAGGTTGGGGAACTCAATCTGGGCCTTGCAGCCTGAGGACAGTCTGCATCATGGGGTTCAGCCATCGGCTAACTGAGATCAGGGGTCTTGCATTCTAGCTCTGTCTGAGCCCCCATCCTAAATGGTAAATATACTATATTGAAAAGTTTGTTCACTGCAGACATGTTTTGGACTGCTTCTTGGTTTCAATTTAATTCAAATGGTTTAAGGGTGATAGACTAGTGACTACCACAGGTGGTCAGTTTCCAAGTTGTGCTGGATCATATTGTGTTGCTGATTGTATCAGTTGGGATAAAGCATTGCCGTTGATTTGATGAGCTGTTTTCTCTGAGGTTAAGAAGATGAGAATGTCTGTGGGTTGTTAGAGACCCAGAAGCTAGGGTGCGACTATATCAGGAAAACTTGGGTGATAACCCAGAGATTAAATGAAGGACAGTCCAACAACAAAAATAAAAATGAGAAAACACTTAAGCAAGACACAAAGACAGACTTCCAGTTCACCAATGGCAAACAGTAGGGCAAACGAGAATGAAAAGGCCGATAGTGAACCACCAGGACACCCTGAACTCAAAGCACAGGAAGTAACAAAACAGATCAATCAGACTCTAGAAAAATTCAAAACAGAAATAATTTTCCAGATAACCATACAGATGGTGAGCAAAATGAAAGTCATGATTTGAGACTCTAGAACAGAAACTGACAAAAAAATAGATGAGCTCAGGACCACAATAGAAGCCA
This sequence comes from Fukomys damarensis, assembly GCF_012274545.1. NCBI lineage: Eukaryota > Metazoa > Chordata > Mammalia > Rodentia > Bathyergidae > Fukomys > Fukomys damarensis. Next base: position 22,020,069 of record NW_022900917.1, on the reverse strand, counting down.
TGAAGGCCCAGCATAAGAAAGAAATGGAAACAATAAACCCCCAACATAGGAAAGAAATGGAATCCATAAAACAGATTCAAACAGATATCCAGGAGATTAAACACTCTATTGAAAGTGTATGCAACAGAATAAAATAATGTGAAGATAGACTCTCAGATATAGAGTACAAGATTGCAGTCAGTGACCATGAAAAGAGAGGTCTCTTAAAAACAGTAGGGGATCATGACAAATCAATTCAATAACTCCTAGATGATGTAAAAGAATAACAT
>NW_022900917.1:21984469-22019570 GCF_012274545.1 Fukomys damarensis | reverse complement strand
CACACATGCAGAGGAAAGCCCATCAGAATCACAGCAGACTCTTCAACACAAACCCTTAGGGCAAGGAGAGCCTGGAGTGAGATATTTCAAGCACTAAAAGAGAACAACCTCCAACATAGACTGATGCATCCTACAAAACTCTCTTTCAAAATGGATGGGTAGATAAGATACTTCCAAGACAAAGAACACCTGAAACCAGCACTACAAGCAATTCTAAACAAGATCCTAGAAAAAGATAATGAAGGCATTAAGAGTGAGAGTCACACAGGACTCACCAAGGAGTTATAGGATGTTGCAACTGATGCCTTTGAAGAAAGCAAGAGGAATGGGGCCTAAGTCATGACTTTTGAGAGAACTTTTAAAAACTGATAGTAAAGCAACACGGTTAAGGCTTAAGAATGTGTAAAAATTTAAGATAAAGAAAAAGAAATTCACACTTGAGAAGCAAAAGAAAAAATTTCATTTTGACAGAGCAACATGTACACTGAGAGTTGGGAGATCTCCAAAACCAGACAGAACACTGTATTTCCAGAATTCAGTAGATTACTGTCTTGAAGAGTAGAAAGAAAATATAATGTCAATCTATTGCTCTACACACTTTGCTGTTGTTTTTTTCAGATAGAATAAATTGATGCCAAATGGGTGCTGAGGATACAGGAAGCCATATAGGGCAAAAATTATGGTAATTGTGCGAGCATATCTAAAAGAATATTGGTGATATAAAATAATAACATTAATGCAACTTTTTTTAGTTTAAGAATATGTACGCAATTAAAATGTACAAAAGTGGCATATAAATTTAGCAGGGCAGAGTGAAATGAAAATGTCCATAGATTATTACCTAAAGGAGAAACAAATAATATCATATTTTGATATATCAAAGATGCATGGTATAATGTTTAGAACAGTGAAATAATAACTTGAAGTTAATGAGAAGTTGGAATGAAATAAAATTAATCCATGAAAAGTGAGAGAGAGTAAAAGAACATTAACATTTACAAGTGATCTAAGTGCTCCAATTAGCTGGGAAAAGTTGTCATGTTACATAAAACAAAACTGAACTGTATGTCATTTACATTCTCATTAAACATAAAGATTAATAAAATGTTGAAATAAAGAAGATGAAAATGGCGTAAGACACAAACATTAACCCAAAGAAAACTGGCATAACTTTATTAATAACAAACAACGTAACCTTTAAAATAAAAAAAAATGCTTTGGTACACATAAAAAATTTCCTAATGTAAAAGTGTTAAATTTCATAGGAAGATACAAAATTCTAAGTTTGTATGCATCTAATAACACATCCTCAAAATATTCAAAACATATACTGGCAGAATGTCAAGGAGAAATAGACTTGATAATCCAATGTGCTAGTGACCCACACCTTTCTCAGTATTTGTAGGATGAAAAGAAAAGGAGTCATAAGGAAATAGACATTAAAATGTTTATACAATTATTCATGTCATAGTGAAAAACACTGATGTAAATGTTTTGAGTATTTTCATCATTATATCTATCAATAAAAATTAAAACAATATAAAATAAGTAGCACAGAAAATTTAATTTATTTTATTTTCAGCTTTCTTTGTGTGACAGTACTTCAGGTTAAATGCAGGGCCTTTGCCCTGAACTTCATACCAAACCCTTTTTAAATTTTTTATTTTGAGACCAGCCCTCATTAAGTCACTAAGTTGCCCAGGCCAGGCTAGATTTGTAATCCTCCTGCCTCAGACTCCCAGAATGCAGGGGTTATAGGTGTCCATCATGACATCCAACTTTTTCAAATTATCTCCAACACTATTTGAATGCCCCATGCGTATGTTGAAACCAACATTTCCCAAATTAGATTTATCCACTGTATATCTGGGTTTTGTCCACCACCTCTTCAATCATCCACACCAAAGTCATTAGAACCATATTCAATTTGTTTCACTCATTCCCAAGATCCAGCCCAACTAGCCCATATTTCCCTCTCACACTAACAAGAGTACTAGTTCAAGCTACCATCAGTTTTCTCCTCATTTACAGGGCCTCTCTGCTTGCAGGCTGTTTCCTACTTCTATCCAAAATACTACCAGAGTAAGTTTTGAAAAGCATTGCCTTAATCCTAGCCCTCTGGGAGGCTGAGGCAAGAGAACTGAGAGTTCTAGACAGAACGGGCAATGACTTGGTGAGACCCTATCTCAACATTAAAAAAAGGAAAATTTTAAAAGGGCTTAGATTCTATCTCAGAGGAAAAGCACTCAGTTCAACTGCCAGTTAAAAAAAAACAAAATGTAAGAGCATAGTGTTGGTTTTAAATTTTGTCTCTTTCACTAATTGATGGTATAACATTGAAAAGGCCACTTGATCTTTAAACTTCAATTTGCTCTCTACAAAAGGTTATAATAACACCTGGGACTTAAAATTGTGGTAACAATTAATGCAAGTTTAAATATCTATGTATTTGCTTAGGTAGCCATGGAGATAAATACATATACAGATATAGGTATAACTATGTAGTATTTGACTTACTGTAACTGTTCAATAAATGGCACTGACTTATAGGTTGCTGTTGTTCGTATCTCCACACCAGCTTTTATTCAGTCACTAGACCACAACAAGTTGTGTTACAACTAATGCATATACGCATGGTGTGTATGTTAGGTAACCAGAGTTGGAAGCTCTTATATGCTCTTGATTTCTTTGAGTGATGTCATGCATACTTACTTCCTCCCAAACCCATAGACACCCAAGCCACATTTTTAGCATCCAGGCCCCAAGTCCTGAGTTTTCTACCTCTGCACACATGCTAAATGATGGCCATATGATCCGTCCCATCTCCCTTTCAATCGTTTTTGCTTACCTTCTTAGTATCAATGTATGACACCATAATCTACCCAATAATTTAACAATTTAGATGTAAAGTAATTCAAAATGATTTTCAGGAAGGAATGACCTCAAAAGAAATTTAAAAAGAACTGAAAGTGTAAATGAGGATCAAAATGTAAAATAGATAGTGTGAAATAGGAAGAAAAGGTCCAAAAGGGAAGGGGAAGTGGGAGGTATAGGGGAAAGGAATAAACATGAGAGAAGGAAAAATTAGAAACAAAGTCTTTGTAAATATGGAGGGGTGGGGGGGGTTGAAGGGAGAGCAGGGGTATGGGGAAAAATAAGAACCAAGATATATGATGTAAAGGTACAAATTCCCAATGATGAATGTCATCATATTGTACACCTAAAATGTACCAATAAACTTAATAATTTGTATAAAATAAAAAAACTGTAAAGAAAAAAAACTTACCTGTAATCCCATCTTTTACAGGATATACTTTGTTGACACTGCCATATATCACAATAGAAAAACACGAGGACTTGAATAGGTGCATAGACAAAATTGATCAATATATATATGATATATTTTTTACTAATAAAATCAGCATGGATGAAAAAATATGATAGACTGTGTATGAAAATATGTCCATTGTCACGGGGTACATTGGTATATACTTGGGAGGCTGAGACAGGAGGATCACAAATTCAAGCCCAGCCCAGGGACAACTTATTAGCAGAACCCTATCTCAAATTAAACAATGAAACAGGGCGGAGGATGTAACTCAGCGTGAAGGCTCTGGGTTCTACATCCAGTACCACACACACACACACACACACACATCCATTGTCATAATTTTCTGGTGAATATACCCAAACTGGTGTATTTCTTGAGGGCATTTTAATTTGCATCAAAATTTAAAATATGCCAATCTTCATCATGCAGTTCTATTTCTAGTATTTTACCAGGAGATAACTAGCCAGGTCAACAATACTACCCACAAAATGTGTTTGTCAGAGCTTAGCTTTTCATATACAAAATAGACATAACTGTAATTCCCTGCAAGATTGATAAAAATGTTTAAATCAGACAACATAAAATGAAGTATGATCAAAATATATGGTGAACATTTAATTTTTTAAAAGAAATCATTACAGTAAAAACATATTGCCATCAGTCCCCCTCTAAATACTTCCCTTCAGCTTTGAACACACTTATCTCACAATTTTTGCCACTTTCTGAAGGCTTTCTGAACGTGCTCTTCAGTGAGTGTCTTTTCATGGCTATGTAGATGTCTTGAATCATCAGGATGTTTACAACAACTTCTATCAAATGAAAACATTATAGTGTGTCATCTACCTATTCATCAGATCTGGCGGTGTGACATCTGGCTCTACCACAAAGTCAAAATGACCATGAGAGGTAAACATTTTGAATGGATTCAGGACACCAAAGCAGCCTTAATAGCACAACTGAAGACCCTCAGGAGAGAAGATTTCCAGAACTGCTTCAGAAAGTGGTGGGGACAATGGGATAACAGTATTTGAAGTAAGGGGAAATACTTTGAGGCGGATTGAAAGGCATTGTGCATTTTACTGTAATTCATTTTTAAATTTAAATATTCATTGAATATTTTGATCACCTCATATCTGTAATTCATATCAAGCAGAGTTGGCTTCTGTCAGAAAATAATAGCTGTGATAATACTCTAAGGCTTCCCTTGATTTTCACTGTAGAGTAGTGTTATATGAAGGTTTTGTTGCACTCTATCACTTGTCTGGATCTTCTTTGTTTAGTTCAATGAAAGTATTTTATTCTATGATTAGGAAATTCAGTGATTGTCCTTATCAGAAAATGGAAGAAAACAAAATAGAGAGTTGCTGAGTTTTGGCATCTAGATTTCGCATTTGTTATAATCCTAGAAGAGACTCCTAAAAGTTTGTGATATTGTCGTCAAAGTACTGGCATTCACTTTCTACAAAGAGAAAAAAGCTGACATACACTGACTTCCTACTATGTGCTAGGTTCTGTAATAGGTATTTGAGTTGTCTCAGTAGCCGTTTTGTGTTTAGTTCATGGTCACATATGCAAACTGGGCATCATCACCTCCTACGCAAGTTGGTGGAATGAACTATATTCTGAAATCCAGAAATGATTTTCAGCAACTCCCAACTGGGGACAAAATAAAATCCCTGCAATAGATTTTTTTCCAGAAAGCTCATTATTACAGCTTTCTTAAGGTGGCATGTGTTTTAATTGGCAATTAAGGAGTAGCTGATGCACTGGGGGGCCTGAGGATGGCATTTGGGAACAAGTGCAGGTGGAATGGCTAAGATAACTACTTGTTCTTTTAATCTAGACCCCAGGAATGCGCAATGTATGTGTCAAGGCATTAGGAGAACTGATTCTTTCAGTGGTGTTTTAATCCTATTGCTCACTTGACACATTTATTCTAATTTTTATTATGTGGCAAAATGCTAAAAACAAGAAAATACTAATGATTGCATCATTAATATTCAGGCATCTCCTGTGAGGGAGGCAAAACTCAACAGCTGGATTCATACTCCCAAGACTCACAATAAAATCGTCTAAATTTGTCTTGTAAGATATTGGTAGTTGTACAGAAAAACCAAGATATAAGATTTGGAACAATGTTTTTTGCCAACAGCAGATTGTATAAAGTTAGGTAAAATGTCTCCAAAAAGTCACTTCTTGAATGAAACTTGCCTTTTCTCTGGCCTACCTGTCAGTTAGGTAGTGCTCATTCTACTTTTTGGACACTAGATTCACAAAATCATGACACTTTGACCATGAACTGGAGTAAAATCTTGTCTCAAAATATATAATTTAAGATGATGTTAATACATACGTTACCAGATTATAATGAACATTAAATGAGATAAATCATCAGGAAAATGTACATCAAATTTAAGATTTAATCTCATTTTATCCCATAATTTTGGCAAAAATTAAAAAGACAAGGGCAGGATTTTCAAGACTACCTGGAAGCAGGAACTATCAAACACTGCCACTGAACTACAAATTGTTACAAAACTTTTTAAAGAATTTTGGCCGTACTTTTTCCAATCTGTATCTCTTTCAATCCAACATGTCATTTCTTGGAATCTATATTACAAAAATCTTACATGATTAGGTAAGGGCAGTTGTACAGCGTGGTTACTAAAGCATTTTTTTAGTAAAAAAATAACGAGACCATTTAAACATTCATTACTAAGAAAATATTTAAATATATTAAGGCAAAACCAAGATATAGCTAATTTCATACAGCTAATAGAAACACACACACGCACACACACACACACACACACACACACACCCCAGTGAATGTTCTCTGAAGATTGAACAATTGAAGGAAAAAAGGCTAGTTACAAAATAGCACATAGAGAATGATCTCATATCTGTTGATGGATAGAGGGGGAAAAACGGCAGGAAGGCAGGAAGGAAGGAAAAGGGAAGGGAAAGAGGGACGTGGAAGGAAGGAAGGAAGGGAGAAGAAAAGGGAGGGAGTCAGAGGAGGGAAGGGAGAGAGAAATGGAGGAAGAAACGAAGGAAAGGTTCGTATATACATACATACGTACACACACACATCCATACATATATATGGAAGTACGAATACAGTCTGGTAAACGTGTCATAATATCAATAATAACCTTGTGGAACGCTGTTGGGAGGTTACACATTTCTTATTACATACAATTCTATAAGGCCATAGGCTTTTAAATGAATACTTGCTACTACTTAGATCATAACTTGTTCCTTAGTTTTGTCTACTATTTATATGAAACGTTAAATTTTAATAATGATATTGTGCTTGAAATAAAATTAATATTTTCTTTGGGGTTAAATGCGTTCACATATAGTCCACCCAATCTTGGACCGTTTTGAAGGAACCTCTTACAAAAAAAAATTATAATAGGGATGGGAAAGAAAAAAATAAGCACACCCTGTGAAAGCCCTAGTCACTCCATATTCATTTCTACTTTACTTTTTTTCCTTCTAAAACCCCTTTTATTTTTCTTACTCCTTTCATTCTCTCTCTTTTTCTTTATTTATATTGTCTGTCAGCAGTAATTGAGATCAGGACCGATCTTCAAATTCTGTGTAGTCCCTTTTTGCCTGCTGAGAAATACAAGGTCCTCGGTTAGGTGATTCTGACTACTCATCTCCCAGATGATATGACCAAGCTGTAACTGGTAGGCGACGACAAGATTTCAGAAAAGGAATGACCATCAGAAAACCCTACTCTGAGAGAAAGGACAGGCATTCTGTTAACTACACTACGGTATGTGTGCTCCTCTTGTCTTCCTGTTATCTTACTATTGGTGTAATTCAGTACAATCACAGGTGACCCGTGATGGACCCCCAGTGAACTTGCCAAACTTTCTCACACAAGACAATTCCTCCTTGACCATAGGCTCTCATGCAGAACTGCCACCCCCATTGCTTTCTGTTCCACTATTACAGCCTACATAAGAATCATTTTAAAAGATTATATAGGTGCCCTATTAAAATATTGGCATTGCATATTTGTTATGTGAGTGAGAATATTAATGTTCTGACTGATTCAAGCATTCATTGTGATATACAGACTATTTAGGCTAGGAAGCACAAGAACCTTCTCTGGGCCAGACTTTGCCCTAGGATCTGGGTACTAGACAGTGAGTAAGAATCCTTCACTTTGGACTAAGAACAAGGCTTGTGGAAAAGCTGCTTGCCCAGTGTCCTCAGGGCCCTAGGTTTTATCCCCATCGACTCAAAAAAAAAAAAGCCCCAAAGCCTGTGTTCTTTCATGGCATTGTCCTTCAATATTCTTTTTTTCCCTTCTTTGGCAACGATATCTGGATTTTCCTTTGTGGGGTGCAAACCTACTCTTCTATCACATGTTTGGATGAATCTTTTTTCCAAAACTGAATGTGGACAATCAAGATGCACAGAAGTTGTCTTGGCCTATGCAAGCATCAAATCCTGTTCAATGAAGTGATAGGCAAAAGCAGAAGCGAAATTCTAACCCAGAAAATTATGGCTAGAGCCAGGATTTCAATGGAAAGACACGGAGAGACTCTTTTTACTTTTCCACTGGGTTTGAAGTTGGGGGGACTTAAATCTGGAGGTATTAGTGGGCTACTGGGTGAAATGGGAGGAGAAATCCAACACAAAGCAGAATGTTGCGTTGAGATGGTACAGTTACCTTACCTGTATCAAACCTTGGATCAAGTTGTGCCTGATGCCAAGAATGGCTTGAGAGTTTTCAATCAATAAGCTGATAGATGTCCTTTTTGGTTTAAGCTGGACTGAAATTTCTGTGTGTGATCTGAATGCCAAAGAATGTAAAACAATGCACTATATTGTTGAGAACATTACCTCATGACATCACTTTAAGCATCTGGGGAAAGGAGTAAAACTAGCTACATCTTTTTTTCAAACACTTCTAGTCACAAATTGAAAACAAAGATACTTGTTTATTGCTTCCTATATGTGAAATTGAAACCAAAGGTTCTTATTTATCATTTCCTATATGTGGAAGATGTGTCAATGTCTTCCAGTGGAGACAGGCTGAGATAAACCTTGATAATACGGTGGAAGAAACGTCACTGGTTTCTTACTGCGACCATAGTTTTTAGTTTAAACTAGTGCTGATGGTACTCTCACCTGCTAATTCCAATGTCATTACTAAGGTGGTCTCACAACCTGGACTATTAAGGATGTGACCAGGCTTCAGAGTTGAGAGTGTTGCTTTCCTCTGACCACAGTCAGAGTCTGTCGCTCATTCATCTTGAACATTTGTGGGTGCTTTGCAATGTTCAGTGCCTTCATCAAAGTAATCACCATCATTACAATCAATGTGAGATCTCATTCATTCAGGGTGTTGAATGCTATCACTGCCTTTTCAAAACATATGCCTTGTACTTAAAAAGTCATAATACATACATACATACATATATTCAGGATAATATTGGTAAGCTGCATTAATGTAGCTGAGCTGGTATCTGTAGAAGAATATAGTCAAAAGGTAGCAATAAGGAAATATTTAATCCTGTTCAACATTTTGTGATTATGATTTTTGAGGTGATTTTCAGAATTTAAGAGAGACAATTTAAGAGAAAGGATAATTGCAGCATCAGTGCCCTCTAAGGAGGGATGATTTTGAAAGATATTAGAGGAGGGGATAGGAGTTAGTAAGGACATAATTTCAATAATCTAGGCAATACATGACTGGGAGCCAGTCCAATGTACCCATGAACTATTTGGTGATAACTGAAGGCACAACTTGTTCAAATGATTTGACAGAATAGAAAAATTTTACCCAGAATAAATGCACAGTTAGGTATCCACAGTGAGCCGCTTAATGCCACGATTGTTTGTGTATTTCATAAAAGCTTATTGTTCCAAAACTCTTCTTTCTTCTAATCTAATTCCAAGTATGGAAAAATTAAACTGGCAACATCCTTTTAACATACTTACATGATGAAATATTTAGAAGTAGCGTAATGTTTGAAAACTGCAGAACTGGGAGTATGGAATGAATGGGGGGAAGGCCTGATATTTGATACCTCAGTCAGAAAGCTACTTTTGAAATAAATTTTGTTGATTACTGGTGTGTATGAAAAGAGCTGAAGTTCTTTTATTAAATGGCTTTTATATTTGTATAGATAATGTATGTACATAGATCTCGGAAAATAAATCTAAATGGGAGATAAATTCAAAGGTAATTTAGGGTACCTGCAGTGAATATTTATTTTCACATCTTATTTGTCAGGTTCTCTGCTAATCATTTTGTCATTTAGTTTTTCATAAAGAAGTGGACATGAATACCTCTACTTTACAGATGAGAAACAGGCTGAAGATTTACTGCCTAAAAGCCCATAGGTAATAATCAAACACAAGTCTTTCTGAAACAAAGCTCACTTTTTTTTAATGTTCCTTCTAATCTGATCTTTCTGTTTACTAATCTTCTACTGTACTTTACGATGTACTTCCCAATTCTTTTTGGCATTAATGCCAACTTCCTATACTACTTGTTCCTTCCCTTCTTAGTATTCCTTTTTTTTTTTTTTTTTTTGGTATGGGGATCAAATCTGGGACCTTGCACTTGTGAAGCAGGCGGTGGAACCACTGAGCTAAATCCCCTGCCCAAGATATTACTTTTTAAAGATAGACATTAAGATAATGTGTCAGTTTGACTTGAGAAAGATTAGCATTTTAAAATGGAATAGATGTTCCAAAGGTGACTTGATTTTAAAATGCTTCATTGAAAAGGGAAAAACATTTGAAGTAGAAAGGGGAATTTGGCACGTGTGAATTGTTAGCTGATAAAAATAGGTACCTAATTCTGGAGGGATCTATTATTAAGCACTTCATAGGGAGAAGATAGAAATATGATATTTCACCATCCTGCATATCTCATACTTTGCAGTTGCTCATAATGTAGAAAGTTAATATTCAACAATAAATAAAAGAAGCTATATTTTCTCCTCCTTTTACTCTCAGGGTTTAATTCAGCAAAATGCCATCCACAAAACAAGTGTTCATGCATGCATACAAAATACACACCCACACACTATAAATACATATATATATATATATATATATATATATATATATATACATATACATACATATGAGAGGCAGAGACAGTCAGAGATAGAGAGACAGAGACAGAGAGAGAGAGAAAGAGGGAGAGAGAGAGAGAGAGAGAGGTGGGGAAAAACAATTTATATTTGCAGGTCTGGATGAACCCTTCTGTCTGAAAAACTAAGGGCGACGCAGCTGAAGCAAATGGTCTTGAATTCATATATATTCTGTATAAGATACAGGCAATTAAAAGTTTTAGAACTTTACATATGCTGTGTAAAATGTTTAACCCCCCTCTTTGCAACGGAGAACACTGGAAGAGTCCCAAGATTTTCTTTTAGGAAGCATCATATTAATATTCTTGCGTATTTGAGATTTAACATTTTGTATTCTTTCCTCTGCACCTTTTATTGTTCCTATTTACAGTGCACCTGAAACACATTGTGTAATTGGCAGCGAGCCCAGATTTTCCATTTAGAAACAGTTTGATGATTTCACTTTTTCTTCTTCCTTTTTTTTTAAACAGCAGGTGCTCCACACTGTAAACAATGCCAGTCGCCATAATATTATTAGCTTTTGAATTTTTATTACATTCTTGCCTCCCTACATATTTTGAACTTCAGTGCAAGGAATTTTTGGCAGCAGCTTAGCAAGCCTCTTATTTCATAAGGAAGATAGATTCCCGCGAATGGCGTGCTTCATTGTCATTTATAATTAGAAAGTGTAAGATTTACCTAATCATAAAATCACCCAGTATTTTCAGGTTTGTTTCTAATTTTCTAGGCAATCCATTCACATCTGTCCCAGGAATGCTAATTCCCTTTCCAGTTGCATTAGTTTCATAAATGTTTAACCCTTCCCTCACTCAGGAACTAAGTATAGCTCTTATTCACCTTATCTTTACTGTGAAGGCTGCAGTTAAAAGGTAGGTTTTTTAACTTAACACTTCTAAACCGGCCAAAGCTCATCATAATCGATGCACTCAGTCGAGTTGTTTCAGCAGTCAATATATATATATCACTTCATGATCAATTTGGCTTCAGCAGTCAGCGTGGAAGAAGGGGAGGGCTGAGGTGATGCAATAGGCCGTGCTCTTTGCCAAAGGTAATTTGTTACAGTTCCAGCAATGGTGGCGAAACTTGTGGTTGGAAGCGGAACTTTGCACTTAGCAAGTGCTCAATAAGTGTTTGCTGAAGAAGATATACATGAGCAGAAAAATTTCCCATTGTCCTCAGAACTTAAAATTTTATTTTCTATAACATAATGCTCACACTGATGCAAATTTAGAAGAAAAAGAGCTCAAAAATCAGCTCAAAATACTCTTGGAAATACTGAAGTATGCAGCTCAAAATGAAGTAGAAGTCAGTTCAAGCATAGTCAAAACTTCTATGTGCAGACTGATAAAATTGTAAAAAAAATGATTTTCAGCCCCAAATCTGAATATTGGTATGATTTTTCTGAGATGGATTTCAAGATAACACTGAAGATAAACAAGATTTCATATTTTTTCTTCACACGTTGTGAAGAACTTTCCATTTGCTAACCAAACGGGGGGATCAAGCTATTTCATTTCTACAGCTAAGCTCATTCCCACTAAACTGCATGTAGAGCTACATTTTTTTTTTTCGGATCACTTCAATAAGTGAAAGCCCAATAGAGAACAGATGCAATATAAAAGCAATAAAGGAGGAAAAAAATTAAAAATCCTTTGTTCTCCCTGCAGTACATCCTTAAATCTATTAGCATTATTTCCCTTTCTTTTCTCTTTCTCCTTTTTCTTTTTTTTTCTCCTTTTGCATCCCAAGCCAGATCTCAAGTTCTCTGAAGCAGCCCTTAATCAAGCTCCCCAAAGGCCTACGACTGCATGCAGCAATTTCTCCCCTGCTCTCAGCACAGATGTTTCGAGCACATTCCATTACACCTACATGCCATTACAGCTAATGGCTTATTCTGATGAAGAAAGCTGCTTTCTGCTCAGTGCAGCAAAGGGGAAAATTTCCTCCTGTACAGTTCGATCCCTGCAACAATGAAATGTGGGGGCAGGTGGTACAACAGAACTCTCTAATGTTAATTACATACTGTATTACCCCCAAATTTGGCTGGTCATTAATTATGCTAATTTACCTTCCTGAAAATTAGCACCATCAATGTGAACATTTGAGCAGATTATATAGCAAAATGTAGTCTATCATCGTTGCTTATAAACCTGAACCTTCTGAGCCATCCAAATAAAAGGTTACTATTACTGGATATAAAAACTTAAGGAGAAATGGTTTATGGCTACACTTGGTCCCTGTCACAGTTAATGTCCTGATTTTTCAGGAAGATGATATGAAAAGGAAATAATTGCCTCAAGTCCTGACTAGGAATGGTTTTTATTCTTTTTTTTTTTAAATCATAAATTTCTAAATATAGAAAAAATAAGTATGTAATCCATAACATCAAGCAAATAAGACTGCTATACTTTGGCCTGAATAAAAACCACAAGTACTATTTTGAAACAAAAAGTCTAAAGGAAAAGTGGAAAATAAAACTTTACTGGCAATGTGTGGAGTTTTAATGCTATTGAGCGCAATGATTTTCTTCTATGCATTTTTCATAGGCCCTTGATAAAGAGAGATGCACATTGTCTTCAACAGCTCCTACAGTTATAGATTGTACTTTTTTATTTATTACTCTATAAAAAATTAACATGTCCCTTCTTCCAACTAAAGCTCAGATTTTTACCATATTGATTATAGGCTTAATAAAGTGTGTGAATCAGGTTAGGCTTGTTTTCCATATGAATTAAATAAGTACAATTTCATTTTGGCCTGCTGAATTGATTGGATTTCAGAAGTAAATAGAATATCTCCTCTATGGAGTGAACAGTCTCCGCTTCCTCTTCAAGGCTGCTGTTTCCTTCTATCCATCTCCAAGAAGCCATCATCATATTAACATAGATGACAATCTGGCAAGGAGGTGCTGATCAAAGATAAATTTCACACTCGCACTTCGCATTTTCTAATTACACCATCTGTGTCAGACTCTTCCGTGGCAGTTCTGCCCAATCTGTCAAATGCTGTGTGCCTATGGGAATGCAGAGGAGCTGAGAAGATCGCCCTGCCTCCCCCCACCCTCCCAGTCGATCCATCACCCCCAAGCGGAGCTGGGCGGAGATATCAGTCTAATTGGGGACTGGGATGGAGGTTCCAGGTTGCATGAGAGAGGAAGTGTTTGGGGGAGGCAAGACATGAGGTTGCAATTTGAATTATGTTACAGGGCCTGCCCTAGCTTGTCTTGGAGCAGGCTGAGAACAAGCCATGCGTGCAATATCAGGGTGGGAGGGTGAAGAGAAGAGAACAGTTTTTAAGAGAATCATGAATGAGAAACTGTCTTCTTTCATTTCTCTCTGTTCCTTCCAGACACATTAAGGATAAATGATTGTGAACAGGAACTGATGAGAACTGTTCATCCTGTTATTATAATGTTACAAAACATAAGAATAAGGAGTTAGATAGAATGACCCAACCCATAAGGTCAGATCTAATCTAATTAAGGCCAGGCAAATAAACCCACCACTTCTACCTCAGTAGTGCAAATTAGTTCTGTGGAATAGGCAGGGTACTCTCAACTGGACTGCATATTCTGAAAACAAGAGGAACTGAAAGTTCTAAGTACTGTAAGAATTATCAAATGTATATTAGACTTTCAGGTCCCCTTTGATCTCTTCTAAGAAGATAAAATCATGAACTACAACGGTCAAATGAAATGATTGCCCTTTTGAACTAGAGCCATGGCACAGCTAACTATTTCTAGTTATTGACTTCTTTCTGTCACATGTCACTGCCTTTCAGTCATGTTGCAACAATGCCAAGGCAAGCGCATAAATGGAACAGCACATTTTAACTCTTCAAGGGCATGTTCTTGTTTGTGTTTATTCCAAGATGGTACTGCTAGGGAAGAGCACATGTCTTTTCTTACTTTTAAATGGGAACAGTTCCTATGATAATGCTACTTCTGTTGCCTTTGATAAATTTGCAATCACTTTCTACCCTAGTCATTCTCCAATGAGAAGATCTATAGTAAAGAATAAGAGGAAAATAGGAGAGGTCAAGCAATTTGACTCCACATGCAGCTCTGTTAATTATTTTTCTAATTTCTCTGTTTCCTATAAACTTCATTTTTCCATCTTTATACATTTGAGGCATGTGCTTGTGAAAGCATGCTGAGGATTCTAGAACACACCGAAAACTATAAGGTCCTATTTATGCAGTCATGTATTTATACCTATATCATTTCATGTTTCCAGTAAATATTTAATTATAGTTGATTGGTGAGACCTCATCCCAAATGCACGATTTTAATTTAACTTCATTAATGGATTGTGCTGTCTTTTTGTTCCAAAAGAAATCAACTCTTAAAGGTCAAGGACGATGCCTCATTGTTCTTTGCCTTGCACATTGTACATGATCACTAGTTTACTATTGATATGTATTAAATAGAATTGATAAATAGTACTGGTACATTCAATCCTTGTAAAGGCAAAATAATACCTTTTTGAGTCATAAGTAAGCATAGGCTGATGGTACTAGCACGATTCCATTTGCGGGGAATGCAACTTCTTTTTTTTTCTCTCTCATTGAGTTTATTGGTACATTTTAGGTATACAGTACAGTTACATTCACCATTGGGATCTTGGACCTTTACATGACAGGTCTTGGTTCTCATTTTTCCCCCTTCTCCCTGTCCTCCCTTCACTCCCACCTCCCTTCCCTATTTACAAACATTTTATTTCCATTTTTTCATTTTCTCATATTTTTTCTATTCCCTTATTACCTTTCTCTTACCCTTCCCATTTTCCCTACACCTTTAGCTCTTTTCTTCCTATTTCACATTGTCAATTATATCATTAAGATCTTATGTACCATTGTAGTTTTTCACACCAGAGAAACTATTGGGAGTGCAACTTCTTAAAAACCTGTCTCTTTAGCTTTTCTCTGCTTCTGAAAATCAGACTTCTGCTAGCAAAAATTTATGTAAATTTATGGTTCTGCTTAGGCTCCAGAATTTTCTTTTTAAAGTAACAGACAAGGTCACCTATTCCCGAAGGACTTCATCGAGAGGTCCTAAGTAGATAAAATTTAAGGGTCTGCTTGCAGAGACCACCTCTTCTAGCCATGGTTATGAATCCCTGGGAATAATGACCTCATGGTTGTTTTTAATTTTCACATGAACAGCATCATTAATCGAGTTTATATAAGAGTTTTCTATATACACACATATCCTTTATTTCTCTGTCATAGTAGAACTGGATAATTCAGAGAAAAATGTGAGAAAAAGCACTCACTGTAAATGACCAAATAAAAATCCACACACCAGGCATGCTAAGCATATGCTAAAGAAATCTACCCTTTGGATTGAAGAGTGGAAAGATGAGGAGAAATTTCAAAGCAGTATTGAATTTCGTGAGTTGTTATTGTCAACATTAAAGTAAAGTAAGAAAGTGTCCTTTATTTCAAACTTTTGATTGTCTTAAGCCTGGGTGTCTGTGAGAGATCCACTTAGTGACTTCCATCTTTGAATCTCTGATCACATGAGCAGGCCTTGGATATCAGCAGAGGGAGATGAATTTTGTTCTCAAAGATTGCCACGAAACAGTGTCCAGTGTCTAAAACCTGCCTTGAATCTTATCCTCATGAATTTTAAACTAGATATAAAATGTCCATAAATACTGTATATTTTTAGAGAGAATAAATAGCTACTTCAAACATTATTTGAAGAAATCTACATTTGTGGGATATTAACTTCTCCCTATTCTGTTTAGAGAACATTTGTCATAGACTAAGTAAATTCACTAGGCTACGATTGGTAAACTCCAATTTTATAATTGAATTGTTGTGTTTGATGCTTTTTTCTATTAAAGTTATAAGAATAATTATCCCACTTTATATATATTAGCTAAATTTTTAACTGTTCTAAAATATTGATAAAATAGTTTTAGGTTTAGAAATACTCATGCATTTAAAAAAAATAACAGTTGGAAAGTTCATTGTAGCATTTCATTGCAAATAGTTTCTAAAGCTATAATGATTTACATCTTTACTAAATTCACAGGTAAAAGAAGAAAACAGTTTGCTGTTTTAAAGAAGCCAAATAACTGAGAGACTTGGGAAATCCAATGACAATTTCTCAACTATTCTCAGTCTCTTCCACAACTAGGTTTCTGCCCCAGCACCCACTTCCATGTCATGTTTCCATTAAGCACTAAAAGCTAAGAATAAAATAATTATGTCACAACTATGTAATCCAATCCAAGAATTGGATTCTTATTTCAGTAATACTTTTATGGATAAATACTTCAAGGATAAAGATCATTTGGGGCTCTCTGGCTCACTAAATCTCAACAACTTAAAAGTATAATATTTACAAGAAACGAAAAGTAACATTTTGGACCAGTGTTCACAGAGCTGTCTCCTAGATAAGGAATCAAGGATGGGAAAACTCCAGCTTCACCTCCACCATCCTGGAAACTAAACGGAGAAAAGCCCTGCTGCCAATTTGTTTCATCTTGATCTCTGTCCAATCCCACCCCAGTAAGCTTTATTTCACACCCCATTTAGAGCATGCTTGGAGGAGCACCCAAAGATTTGGAAGGAGGCTCGAAGCTTATCTCAACTCTCCAGACATCAGCTGTGTGAAAAACGGGACTTTTTTTTTTTTATAAAAATAACGTTTCCTGTTCTTCCTGCTTCTGGTCAAGCCAAACATTCTACAGAGATTGCTGCTCTCATGGAATGCTGGCACTTCCTCCCCGAGGCGCAGCCCGAGTCTGGGGGTGCAGTGGGACGTGGAAACTGAAACTGATCGGAAAGTCTCAAATCAGGACCACAAGAAAACACCGTAGAAGCACATACAGCAGGGTTAGACCTCGGAGAAACATTCGGTATGCGAGCCTGGTTTCCCTAACGACACAGCTGAAATCCAGGCAACCTTGTTTTATTCTCAACACAGGTCTTGATGTCGGAAAATGTCAGGTATCCACAGACATCCCCAAACTAGTTCCTTCTCACTCAGCCCAATCCATAGAGGGGAATTTTCTTAAGGCATTCTTATTTATTTTATTTATTTATCTTTTTGGTACAGGGGATCAAACTCTGGTCCTGAGGCAGGCGGCAGAACCACTGAGCTAAACCCTCGGCCTTCTTAGGACTTCCTTTCAAGCTAAAGGCATTGTTTACCATGAATAAATAAGATTGATTTCATAAAAAGAAAAAAAAATAGGTAAAATATAATAATCCAATTTTTTAAAGAGGTAATACTGACATAGAATATAATGCATAGGAAATTTTCTATAAAGGTAGCATATTTCAAGAGCTAATAATAAGTAGATTTAAACATGTAAGTAGTTTTCCACATTGATAAAATACAGTGAATGAAATGTCCCACCAGTGTACTTATTAGTTACTTGAAGGGTATACATCCAGGTAGATAAAACTTTTCCTACGTATTTTCTGAAACAATTAACAAATTTTTCCCTACCAAAAATACTAACATTTAGAAATCCTATTTTTTCATATTTCATTTAACTATGTTTATTCTATAGTTATAAAATTCATTGGTTTGACCAAAAAGTCATTTGGTTCATGAAAGCAAGTTAAGAACATCATGAGCAACAGGCTTTAGTGCTCTTTTAGGGAAGACTCTTTTCAAGTTTGTCTCAGGTTATGTTTCCATCCCTGAGGAGAATGTGCCACTTGGGTAAGTAATTCCGGGGCATGACTTCTAGCAAGCTCAAGTGTGAGCAAATGTATTCTTACTGCCACTGTGGACACAGAGTGGCTCTGTCTGCCCACACATCGCAGAAGTTGGAAACATTCAGTTTTTGGGATACTCAGTACACATGAAAGACTTACTATCCTGATATTTTAAAAGTTCAAAGTTTTAGATTTAAAAGGAGAAGAGATTTTGCACAACTGAAGACAATACTTGAATTATTGTGAAGAGAGTTTCAAATCTTTAATTCACATTAAATTTGGATGTACTTAGTATCAGAAAAACTTTTACACAGATAAGCTTTTCAAATAAAAAATATAGGGGTGGGAGAATTTGAAATTAAGCATTTGTCTGAATACTAGGTCTTTTGTAATGGTGTGTTGAATATTTTAAAAAACTATTTAAAAAGTTCATAAAAAGAGTGTTTTTCTGAATAGTCCAAGTTCACGGCACGAGAACTGGACTCTACTCACACACAGCCATGGTACGTGACCAACATGACTAGAGAGAGACGGTGGAGAACCGAGTGCAGAGCAGACTGTTTCAAGAAAAGCCCACTGCCCGCATGGCTAAGACAAAGGGAGAACATGTTCATGACACACACACCCACACACTCAAAGGATCCAGAATTTAAGGATCCAATTTTATTTTATTTTATTTTTTTATTGAGTTTACTGGTACATTGTAGGTGTTCAATACAGTTACATTCATTACTGGGATCTTGTACCTCTACATGACAGGTCTTGGTTCTCATTTTTTTCCCCTTCTCCCTGCCCTCCCTTCACCCCCTCTTCCCCTCCCCATTTACAAACACTTTATTTCCATTTTTTCATTTTCTTGCATTTTTTTTTCTTTTCCCTTATTTCCTTTCCCCTACCCTTCCCACTTTCCCTACACCTTTAGCTCTTTTTTCCTATTTCACATTGTTAATTATCTCATTAGGATCTTGTGCACTATTATAGTTTTTCACACCAGAGAAACTATTCCGTATTTACACGTGTGACATTTATTTCACTTAAGAGTATAAGGAATCCAATTTTAAATCACACTTTTGCCACTGACTGGTAATGTAAGGCAACAAGAAGGGTCTAAGACATGGCTTTGTAGTAAGTCACTCTGGGTGTGAATCATCCGGCCCATACACTTACATATATGTAGACCCTAGCAAACAATTTCA
This sequence comes from Fukomys damarensis, assembly GCF_012274545.1. Classification (NCBI taxonomy): domain Eukaryota; kingdom Metazoa; phylum Chordata; class Mammalia; order Rodentia; family Bathyergidae; genus Fukomys; species Fukomys damarensis. Next base: position 22,000,230 of record NW_022900917.1, on the reverse strand, counting down.
TACTTAGGCGTGCTAAGTGGTCAGTAAATGGTAGTTTAAATCCCTTTTTCGTCCTTCCTGTTGGGATATGAGCTAAAGCATCCTAGTAGGGTTAGAACAAAAGTGGAAGCGTCTCTCATAGATACGTCACTTAAGAGTGCTTAAAATAGGTAGGATATTACTCACAACAACCTGGGAATGTGGAAAAGTAACTTTCTCGCTTATAAGACTGCCTCTTCCTGTTTTTAAGTCTCTATTCTTTTTTGGGGGTGAGGAAAACATTTTATTACACTTCTCTTAGTAGTCTTGCTCTTTTTTTTTTTTTTAATTATTGGTACCAGAGATTGAACTTGGGGCAGCAACTCTCTTAGTAGTCTTAATTAAGCTCCTATTCTTATTAGTTGTGGTGGAGATGAGTGGAAATGGCAGGGACATTTATGTCATTTGCTGAGGGACGATGATAAATCGGGCAGTTAAAACTGTGCTTGCTTAGGGTATGTTTTCAGTTAGTTTAAAATTATTCCCTACAAAAGTTGCTTTCCTTTTAAATCATCTCTCCTTCCTCATTTTCAAAATGACACTGGTTAATACCGGAGCTTTTATAGTGGATGTCACCTGGGGATGTGGCCCCTTTTTTACCCTACCCTATGTAGCCTTGTTGGTGTCTCTCCTTTCCCATAATACCCCAACTGTCCGCAACTCTGTGATGAAGACACCACACGCAACAGAAAATCGATGAAAATTCATTCCACTTTTATGAGAACAGACTCTTGTTAAGTATTTAGTCACCAGTAGTTATTTAGAGGAACATGCAGGTAGGAATGTGTTTCAGAGCAGCACACCATTGGCCTGAGAGTATAGACAGCACTTAACCTTCAAAGATGAACTAAAGAACATTTCCCCTACACTTCCTGTAGACAGATGTGTCCTCTCTGAGAAATACTGAGGTCTATGGGCTTTCTCAGAAAGCCACTGTGATGAGTAGAGGCTTAGAGAAGAAATACAGCACATATGAAGAAGGAAGCCTTTCTTTCGTGCATGACTTCTCCATCATTGCACTGATGCTAGATCCCTGGCTTGTAAAGAGGTATGAGAAAGGTCAGACATGACACCCTTCACTGAGGGGCTCTTGAACCTACAAACAGGGACCTACCAGTCAGGAGACCCATGATCCCATCTCCCGCCTAAGCAGAGACACATGAAGTCTAGCTCAGAGTTCAATATGTGGAATCCTTTCCCTCTCAGCTCTTTCTTTGAGATGTCTCATACCCGCGAAGTGCAAACGGGAGCCTGAAGGCATAAGCCATGTGACCTAAGACTCTTCTCACTTGTTCGAGGTATTTCTTCATTTTTTTCTGGTTGCTCTGTACAACAGAAAATTCACAACTTGTAGACTTTACTTTTGGTTTCCCTTAAGTGTAACTTTTGGCTTTAAACTTTCAAGCCGGGCGTGGTAGCTCAAGCCTATAATCCCAGCACTCAGAAGGCTGAGGCAGAAGGATGGTTGTGAGTTCAAGACCAGCCTGGCCTATATAGTGAGTTTCAGGTCAGTCTCAACTACATAGTGAGACCCTGTCTCAAAAAAAACAAACACACACACATACACACACACACACACACACACACACACACACACGAAAACCCAAAAAACAAACAAAAAACTTTAGTCCAAAATCACCTACCTCTACAGGTCATTTTACTCCTGGCTAAGTACCTTGGCCCCTATGCCTGCTTTGGCCATGTTCATGGATCTTAACTCCTGGCTTTGTCTGCAGCCTGGTATCTTAGGGAGGGTACCAAGCATAAGACTTCAGGCAGCACATGGTATCAACGAAAGTAATCTTTTCTGAAATGCACTTAATACAATATTCTCCTAACCTGACTGACGATATTTGCTTATTGCAGATTAAGAGAATTTTGTTGTTTTGCTTTATATTTAGGTTTGTATCTTCAGGTACAAATTGGTGCAGTTAGGCATGAAAAGGGAAGTTGGACTAAAATAAAGAAGAGAGGCCAAAAGGAGAGAGATCAGACTCGAGTACCACAGCTGCACAGGAGTAGAGGAAGAGCCAGGAAATTGACTCTCCCAAGCGCCGCTGGGTGGAACTAACTTTATGAAACACATTATATTTCAGATGCGGAGCCAGATGCTTATCCATGATATGTTATTTAATTCTTTCAGCAAAACTAGGCAATTGTGTTAGACTCTGTGCTTTTCTTCAAAAGAAACACGTTGAGAGAGATTAAATAATTTGTCCAAGTTCACAAAGCACTGAGTGACAGAACAGGGCTTCAAATCTATCTTCATTGAATAAAACTGCCCCCAATCCTAACCCTAACCCTTACCTTTTCCAACTACCTTCTCACAGCTTTGTACCCTAAGAACACGACAACCAAAGAGAACCCTGTCCTATTCACCAATGTCCTTTGTTGGTTAAAAACTTTTCTTATTTTTTCTGATAGGTGATTAGCTTACTTGGACTTATTTTCCCTTGGACCTTGTTTCCTTTTATGCAACACAGTGAAGCACCATAGAATTTATTAAGGGTCCACATCTGCATAACACTTTGCTACCAACAGGAAAAAATAAAAGGCAAGAGGAAATGACAAGGCTCCTGCCCTCTGGAGCTTCATAATCAGGAACAAATGGATTAAAGGGATGAAAAAAGGATACCTAGCCTCCAGACAAGAGCTCAGCAGACAGACATGGCTGGAGACTCAGCATCAAGCCAACCCCGCCAAGGATCAGAGCCAATTGGGAACCTCAGGTTTCCCACAGGAACCAACATGTCAAGCTTCTGCCACTGTGAGGGAGCTAGGGCAGAGGGTGGGCTGTGATCACCCAGGCCTGTGCCAGGAATGTCTTCCCCATCCCGAAGCTGGCCTCTTCCCCGAGTGCTCACCCTACACCACAGGTTATCTTGAACCAGTGTGCAGTAGGGCTCTTCATCAGCTGTCATATTAGGGCATCCTTCAGTTCCCTTGAGTATTTTGTTTAGCTATTATGTCACTCTTCGCAGCGCCACACACTGTGCATGTGGATGTGCTGGGGACAGAGCCAGCATTTCAGCCACGCAGACCATGTTGATACGTAGGGAAGCGGAAAAGTGGCTCAGGCAATCTCTTTCAAAGCAACTGTCATTTTTATTACATTTCAGAGTAAAATGAAATTAAGACCAGGGGAGTGGTAAGATGCTTTCCACAGTCCTTAAGAAAAAGATATTCCTTCACGTTTCAAAGCCTGGGCTGGCGGTACACTATTATAAATTGCTGACTTGGCTTCTTTCTGCTCAAATTATTAAATAATAACATTCTATATAAGGAAAGAAAGTTGTGTAATATATGAAGCTATATATGAAATATATAAAATATATTTAGGCAGTGTATGAAGGCCAAGAAAGTAGAGGGTGAGAGGGGGAACTTGCTGGAAAGCCTTCTATTGCAAATGCATTAAAATCTAAATTAATGTTGAAGCAATCCTAGCAATGACATCACACAATGACTGTAAAATCTGAAAATAAGAATGGTTATTTTCAGAAAAATTTAATATATGTTTTTCTTGCATGCAAGCCAACAGATTATTAGTATAGCTTACATAGCTACAGTATTTTTACAAAGTTGCTTTCTCTAATGGAAATTTCAGATCTGTGTACACATAGGGATTTGAAGTATTATTTTCTGTCTTCTCAATAAATTCCTCCTTTTCAGATATGCATTATTCATTGATCGTTTATTACTCAGAGAGAAAAGTCTTAATAAAAAAAATGTATTTGTCCAAATTTGATATCAAACTGCTGAGAAAAATCAACTCTGAGCCTAGCTGGTCTAAAAATCTATCATACGTTTCCTTTTTTTTCTTTGTAGATGTCATCCTGGGCATTGTAAATCGTGTGTGTGTGTACTATGTAATTATATTGTCCATGGATTTATGCAACTCCATTGCATATTTCATTACTTTTTCTTGGTCTACATATTAAAACTACATTTTACATGTCTAATAGCACAATTCAAATTGTACCATATACGAAGCAGTGACACGTAGGCACAGGGAAATGATGCCCAAGCAATTTAACCTGACCCACTGAAGGACAGGAGAATTACCTTTTGATTGTAATGAGCTGTAGAGGGTGGTTCAGGCAGCTTGTTCACATTTGTGATTCCTTTATGCACCTTTCTCTGGAAATCGAAAGCCCCTGTCACTCGCGCAGGAGACTTGGAAGCGGTTCATACTATCCTGTTCTCATCCAAGGCAAGGCGGTGGTGAGGGAAGGAGGGGGTGCCGCTTGTTGGTTTACAGGAAATCTGAACACCCATGGGATGCTTTTCAGAATCCAAACAGAGTTCAAAACATAAACATTCCACGTAACTTGTTGTTTCCATACATCATTTGCCTCTTAAAAAAAAAAAGACTGAAAAAAATTTTAATGTGTGACTACAGTGACAGGGAGAGGGTGCCAACAGCTCTCTGGATGGCTTTTTATCTCATTCCCTTAGTGAAAACAGTTAACTAGGCACTGGTGAGAGATTCTGTAACTGCACAGCACAGAGCCGGCGCCGGCGCCAAGGGTAGCATGCCAGATGTGCGAATCCATTCTGGAGCGCGCTATCAGCAGCTCCAACAACAGCTCGCCATAGCCATTAATCTAGAGACCTCTGGGAGTTCCGGGGAGCGCTGTAAAACCCAGCCCCTGCCAAGGCTGCATCAGATAAAGCCATCAATGCATTGTAAAAAAGACACAAAACCTATTTCATGGGCTGCACTGATCAAGCAATTACAATCATTGACTACATTAAGCAAAGAAACAGCGGGGTGCCCTATAAAATCGACTGCCAACTTGAATAATCAATAGACTCCATGTAGAGTAAATTAAATAACTGAAAAACTATTTGGAAAAGCTGAAGTTAAAAAGCCAATCAGTAATCCCTCATCCATGGCAAAACAATACTGCTTCCAAAAGATCCTTTGGTTAGCTTGAATTTTCATTCCTGGGAAATCCTGGGTCAGGGAGAGTGGGAGATGGGAAAAAAATTCTTCCAGCTCTTTTATCTTTCTCCTTTCTAACTGTACATTTAATTTGAGTGTTATTTATAATCAATCGATGCTCTCTTCCTGTCATCTATGTAGCTGAGGGCACACCCAAGGCAGGAAGTTTGTGTTTGAAAGTCAGCGTTCAAGAGAAATGTTAAGGTTTGACATGGTTCATGGACGAACTTGGAGCTTTCAGTCACAAGACAGCTTTTTCTTTGTATTTAGAATAATTTGGAATTTTTAACTATTAAAATTTGCATAACATAAAGCCATATATAGAGAGTCAGAGCTATGCCAAAGATACCTTTTTAGGGCATCTTATTTACCTCATCACCTCACACCTTCAGATGAATTTTTAGAAGACAAAACAATCATAATAAAATTTCACATTTCTCTCTTCTGAAGATGTTCTTATCCCTTTCGCTTCACTAGAAAACAATAGGACATTTTCAGAAAAATAAATATGAATTTATATTTCACTGGTGCTAGAAAAGTTTGCATTATTTTGCAAGGAACTGTTTATTCATTTATACACATATGAAGACATTCGTTTGTTTTGTTACAGGCTGGGGATACACCATTTCACAAGCAGTTTAGGAGAAAAAAAATTGATGGAAAGGTGAAAATTATATTTCTTCACAAATAAGCTAAAATGTATATAAAACCCAACCCAACCATTTTTGCTGTTTCTTTTGTAATTAATATATAGTGATGATAACTCCAGATCTCAGAAACTAGGTTTGCTGCAAACAATATATCTGAATGTGAAAATAATAATATTGGAGAGATTGCCAGTGTTTATGTGTGCTTAACAACAATATTTTTCCACCAAAAGAGGAAAAAAACATTATTGCAGAGGAAATACAATTTTATTTGTAGTCAAGCCTGTTTCTGAAAACAACATATAACAGTAATAGTAAGAAGACACCTACGGCATTGATGAATACATCATTAAACAGGCGTTATTACTGTTCCCACTGAATGTAAGATCACCCTGATAGTATAAATGATTTGCATATTAATGAAAATAATATTGAGGTGTATTTAATGTGGCATTTGAATTAACTCTTCATAGTATTTGGTACTAATTGTCATGAGCTAGGCTTTAGGAACATAGGTATCTATTAAACATATTAGTGGTATTATTTTTAACACACCGATGTGTTTTGCAGAGCCACTTACAGAGGAACACAATAAATTAGTTGTCAATAAACAGCTTGTTCTAACAATGCTCTGCTTTCTTTCCTATTACATCTAATAGGGAGAAACTCCTTCCGAAATGGTGTATTTAATGAACAAACTTTATTTTTTAAAACTCCACCAGAAAAAGGAGAAATATGATGAACTGAAAATGATTATGTGTCACAATAAATTCTTCAACTTGTCGGCTGATGAGATGATAATGTCACTCATAAAAGCAGAAGAAGCCAAGTGCTGCTGAACTCCTGATAAAATGTCTTATTGGAAACTATTGTATTTACTTCTTATTACATTCTGAACTCAAATAGATCTTGATTGTTGAGAGCTTGGGTATTTAAAAGCTTTAAGATCATCAATTACATTACTCATAATTTCCACATCTGCCTTCTCCGCTGCAATTCAGAGAGAGAGAGAGAGAGAGAGAGAGAGAGAGAGAGGGGCTATGGTAACAGTCTTCCTGCAACTTGATTACTAGGAGACTCTTTTACAATGTGCACTTGAAATGCTGTTAAGACATGAACTTAACTGTAATTTTCAGTTTTATGGGACTACTCATATGGATAGCTTGTGGTAATCACTGAAATAAAAAAATAAGAAAGTGCCAAACCATGCGAGAGAAATGGGCGGGTCACCCCAAACCCAGACCCTTGTCAGGGCTTTAAAGACAGCTGCCTTTTTAGAACCACCCTATTTTACCTCCCTGCTATGAATTAGCTTTTTGGGAGCTAATGTGAATTTCAACTTCAACAAAATAATAATGAAAATGGCCATTATGTAATTGAACAGCAGTTTGGTTATGTTTATGGTGGGTAGAAGCAGGCTGTGGGGAGCAGGGACCTGGAGAATTGCTGCTGGCAAGATGTTGCCAAAGCAGCTCAATGTGTGCAGAAATTCCTGATTGTTTCTTAACTCCTGATGGAGAGGGCAACTTGGGGCTCACTTCCACGGGCTCCTGAACACGTGCAGGGCCTTCAAAGTTCAGGTGCTCTGCTAAGAATAGTTTAAAGCAGCTGGTTATCTTCTGGTAAAACAGTCCAAAACAGCATTTTACACATATGGATATTTTGTCTTGTCTCATTGGATTGCACCACATCCAGGGAACTGGGTGAGGGAGGGTCGAGTTCATGGAATGAGAATTCAGCGTCTCAACAGTGACCAAAATTCTGCAGCTGATTTGGTTGTGGAGATGGTATTTTAACACACAAGTCTAGCTGTAACTCCTCCCTCCACACACAGCACACACAGTGAAATAAGGAGGTGTTCTCTCAGATGAAAAACATAAACAAGACAAGACACCCAGCATATTGGAAAAACTACATCACAAATTCTGAGGAAGAAGGAGAGAAACCTGAAGAGGCATTTCTCCAGCAGTGAGAGCTCCTGGGCACAGATGCAGATGGCAATTTTGCCTTGTCAGTAACGCTCTTCAATGGATAAAGCTTTTTTGTCTCTTTGAGGAATCAGTTCTGAGATCACCATTACAGCAAAGCTAAGACCTTATCGATGAGTCCTAAACACAAAGGAAAGATTTGCTGGTCCTTGCTAATTCCTATAAAATCCAGAGCATTTTACTCTTTGTTGGCTAAAGGTTTTAATTCACCATTTAATCTGTATGAATTTTAAAGGAATTAAACAAATACAGATCTCTGGCCAGAAATATTTTGAGATTTTCTTTAGGTCCATTTGCTCTCAAGAAAGAACATTTTCCTTTCCAGATGAGCTCTATTTTCTTATCCCCCCATGCAAAAACATAAAGAAAATAATTGATGTCACTTTACCTAGAGGAACAACAGTTTACGGGTCCCCTGACAGTATTTACATGTTTGGAAATATATGGAACATGTGTTAGAACTGATCTACACGAAGTGCAAAGTGTCCTCAATAGCGTCCCATGAAGCAGACTTTGAGAGATCTTCCTGCACACAGGTTACCATATTATTCTCAATAACCATAAACAAAAATAAAAATCACCCTGGAAGGGACTGCATTTGAAAAGATTTTAGTCTCAGAAACAAAGAGATCTTTGCCTAGGAAAAACTTAAAGTACAGATGTTGATGGCAGCAACGAATTTATCAAAATGAATAAGTACATGGCAGCTGTATTGTGGTGGTATATTCGAATTGTGTAGTATAGGTAGACACAAGAACTTTCTTTTTCAGTCTCAACACTGGAAAAAAATGGCATTTGCCAAATACATAAGTTTATTTGTTCAAAAGTGTGGGCTCAGCTCATATCTGTGATCAAGTGTACCTACTTTAAAGCAAAAGACAGGCTTCTGTGTATCCTATTGTAACTTTTCAATCTTACTTTCAGTCTTGTCCTTTCCTCCTTCCAGAAGATAGGAAGTGATTTGAACTCTATGATGTGTATGGTTTTCCCCCTTTTCTGGCAGTCACACAGGAGGAACATCAGGAAATGCACACAGTGATAAAGCATTTTAGCTCACAGGACACTCTCTGGCTCAAGGCTGTGTGTAGCAAAACAGAAATGCACATGGAGTATGTGAAAGAGAAGCACTGGGCAGAAGTACAGGTCCTGAGAAGTGATTGGGCCAGCTATAGAGGCTACATTCTGTCTTATTTTTAACATCCTGTCTACATGCTCTCTTCTTGTCACTTTCTTTATTGCTGACACAAATATAGTATTAAGTAATCAGCGCAGTAATCTGCCAGTGGATTGTGCAGTAATTAATCATTTTAATCTAAAACCTATGGCAGGACAGATACATGAATCTGAAACTGGGGGGGGGCAGGGACAGAGAGAGAGGACTCTGATAATTTATTTTTAAGGAAATAGTGCCATAGTGGTATGTGCCAATTTAATTCTATCTAAAAGCAATTGTGGCACACATTTAGCAAGTAGCTTTAAATTTGCCAATTTCCAACCAGGACTGAAAGGAACTTTAAAGGAACTATTTCTATCACCTCTCCGATTTCTGTTGATTCCTTTGCACTGACAGCTGGCTCTTCCCTGTCCACCTTTAATAACAGAGAATTTGAAACTGCTCTAGTTGTTTCATGTGTGAACTCTGATTCCTCTTTAGAGGAGCGTCAGAGAAAGTTCCCCTTTATGGCTGACCTAGACTTTCCTCTAAGTCACCATTCTTACACCTCAGGCCATATGAGCAGGGATTGACTTTTTCTTTTCTTGAAATACTTGTAAAAGTGATAAAATCTGATCTCTCATATTTTTTTTAAATCTGCATAACTTCATTTATAAATTTATGCTGTTGGAACTAATAAATACATAAAGCAATTGCCATGGCTTGGATGTGATTACAGCATGTAGCACCCAAGGGCTGGGGATTTAGCTCAGTGATTCTGCTGCCTGCCTCACAAGTGCAAGGACCTGAGCTCATTCCCAGGTACAGAAAAAAAAAAAATTAAGAGTTCATGTGTTGAAATCTATTTTTTTGTTTTAATGTAATACATATAGATATTAATAAAGAAAATATAAAAAGTCATTCTATGAGAAAATATTTTTTCATAACAAAAACACTGCCATCTTAAGAAAACCCCAAAAGTTAATTTTTTTCAGAGTCAATCTGATTTCTCTAGATATCTTTACTCAAACTGTGGATTTCTGATTTTTCTAAAAATTTCTATATATTTACTCATTGTATTAATCAATTCTAGAAAACCTCAGAAAGCACCTGGGGGGAGGAACATAGTCTCCTTGCTCCTATGAATTTATAGATATTACCACTGAAAATGAGAAACTGAGCTTTACATGTTGGATTTTAAAAGGGAAAATAATGCACTTCTAAGTCTGATGGACCTGATTTGAAATTCATTCCCATCATTTATTAGTTATACTGTTAATCAAAAGATTCCAAAAAGGAATCTCGGTCTTCTCTCGGTAAAATGAACGTAATGTCCATTTTGCAGGATTGTTCTAAGTAGCAGAAATAGTGTACATCATTCAGTAAGAATTTATTTTACTGTTCAAAGGGTGAAAGAATTGTTCCTAGAAAATGTTGAGCAGTGATGGCAAAAAAGGAAAACCAACAGAGCTGCTCTCTTGAAGAAGCGCACACACCGATCACAGGTGAAATGTGGCTCTGCCCCACTAGGACTGACTGTGAGACCACCATAAATCACTTCCCGGAGCTCAGTCAACTGGCCTCTCACATCATCGGCACTTTCTAACTCCAGCCTGCATTGCATTTAGCCACAATGAACCAAAGGTGAAAAGACCCTCACCAACTCTGCCCATGCCCTAGCACCCCGGTCCTGTAATACTGTGAGTTTTGCACCAGCTTTCCTCATCAATTTAATAACACTGCTTGGTGAAACACTGCCATCAGTCAGGCATTTATTTTTTTATTTTGTTGCATTTGTTCTTTTTTCCCTTCTCTTATTTCTAGTATTAAGAGGGAATAAATTCTAAATAAAATACTTCTCTACAAAACACATTGGGCACATTTTTTAATATATACTGCAGCTTAGAAATAATTATGTGGATATTCTTGTGCAGAAATACTTCTTACTCTATCAATATTCTTATTAAGAACAATAATAAAGCAGCATGTCATGAAATGATGCTGTCACGAATTTGTACCCTTGTGTATTTTTATCTTCTCCACCCTGGATTCTTTTTACATGGCATGCTGAGTGTAACATTATTTCTGCCCTGCTAAAAGACAGTGTCAAATAAAATTAGTCCTCTAGATTGTATGCCATAACAATCTCTATAGAAAAGTATTATAGTCTTTATTTAATATATTAACTATATTTGTGCATATGTGTCTTTATAAATCATAATGAAAACTCAAGTGCACTTTGGAGCCCAGCAGCATATTCAAACAAAGATAAAGATGATTCTGTTCTAAGTGTAATTTTCCTTAATAAAGGGAGAGGAGGACAGGTAGCCTCACCCAGCAGGGATTATATCTGGAGAAAATGGAAAGTCTGTTTGTTATAAATGAGTTAAGGCACTTGGGGAGGAAGTAGTTGATTCATATCCGTACGCTGTGGTGTGTCTGTGTGTATTCACTTGTGTTTGGGATGAGGTGAAAAGTTATGTGGCAAGGAATAAAAGAAAGAAATGAGAGAGGAATGCATCTCCTTTAAAAGGATGATGTAACATCGGCGCTTCCTCTCACGGTGTAGGAGAAGATGGCTAAAGCACAGCTGGCTGTACCTCTGCCTGCACAGGCAGCGGGCACTGAGGTACTTGGATGAACCCAAAGGGAGAAAACTCCACTCCTCAGTGAATGTGTGCAGCAAATAGCTGAACCAGTGGGATAAACAGAGCGGAACAAGTGAACAGACATAAAACCCAGCACATTACACCTCTCACTACTGCAGGAAAATGCAGCCAATGAAGAATATGATCAGTGAGTTAACCTCACATTTGCATTCTCTGCTCAATATTCCCACATCCCCTGGGGGATGGGACTTGATGTTTTCAACTCTCTTTTCATTTCCAGTTTGAGATCATGGTTCTCTAAGCTATGCAAGTCAATGCCTCCTATGGCGGAAGCCTTGCTTTATTGGAACCTCTTATAGGGTTCTTGCCCCTCAGCCACATTGTACAGCCAATCAATTGATATGGGGAAGGTGAATGACAAACTCAAGCTGTGAGCCTCAGAGGAAGGCACCAAGACAGGTCACTCCACTCCCCCATCACCAATGGCACCATTAAGGGGAGGTGGAATAAATTTTAGAAAAAAAAATTTTTAAAATAGCATTTAGTCAACTCCCAACCCCAGTAATCTTTAACTTCTGTGAAATAATCAGGAGTTTATGTTTCTGTTTGACGGTGGTGGTACAAGCTGACATTTTGAGACATTCCTTTGCCTTTGGAAGAAATCACTCGAGGAACAATCAGGGACACACTGAACAGAATGTAAGCATTGAATTGAATTCTTATTTCCTTTCATTGCCCTTTGTTTTACGAATTGATTTGATCTTTTATGAGTTTTTAAATGAGAATTAACAGAAATGAAGAGCAAATACAGTAGAAGTATAGTCATTGAGCTTTTGGTTAAATGGGGTGGCATGGTCATGTACTTTTATAAGGATCCGATTAATGTCTGGCTGAGTCAAGAGCACCACGCCCATCTCTCATGAGAAAACTCCGAGGTCTATTAGGGCCAGAATAATCCAACCCCTCTGGTGTGCAGAGATCTGACCTTAGATAAACTGTTCTTCTCAAAAAACTCTAAAGTCCTGACTCCATTCGCCTCAGCCCCTAAAGCATACAATCCAAAAACTAACATGTGGCCAATAAGGATGTGCCAAATATCCCGACTCCACCCTGGCTCCACCCCCACCTTACCGTATATAAGCCTGTGCATTTGCTGAATAAAGCAGAAGCTTCCAGAAACCTCCCAGAGTCTGAGTGGTGATTCCGCGCCTTGCCCTCCGAGTCCAGGTGCCTGAACTTTGTTCCACGAGCGGGCTCATGGAAGAAAATAACACTTTTACATAATATAAAATTATTATAAAGAAATTTAAGCCATCTAATTCTACAAATATAAAAGCAGTAAGAGACGAGGCAAACACGGAAAAGAGACACTGAGACATAAATGACAGATAAAAAAATCAAAAGACGTAGAATAACTTAGGAGACCAAAGAAAGCCGAGCCCGAGTGAATCAGAAAAGATTACCCAGGAGAAGCAAGTCTATTCATATAAAAATATACATACAACAAAGATGCAGAATTGAGGTACTGCCTTTCTTCCCTGGAAAACGAAAGGGAAAAGTGGGCTAAAAATAGAGAAGTTACCAATATTCAGTAGAAGACGCAGTTAAGCCCTTAGGTCTTCCAGTCTCCCCAGGCTTCTGCCACAGCCACACCGTGTTGACATTCTTCCTTTTCAGCTAAGAAAGTGGAGTTTATTCTCTGTAGAAACTAAACCATACAATCACTGGACTTTGGATCCCAAACACAAGGGGCACTGGAGTCAAGGTGTTGGAGTGAAAACAAAGATAGGAAGAGAAAGTAAACACATTGCACAATGAAATCTCACCTCTGTGTCTTTATATTTAAAATATGGGCAACTAAGCCTTTAGATCCAAGAGTTTAGAAAATTCATCCCTGGAGACACTTACTAGGAAAAAAATTGAAATTCCCATTAAAATGACCAGAACATCTGTCCAAATACCCCACAAGAAAGCCAGCCAGTTGACAAACACCACTTTCACACACAGACCTTTCAATCAGCTTTTGAGCTATCTGATGTTATAGGCAGGCAAATCACCAAAGACCATCAGACATTGGTAGGAAATTCTAGTGATAAAGATCCAAAAAATCCTTCATGAAATAGAGGCAATGCAAGCAACAGAAAGAATTGTAAAATATCTAATATTATTTTCTTAGAGAATTTATTTTCATACTGGAATTCAGGAAGCATTACTTTTTTTTGGTGCAGGGATTGAACTCAGGACCTTGCAAAGTGCAGTGCCCACTAAGCCAAATCCCTGGCCCAGGAGGCATTAAATTCTTAAAGCAAAGGACATGGTATTCACCCCTGAGCAAGTCTGCATAATCAAGGACAGAATTAAAAACAAGTCAGCAAATAACAACAACCCACAGGGGATAAATTTGAGATCAAGAAAGAACTTTAAGCTGAAGCAAATATTTTAATAATGGAGGAGGGAAGTCAGCCAGAAAATAGACCAAGATGCCAACAAAACAGTGAATTGGAAAAAATAATAAAAAACAAGGATATTAAGCAATAGTAAAAGAAACTTTCTGAGAGTTGAAAGTCATGGATTTTCAGATTAAAATGGACTATAAAATGCCTACTACATTGTATAAAAATGTGCCTATAAGTTAATGTAGAGGGGAGAAAAATCAGTAAGAAAAACCCTAAGAGGATATGTTCAAAGGATCAGAAATAGAGAAGACACCTGATTACCACGGCAAGACTGGAAGCTGGAATGCAGGGGTTTTCTAATTCTGAGCAAAAAGATTTCTAACCCCAAGTTCTACACCCTGGGAAGGTATAAATCAGTGAAGGTAGATAGAATAATGACATTTTTACGTAACTGAGTTCTCAAAAAATGTTTACCTTCTGTGTGCTCTTTCTTAGAAAGCACACAAATAAGACCTGAGTTCAAGGAAGCTGGGAGGTGAAGCAAAAACAATCTGCATGACAGGAGCAGAGAAACCCAGGGTGACTGAAGGAAAGTATCAGACAACTAAAACAGTTTTTCAGAGAGGAAGAGGAACATGGAGGGGTTTAGGAGAAATGCTTCCGAATTTAAAAACATAGGATTCTGCCAGAGTGTACAGTGAGGAGTTTTGATCTATAGAAAGTGTAGAGATAAATATTTCATAGTGCAAAGCAACTGGGGAAAAAAAAATCCCTATAACTTTACCCCAGGAACATCAAAGTAGCTCAGGAAAGGAAATACGTATATATAGTCATAGTACCATGGTCTTGAGTTGTAGTAACAGCTACATATTTATATTTAATGATATTTTAAATATTTATTATAATTTCCCAAATATACAAAGAATGATCAAAAATGCAGTGAATATTTAAAGTAAAGCAATTTATTATAGTGAAGGACACATTGCCATTCACCTGCCTCAGCATTCTTACCCTCACTTCGAGCATATCCCACTGTCATTGTCAGCTTGGGAAGCAGCTCTGGGAGGTCCTCTCGTGTATGTGGCTATGAGGTTTGATGAAAACTATGGTGAATGCTGCTGCTGAGTGCCATCCAACAGAAAGGCGGGCTTGTAAAATATAACAGCGCATCTTCATTGGATCTAGTCCCCTGCAACTTCTGGCTCTTCCCCCAAATCAAAATGACCACGAGAGGTAAACATTTTGAGATTGAGACACCAAGGCAGCCACCATAGCACAACTAAAGACACTCACAGAAGAGGACGTCCAGAACTGCTTCAGAAAGAGGTGAGAATGATGGGGTGTGTTCAAAGCAGGGGGGGTATTTTGAGGGTTATTGATAGCAATGTGTCTTTAGTGTGCTAAATTTTTTAAAATTTAAACATTTACCATCTATTTGGTCACACATTTGGAATGCATTTGGCATTCACATTCTCTCATCCATAACCCACGGAAATAATGCTCCTGGCCGGGCATGGTGGTGCATGCCTGTAATCCCAGCACTCAGGAGGCTGAGGCAGGAGGATCGCTGTGAGTTCGAGACCAGCCTGGGCTACATAGTGAGTTCCAGGTCAGTCTCAACTACATAGTGATACCCTGTCTCAAAAAAACAAACCAACCAACCAAACAAACAAAAAAGCAATAAAGCTCCCGGCTGGCTTCTTCCTCTTTGTGCTTTTTGAGTCTTCTTTGTTAACTTTTTCCGGTTTTATCAGTAGTGTCTTTTTCTTTTGTGGTACCAAGGATCGCACTCCAGACCTTGCACTTGTGAGGCAGGCGGTGGGACCACTGAGCTAAATCCCTGGCCTGGTAGTGTCTTCTTAGAGTCATCTCCTCTTCTTTCTCCATATTGCTTTCTGTCATCCCAGTTCTTGACCTCAATTACCTTGTATTGATAGTTCACAAAATGTTGTCATCATAGAACCTGAATGAAGTCTTTGAGATGATGGATGTCTTCATAAACTGA
>NW_022900917.1:21950336-21984458 GCF_012274545.1 Fukomys damarensis | reverse complement strand
TATATATATATATATTCATTAGTAATTTTTCAATTAAAAATAAAAATAATTATTTGTAAAAAACAGTTTTTACACCTTGAAAAAACTCCACTTTTTCTTCTTTGTCTTTGAAATGTCCATTCATTTCAGATCTCCATTTTTGAATTGGGTCTTTATATTTGGGGGTGCTGATTGCCTTGACTTCTTTGTATATTCTAGATAATGGTCCTTTGTCTGAGGAGCAGCTGGTAAAAATTTTTTCCCACATTGTAGGTTATCTCTTAGTTCTGCTGGTGGTTTCTTTTGTAGTACAGAAGCTTTTTAATAAGATGAGATCCCATTTGTTGATTCTTTCTGCTAGTTCCCATGCTACTGAGGATTTGTTCATAATATCTTTTCCTATGCCAATGTCTTCCAGAATTCTGCCTTACTTATCTTCCATGAAGTTCAGTGGTTCTGTTTTAATATTTAGATCCTTCATCCACTTGGATTTTAATTTAGTGCATGGTGAAAGGTAAACGTCCAGTTTTAATCTGTAGTAGGTTGAAATCCATTTTTTCTAACACCATTTATTGAAGAGGCTATCTTTCCTCCACTGAGGATGGTCAGCTCCTTTGTCAAAGATGAGATAGCTGAGTACATCTGGATTTCTTTTTGTGTCTTCCAATCTGTTCCACTGATCCTCAGATCTGTTTCGTTGCCAGTACCATGCTGCTTTTATCACAGTGGCTTTGTAAGTATAGTTTCAAATTAGGAATTGTTATACCCACTGCCATGTGTCTGTTGCCTAGGATGGCTTTTGCTATTTTAGGTCTCTTATGGTTCCAAATGAATTTTTGGATTCTTTTTTCTAGTTCTGTGAAATATAGTGTTGGAATTTCAATTGGCATTACATTCAATCTGTATAGCAGTTTTGGTAGTATGGCCATTGTCACTATGTTGATTCTTCCTACCCAGGAGCAGGGGATACCTTTCCATTTTTTTTATGTCCTCTTTGATTTCTTTTTTCAGAGTGCTGTAGTTTTCAGTGTAGAGGTCTTTTGTTTCTTTTGTTAGATTGATTCCTAGATACTTCATTTTTTTGGATGCTATTGTGAAAGGAATTATTTCCCTAATTTCTCTCTCAGTGAATCTAGTATTTCTGTACAAGAACACTATTGATTTTTGGGTATTCACCTTATATCCAGTTACTCTACTGAATCTGTAAATTAAGTCTAGAAGTCTTTTGGTGGAGTCTTTTTGGGTCTTCAATGTAGAGTATCGTATCGTTAGCAAATAATGACAGTTTAACTTCTTCCTTTCCTATCTTTATTGCTTTAATTTCTTTCTCTTGTCTAATTGCTATGGCTAATGTTTCCAGATCTATATTAAAGAGGAGTGGTGATAGTGGGCATCCTTGTCTTGTTCCTGATTTTAATGTGAAAGTTTTCAATTTTTGGCCATTTAATATGATGTTGGCTGTTGGTTTTTCATAGATAGCCTTTATTAAATTGAGATATAGACCATCTATTCCAATTTTTTGCAGGGTTTTTATCATGAATGGGTGTTGAATTTTGTGAAATGTTTTTTCTGCATCTATTGAGAGGGTCCTATGGTTTTTGTCCTTGACTTTGTTAATATAGTGTATTACATTTATTGATTTACTTATGTTGAACCATCCTTGCATCCCTGGAATAAATCCAATTTGAAAGTAAAAGCAACAAATAAACATATGAAAAAATGTTACACATCACTGGTCATTCAAGAGATGCAGATGACAACAACACTGAGATTCCACCTCACCCCACAAAGAATGGCTGCAATCAAGAAATCAAACAATAACAAATGTTGGCACAGTTGTGGGGAGAGAGGAACCCATCTCCATTTTTGGTGGGAGTGCAGCAGACTGGTACAACCACTATGGAAATCAATATGGAGATACCTCAAAGAGCTGGGACTAGAGGTTCCATTTGACCCAGCCATCCCTCTGCTGGTTATCTTTCTGAAAGAACTAAAAGAATCATATCACAGTGATGTATGTGCACCCATGTTTAAAGCGGCATAGTTTGTAATAGCTAAAACTTGGAAACAGCCCATTTGCCCATCAGTTGGAGACTGAATAAAGAAGATGTGGTTTTTCCATAAAATGGAATATTAGTCAGCCATAAAGAATGAGAAGTTAGATTCATTCATAGAAAAAATGGATACATATTGAGGATATACTCCTAAATGAAATAAATAAGTCACACATGTGTAAATATTGAATAGTTTCTCTGGTGTGAATAAACTGTGATAGAACATAAAATCCTAATGAGATAACTGAAATTGTGAAATGGGAAGCAAAGGGCTAAAGGTTTAGGGAAGGTAGGAAGGGTAGGGGAAAGGTAATAAGGGAAAAGAAAAAAAATGTGAGAAAATGAAAAGATGCAAATAAAGTATTTGTAAATGGGGAGGGGAGGAGGGGGTGAAGGGTGGGCAAGGACAAGGGGAAAAAATGAGAACCAAGACCTGTCATGTAAAGGTACAAGATCCCAACAATGAATGTAACTGTACTGTACCTCTAAAACGTACCAATAAATTTTATTATTTAATTTAAAAAAACTCCACTGCACTAAGTGTCTTTATATACACCTGTGATCCCAGCACTCTGGGAAGTTGTGGCAAGAGGATTATAATTTCCCAGACTGGGCAATTTAGCTTAGCAAATCAATAAGGACTTATCCCAAAAATAGTTTTTAAAAAATTAAAAAGGACATGGTATGTGGGTCAGTGCAAAGGCTCTGGGTTAAATCCCCATTACCACATCAATCAATCAATCAAACGACTGCATACTAACATCACCTTTGGCATTTTTAATCCCTACTAATACCTGGGTTTCATTCTCACTTTTCCAGATTCTTTTTTCATTTTCCTGAAGAAGTAACTCATTCACCTCAAAGTTCCCCAGTTGGTTCTGATCAACAGCCAAATTGAGACTCATTCATGAGGAGACTGATGACTTACAAAATAATATTTTGCTTTTACCAAGTATTGATTTTCAGATCCTTATTTCCAAATGCCACCTAAGAGAGGACACAGGGTGGTGAGTAACAGTATGTGCTGGTACACTGTAACAGAAGCCTTGCTTAGTTACTCAAGTTTATGAACTTGTAAAAATTACTTACCACCTTTAAATCTTCATTTTCTAACCTGCAAAATAGGGTTTAAACTATTTACTCAGAGTAGTGGTAACTGAAAAAAAATAAAGTTTTTAGAGCACTTTAACTTTAGAATATGGTCCATTATTACTATGCCTTCTGGATGCTTCTTAAGTTTCTTTAATTTTACTATGTTGAAAATGAATTCATAAAATAATATTTTCATTACAAATTTATTTTCAACAGCAAAAGTTTAAAAATACTATACTGTGATTCTTAATCCTGATAGGTAACTTTACTGGATCAAGAAATGCCTAGTGGGGTCAGGTATTTAGCTCAGTGGCACTGCACCTGCCTCACAAGTGGAAGGTCCTCAGTTAGATCTCCAGTACTCCCCCAGCCAAAAAAAGAAAAGAACTGCATAACAGATTAATAGAGCACTCTTCTGGTATGTCTGGATAGGCCTTGAGACATAGCCTTGGAGTCCATGTCTGGTCCCTGGCTCCTTCCTCTCAGGAACTCTGCTTCCTGGTCTCCATGAACTAAGCAGTTTTGCTCCACCATGCCTTTCTGCAATGATGTTTCTGCTTTGGAACCAGCTGAGGAGAGACTGAATTCCCTTAAAGTATAAGTCAAAGTGTAAGCTCCATTCAGCTGTGGGTATTTTGTGTTCTGTCCAACAGTGGGAAAGTTCACGAATAACATTTGCATTTGACAATGGGTAATTGCTTAGGTAAAATGCGATGCATCCACATCATAGTATATTACGTTGTGAGGCCACAGAACTTTATGATGTTAAAAAAACTCTTTACTATGAAAATGTGTGGTACACTGTGAAATGAAAAGCAAGGTATGTTTCCATCTATATGAAATAAACACAAGCAAATACGCAAATCAGGATCTCTCTACGCGTGTAGTCACCACCACAGAGCAGAAGTGCATGAATGATAACAGTTAGGTGGGAATCCAGCTGAGTTTCTTACATTTGCATTTTTTTCCCTCTGTATCCTAAGATTTTTGCATTAAGCATTTACTTTTCAAGTGGAAAATGTTCTTGCAAAATAAAATACAGAATTGGTGTCATGATCTTTTTTCTTAAACATTTTTTCTTCTTTGTTCTCAAGTTTGGTTGGATGGTTGAATACTGTCGATCAGTTTTATATTTTAGGAACCATGATTCATCTCTGTATCATTCATCTCAGCTCACACTGTTCAGGTCTCCACTCTTTTCCTTTGGCCTCTGTGATTTGTGTGTTTTCTGATCCCTCTTGGTTGTTCTTTCTACCTTTGCCTTACTTGAAGCCTTCATCCTGTGTCACTTTATGGTTGAAAACTTCTCAAAGCTATAACCACTCTTTTGTTCCATTTATTCTACTTTATTCCATTCTCTGTCGCATCTATTTCCTAAAAATCAAAACTGATCATTTATACCCTTTGTTATAAATTTTAGCCATTCATGATAGTAAATGAAACACAAATGTTATATGTTATATTAAACTCTTTACTAGCTGGCTGAAATTTTAATCTCATTTACTGCATTCCAATAATCCATCTTATTCTCTGTATAAAATCCTAAAATGTTTAAGTCCTTAAGACAAAGCCATAACTTTATTATAGGGTGGAATAGGCTCTTACTCCCCATGGCAATCTTGAAGCAGCTTATTTATCCTTTGACACACAGCCTTCCATTTTCTTGCTGCGGGACTCCTCTGGCTTCTTATGACATCCTGTCTCCTGAGTTATTGTTAATTCTTATGTGCTCTTACTACCTTGTTTTATAACAAAATATAAGCAAGTTTTGACATATTATTCATACTTGCATTCAATAAAAATACTTTTGAGAGTCTGCACATCAAAGGCACTGCACCAAATGGGAAGGTAAAGTCATAAGTAAGATAGACAGAGCCACATCTTTAAGCGGCTAAAATATAGAGTGGAATGAGTGACAACCAAGTGGCAGGCAGTGACATGTGCCATCACACTAGCAAGAGAGTGAAGTACTATGGTGCCTCTATGAGCTACTTCATAGAGGGTGTTGAAGATGGACCTCTCGGAGAAGGTAGCATGTGAGTTAAAACATGAAAGTTGAGATTGAGTGACATTTTGAAGAGAAAAAGGAACAGTAGTCCAGGAAAAATAAGGCTAAGACATATGGACTAAAACAAGCAGGTTGGTTTTGGAAGAAAAATACCAGTACAGTAACAGCTCTTTGAAGTGTGAGGTGTAGAAGGACATGGAACTGGTGATGGAGGCTAGAATTTGCAGGACATGGAAATGTGTAGATTTTATTTTACATGGAGTGAAAAATTATTAAAACAAGAGTAATGGGTTTCGATTGCTTCAATTTAAAAATATTACTTTGGCTTTTTTGTAAAAAGTAAAAAATAAAAAAAAATTATGCTTTGGATCTTGACTGTCTTCCAAAGGCTCTGGGGTTGAAGGTTTGGTCTCCACCCGAGAGTGCTGTGAGGACGCAGTGGGTCCTTCAGGAGATGGGACCTTATAGATGGAAATTAGGCCACTGGGGGCATGCTCTGGACAAGAATATTGGAATCCTGCCCCCACTCTTGCCACAGCCCCAAACAACAGGGCCAAATGACCATGGGATGAAACTTTTCTTTTTCTTTTTATTGAGTTTATCGGTACATTGTAGGTGTTCGATACAGTTACATTCATTACTGGGATCTTGTACCTTTACATGACAGGTCTTGGTTCTCATTTTCTCCCCTTGTCCCTGCCCTCCCGTTACCCTCCCTCCTCCCCATTTACAAACACTTTATTTCCATTTTTTCATTTTCTCATATTTTTTCTTTTCCCTTATTCCGTTTCCCCTACCCTTCCCACTTTCCCTACACCTTTAGCTCTTTTCTTCCTATTTCACATTGTTAATTATCTCATTAGGATCTTGTGCACTATTATCATTTTTCACACCAGAGAAAGTATTCAGTATTTACACAAGTGTGACTTATTTATTTCACTTAGGAGTATATTCTCAAAATGTATCCATTTGCCTATGAATTTCTCATTCTTTATGGCTGAGTAGTATTCCATTTTATAGAAAAAACACATCTTATTTATCCAGTTTCCAACTGATGGGCAAAGGGGCTGTTTCCATGTTTTAGCTTTTACAAACTGTGCTGCTATAAACATAGGGGATGAAACTTTTGAAACCCTGAGCCAAAAATATGTACTTTCTCCTTGAAGTTGATTTTCCCAGTGTCACAGTGATGGAAAGATAACTAATTTAAAAGGATTGTGAGTCCGTGAGTGTAATAAACAAAACAGGAAGACTTTATGTAGCCCTGCAGAGACACAATGGCCATGTACAGTTCAGAGGCAGCTTTGAGGAGATGCGAAGACTTAAATGAATTTGAAATAGTTTTCGAATCAGAAACAATGAGATCTACTGACAAAACAGTAAGGGCTGATATTCCCAGGCTTTGGCTTGATACACTGCCCAGTGGAGCTGCTAGTTATAAAGGGAGAATGGGAGCCATTGTGTACAAGTGACTCTTCTTCTCAGGGATTTCAATGTGACTGATCAAGAACAGCAGGCTCTGCCTTTCCCTTTGGGCCAGTGATTCCAGTTGGAGTGTCTTCAACCTATAAATTTAGCCTGGATAGCCAAGCCCACATGATTCTCTCAATGCTGCCCATAGCTTTTCCTAGCCTCCAGACTCTGTTGTGCATCTGGTCTGACTTCAGCTATTGTCACTTTGTTTTCCCCATCACTGTATCCCCAGCATCCGGCACAAAATATGACACCTGTCTCATGAGACAAGTCTGACTGGTGGAAGGAAGATGGAAGGAGTCGGCAGCACACCTTCTAATTTTCCCATGTGCTTTTTCTAGTGTGCTGTGTGAAGGTTTCCTCCCAGCTCTGCGATTGCACCCGGGCTGCCTGAACCACCTTTGGAATTTGGCCATGTGACTTTAAAGCCAACATTCTACATCTGTGAGACTTCTGTTTCTGGCTTGGGACATCATAAGCATTACCAGTCAGGTGTTTTGAGAATCACCAGTAAGAAGAGACAATCATATGACAACACCAGAGAGGGAGATAATTGACATTAGTTCCTGTCTGCAGGATAAACCTTTAAACAAAAGAGTTCAGAAAGGAGAATATGCTCAGAAATATTCAAACAAAGCCAATTTTTGTATCTTGA
This sequence comes from Fukomys damarensis, assembly GCF_012274545.1. Classification (NCBI taxonomy): domain Eukaryota; kingdom Metazoa; phylum Chordata; class Mammalia; order Rodentia; family Bathyergidae; genus Fukomys; species Fukomys damarensis. The sequence goes on along the minus strand of NW_022900917.1, from coordinate 21,977,197 downwards.
ATGATCATGCTGTTCATTAGTGCTCATAATTGTACTTTCTCCAAGTCAAACTATAAAATACAAGTGTCAGACGAAGTTCGTAAGAGACTCCAGGAAAGCATGTTAATTTTAGACAAGTGAGTTGGAGGTCACATCCTTTTCCAGTGAGAAATGAGGCAGAGATACCTTCAAGTCTTGATGAGTTTTTAGCAGCACAGATCATGACCTGATGCAGTGTGAAGTCAATCTTCAGAATTCACTGTGGTCTGATTTTACTTGTCCTCAAGGATAGTCATTAGCCTGAGCTCACTCTATTGGAATTTGGTTTTAAGGATAGGGCAGAGTTTCCCTGCCATAATTGCTTCCATCTGCTACACTAACACATGTGTTCCTGTAATAAAATTTTGTAAAACTCTCCAAAGTCCACATGCCCCCTTTTGACCAGGCTCTTGCTGTACTGATGTTTCACCTGCATTCTGTCTGGGTGGGAATCTGCCTTGCAGCTGGCTGCTGCTTCAAGGCTGAGGGCGGCTGGAGGAAGTACAGCATTTGCCTTAAGATTCCAGTGGCAAATTGAATACAGACGTCTGCCTTAGGCGCCAAAGATTATGGTCACATGAGTTACATCATACTCCCCGCTTATGTCTCTGCTCACAGCTCACTCCAGTGAACTCTTTTTCAGTCCATTTTGTGTATTCATTTTAAAAGATGCAAGAAACGCAAATATATTCTTTTTGTAAAAGGATTCTTTAACAATAAGAAATAGGAAAATAAGAGAAAAGATAAGGAAAGTAGAAAATAAGATAGAGTCCCTCAAACACACCCTCTGCCCTCCATCCCAGATTTTAGACGATGTATTTTCTAGAGATACGAAATTTTTTCTCCTTAAAAACAAGCTCATTTTATATAAAGTGCAAAACCTTCCAAAACTTAAGTGGGAGAAATGAAAGAAAATAACTTCATTAACTCACCCTAAATCACAAGACGCAGATACTTCTTAAGAAGCCAAACTGTACATTAATGGATATATGGGGTATTCCTGAATTGGTTTGATGGGTCTAAGAAGTTTATGAAGACATTTTTTGTATATGAGTCTCAAGTTACTCAAAGTATAAGCTAATCCTCAAGAGTGCGAATATGATGCCTATTATTAAAGCCACGATTCAAGTGAAACACACAGTTACTTCTGAAGCACAACCTCCCAGTGGCACTGTGCCAGATCTGGAGGCCTGAGCTGGCTGACAGTTGGCTTCCTGGGTAAAGATATTGCTGAGGCTGGCATCCAGAGATCAGCAATATGGATGTTATCATTTCACATAGTCCCTCAAGTCATGGTTGTTAGTTGCAATTTATATATTTGCTGAGATGTATATTTTTCTCAAATTTTTTTTGGTTAGCAAATATATTACACAGAGTTTTCACATAATTGTATATACTGTGGATACTCATGTGGACTCCATAGTGAGTCCCTAAGGGTACTAACCTTCCTTCAGGAAGGTGAAAAGTTCAAAGTCTAGAGTTGATTGCTCACTGAGATTTATTTGCCCCTCATGATGAATGTTTGGTGTGAGAGACATCAGTCACTTCAAAATAAGCCTACATTCTTTGACATATGGTCAAAGGCACCCAAGAAAGACACAAAAAAAAGACCAAGAGTAAGGCTCTGCTGTTGCCAAGACCAAGACCCACATGCTGAAGAAGATCAAAGAGATCATCTACTCAATCCCCTGGACTCAATCCCTGCCTAAGGCAGCACCACTCCCAAATCACAGATGACATATGACCATCAATTCCACACCTCAGGGTCTCTGAGACACACCCTCCCCTCTAACTCGCTCACAATCCAATAAACCTGCCAGAAAATTCTTCCGTGCCTCTCCCTTGCCAGCTACTGCTTCCTTCATGGAAATAAAGAAGTATATGTTAGCATCCATCTCTAAACAATCTCAGGTTTTAAAACCTTCAATATTTAAAGGGTTAGATTTTTAAAAATTTCACTATACAATATTTGGTATATGTATATAATATATGTATATTTGAATGAGGAAATAAGATGATAAAATAAATGGACATCAATCCACTACCTCATTTATGAATTAGTTCTACTGCTGTCACCTGAACACAGTTTTTTCTAGGTGCTTTGCTTTGCTCCTGGTATGCTGAATTTTTGAATTTAGCATTCCTTTGCTTTTTCTATCATTTTTAGAAGTTTTACCAAGTATACATATAAAATCTAGATTACTTATTTTTATTGATTTAACTTCATAAAAATTATTAATTCATGCTTTGTTTTTACCTTCAAAGTAATATTTCTAAAGTTCACCGATATTCTAAAATTCTCTCATACTTATTGTTATGTGGTATTCCTTTGTCTGAATATATTAAATCTTAATTTCTGTTTTTACATCAAAGGACATTTCAGATTTTTCAGGTGATTTTCTTTTCTCTGATGAGCCATGACATAAGAAAAGACTTTCTATTTTTGTACCAGTTTTCAGGGTCACACCTAAGTTTCTCTATAGAAAAATTTTCAAACCATGGGATGAAAATCATTGAATAAGTTTAATGAGTTTCAACCAGAATTGTTTAATGAAATAATGGAGTAAAAATAAGAGTAATATTTATAAAGCTTATAGTTTCACATAAATATGAATGTACTGGGTAGCAAAGTTGGAGATAATGCCAAATTGCTTTCCAATGGTTATGCCAATTTACTTCCCAAAATATATATTGTTTAGTTTTTTTGCATTTCACTGACAAGACTTAATATTACCAAATTTTTCACTTTTAAATTTTCTAATGTGAAATCTTATTTGATTATTAATTTTCATTTTCTGAATAATGCACATTTCTCCAGTGGTTATTTGTCACATTATACCTATTCTTTAAGATTCTTTTCAGGTGTTTTGACAATTTTCTACTAGCTTATTATTTTCTTGTTGCCTTAAATCAAGTATTTTAATATTATACATACTAACAGTATATTGGCCCTATGTTTGTAAAATATCTTTTCCATTTGTAATATTTTTTCATTTTGTTATACAATGTTTCCTTTGATAAATAGAATTTTTTTTTTTTTTTTTTTTTTGGTACCAGGCCTCAAACTCAGGACCTTGTGCTTGTGAGGCAGGTGGCAGCACCACTGAGCTAAATCCCCGGCCCTAGACCTTTTTCATTTTAATGTTGTCATCTTTTTCACTATATGCTTAGTAGTGCTTTGGAATCTTCTTCAATAACTGTAAGAACAAAAAGTATATTCCTAAGTTTTCTTAACTACTTGAAAAATTTGACTTAAAAGATGACAAAAAGAAGGTATCAAGGACATTTTATCCCATAGGGATACTGAACAGCTTTTGTACCATTTTTTACATAGACAATCATTTACTCAATGATCTACAATGCCGTTTACTATAGCTACTTTCCACATATGCAAGGATTTTTCTATGCTCTCTGCTTATTTCCATTGGTTACTTGGTCTACCATGAAGCCACACATATCACACTGTCCTAATGACTATCTCAATCCAGGAACTTTGACATTTTAGACAATACAACATGGGACTTTAAAGTATGGAATTAATTTACATTGCAAAATGTTAATCTTTGGTGAGTACCATATCCCAGTCATTGTACTGTTAAAGCCATCTTTCCTCTTTCAATTTTCAAATACTCCTTTGGTAATGTGATCAACTGAAAACTACTGCATGGCTGACTTTAAAAATAGATGTGAGATATTGGGTAGGACAATTATTTTCTTATTTTTCATTTTTAGTTTGTTTTGTTTATTCTTAGATCTTTGCATTCTAAAAAAAACAAAAAAACAAAAAAAAACTTTAAGAAGTTCCTTAAATCATCCTACTGAAATTTTGATTGGAATTAACTGAGTCTATAATTAAGTTGTGGTAGAATTTGTATGTGATTTTATTTTCCTCTTCATGAATACCACCACATAGGCAAACATTCTCTACTATTTTCAATAAAGATAAAACTGATCTTAAGTCTCTTGTCTTTTTTTCCTAAGAATCAAGTTTTTATATTTATAAAGGAGAAAACTTTACTTATTGGTTAGTTTTGAATCTTATAAATATAAAATTGATATCTATATATTAATGTAATATCTAGCCATCATACTAAGCCCTCATACTAATTCTTTTTAAAGTAAATCTTATTGTTTTGGTGAAGGTATACATAGAGATACTAAAACATTTACTACAGTGAAGCAAATTAATATATGTATCATTTTACAATCTTTTTTTTAGGTCAAGAACAGCTAAAATCTATTAATTTCTCAGGACTCCGAAATATAGTACAAATTTATTAATTGTAGTCTTTATATTGTAATTAGATCTCTGAATTTCTCATCTTACACATTACACTATATAATTTTAATGATTTATGTACATTATTTCAGTTTTGCCTGTATGATAATTATATCATCTGTGATAATTTTTTCCTTTCTGATTCTTATATCTTATTTGCTTTTCTTTTTTTATTGGTTAAGACTTGATATTGGTTTCCTAGGGATACTGTAACAAATTGCAACAAATTCCATGACTTATACCTCATAAATTTACTTTCTCACTGGCCTTGAGGTCAAAAGGCCAGAACTAAAGTGTAAACAGGATTGATTCTTTCTGGAAGAAAAAATGTAATGAGGTATCTCTGCACAGTAAGATAGTGATTATACTAGGACAAATTAACACACCCATCAATTCAGATACATTAATTATTTTGTGGCAAGATCATCAAAAGTCTACTCATTTAACATAAATTTTAAATATAGTATAATTTTGTTACCTATAGTCCTTAAAATTTGGAACTGAGCTAGAATGCCACACTTACTGTTTTCTATTTAACACAATATTGGAAGTACTAGCAAAAGCCATCAGACAAGAAAAAGAATTAAAAGCATTCAAGTCAGAAAAAAATTAAAATGATCTCTATTTGCAGATGATTCTATATGAAAAAAAATCAAGAATTCTACATTAGAACCAATAAATGAATTCAATAAAGTTCTAGGATATAAAATCAATGTGTAAAACTCAGTAGTATTTGTGTGCAAAAACAACAAAGGTGAAAAAGTACTCAAGAGAACACTGCCATTTACGATTGCATAAAAATACTTAGAAATAAATTTAATCAAGGAGGTGAAATATGCATGCAGAAAACTACAAAGAATGAAAAAAAGTTAAAGAAGATTCAAGTAAATGGAAAGGTATCTCATAAATATGATTTGGGAGAATTAATACTGTTGAAATGTCTATACTATCCAACACAACACACAAATTCAATACAATCTCTATGGATGCATACTTATCAATGGTGTTCATAGCTACCTGCAGTGTCAGGGTGTGTAACCCAGCTGAAGGGAGGTCACTGGGGGTCTACATCTGAAGGCTATAAGCTGCTGGTGCTCTTCCTCTGCTCTCTGATTCCCAGTGGCCATGACATAAGCAACTTTGCTCTCCTACGTTCTTCCACCGTGACGTTTCTGCTTCGGAGTCCAGGTAACCTTGGACTGAAGCTGCTGAAATTCTGAACCAAATAAACCTTTTCCTCTTTTAATGTTGTCGACGTTAAGCATTTTGCACCAGCTATAGGAAAGCAGACCAGTACAGATGGATAAACCATTCTAGATTGACAGTTACTTTCTCTACCTACTTAAAATATTTTAAATTTGTGTTCCAGTGAATCTTTGGAGAACTTTGTTAGTGTAATTGTGTTTCTTTTGTACAAGATATGGTAAAAATAAGATGAACGTTAACAAATTTTAAATGTGCTACAGTAAAAGACATTGCCATAAATCCCACTCAAAACACTCTGCCCCTTGCTTTGAACACTCTTATCCCATCATTCCTGCCACTTTCTGAAGCACTTCTGGAAGTGCTCTTGCAGGAGCATCTTTAGTTATGTCCTAAATCCATTCAAAACACTTACCTTTCATGGTCATTTTGACTTCATAGATGCTCGGGAAATTGCATGCTGGCAGAACCAGCCAATAAGGTCAATGACGACATGTGGTAAGGCTCTAAGAGCCCGCCTTTTCATTGTATGGCACCCAGCACCAGCATTCACCATACCGTCGATCACACTTTATAAAGACATCCATGAAAAAAGACTTCTAGAACTGCTTCAGAGAGTGGCAAAATGACGAGCTACGTGTGTTCAAATCAAGGAGGAGCATGGTGAAGGGGATCAACAGCAATGCATCTTTTAGTTGAATTTAAGCATTTGCCATATTTTTTTTATCATACTTCATAGTTTCCTTTTGAATGGATTTAAAGAATGTTCTGTGCTCAGTGTCCTGAAACTCACTGCAATGTAAGTTTAATTTTGTTTATTTTGTTTGTTGTACATTTTTGGTTCCTCCGGATTCACATTTCTTACTGTTCTGGAAAAATATCACTATTATTTCTGACTGTTGCTTTTCTATCTATTTTTTTTCTTACTTGGCACAGATTCTTTCTCATTTTTTTTTGATTCTTTGACTTTTCTTTTTTCACTAAGTATTATTTTATAACATTCTGTTCATAATCTTCTTAATTATATTTATTGTGCTTTTTAAAAATTTCCATAGCTTTAATTTCTAAGAGTCTTATTTAGCTCTGTTTCAAATTATCTAGATTATATTTGAAAATATGTTACTTACATTTACACTAGATTTGTACCGTGAGCATTCTTTATACATAGACTATACCTGACATTTTCAATATCTAAAGTGGTTGGGAATCTACATTTCTGCTTGTTATTTCTGTTTCATTGTATTGTTTTGTTTTTAAATCAATAATATATATTTTATGTAACTTCAGATTTATTCTCTTCCCTAGGTAACTTGAATTTGATGTCACATAAATTGCTGTAATTATTCTGATGGCCTAACCCGGAATATTAGTGAGTGGAGAGGATTTGTGCTTCCTTCAGGGGTGATGAACGCCTGCTTCTAGTCTATGACCATTTTAATCTACATCTCAGTTCAGTTTCATTTCTGTGTGGAATCCAAGTCTCATTTATGATACCAGTGAATACCCAAATTGTTTCCTAGAAGTCCATTGCTTTATATTGCCATGCATTAGTTTCTCTGACCCTGTTTTCAGCTCATTGTTCTCTTTAAGATGTAAGTTTTATACATTATTGTGAGAAGTACTGAGAAGCCTAGTCTACCACACAAGAGAAATATGTTTGAATTGTCTTTCTGCCATTTCACCATTGCTGTCTTTCTTCATGGTACATTTAACATAAGCAGAAATATGGGGCGTGTTTCTCTTTCCTTTCCATTTTAAACCACGTGGCAATAATTCAGAGTTGAAAGTTACCTTTTTCACTAAACATCAGTAGACAAAGCTGTTACAAGTCATTAAAAATATGGATCTCAGATTTAAATTTGTACACTGAATTTATAGATCCATTCTGCTTGTTTGTCATTAACTACAACTTCATTTTTTTTTTTTTTTTTTTTTTTTTTTTTTTGTACAGGGGATCTAACTCAGGACCTTGCACTTGCAAGGCAGGCACAGTGCCACTGAGCTAAAGCCTCAGCCCTTACAACATCTTTTTAAAAGTAAAGATATATCTTCTTAGGATCATTCTAAAGTCTTCTTGGAAATTATATTATCCTTAGAACATACAGATTACACATTCATTAAAACCCACACATGGGTTGAGAAATTACAGAAAAATGTGTTTGGTAAAACCCATCTGGCAGATTTCCAAAACCACAACATTTAAAAAATAGTATTTAATCATTTTCTAAAGCTAAACATGACCAGATTTTTCAATACCTAAGAATTATATTCTTTGATGTATTAATATATGACAGAGTAACTTTGACTAATTATAGATATTCATTTTATGATTATAAATAATAACATTTTGTATATTAGGTTTTCTTGCATTGATTCTCCTAATACACTTAAAAACTCAAAATATGCAGAATCAAAAAAAGGTGTAAGAGCAAATGTAACTCTTTGTTTTGTATACAGAAGAATGCCATTGTACAAAGGCAAGCAACCACCTGAGCAAACGACTCAGCATTGATCAACTTAATTGGTATTTTTTATTCTACAATTAACTGACCCAAAAGACCAGGGAGCACTTTGAAAAAGACCTTTGATTATCACTTTAACTTTAGTAATCATTGTCTTCTGGGTTCTTGGATTCAAGCCATTATTTTCACATTCATGTGAATCAACAGTACCACTTACAAATGGGGCTATTGGACCATGTGAGATTAGTTTGACTGAGGAAATTAGGTCTACTTACTGAGTGCTTAATGCGGCTGTGCTGAACTTGTTGAGGTTCCCCAGGGTATTCATTTCACTTTGACTCTAATGTTGTGATCAAGATTATTTCTATCTACAATATTGATGGAGAATGACTATTTCCCCAAAAGGGTGGAAATGTTTAGTCTTCCACCCAACAGATTCTTCACAACGAGCACCCAGTCATCTCCCAGTTATCCTTCCCTTCCTAAATTAAATAGCACTGCTCTTAAATTTGGGGCTCAGAGGTCACCTTCAATAGTTCCACTCTACTTTGTGGCTATAAGTACTTCATAATCAGAGGACGCCTTCTTTACCACTATTAACTGTCCCTGATGGAACAGTTACTATGTGCAAAGGTAGTTATTTACACTATCTTTATAACAGTGAATAGAAAATATTATTATCACAACACAAAGTAAACCGAAACTGGCTTCCAAAGGGTTAGTGAGAATAGGGATTCTGTCTCCAGTTAAAGTGCCAAGTCTTACTACTCACCTTTCTTTTGCAGGGACCAATGTTACTGTGCCTTCACTGTACCTACAATTTTTTATATCACTTTCCTCCAACCCTGGAACCCCAAAAGCAAGGTAGACCAGGAGCCTCACTGAGATCCAGCTATGTATACATATTCAGAAAGTAATTTTCTGAGGGTATATTCTGGATTCTGATATTCCTTGGCTCACACAGATGTAAGATTCACAGAGAACAACTTGATTTGTCTGCTTATCTCCAACTCTGCTTCTAACTCAAACATTACTCCTCTGACCCCATGCATTGCAACAATGTGTACATTTGGGGTCCCTCCCCAGTTTTCTTCCCAAGATTGGATCCAGGGCTTTCTACCTCTTACGTCCAACTTATGGGTGAATGTCTTTAAACAGACTGAGATTGGATACTCTAAAGTAACCAAGATCTTCAGCCTTTCTGAAGGCAGGAAGTGCTACACTTTCCCACATCACTTGACTTTTCCTGCATGCCACTTCATTCCCACAGTGTGAAAAGGGGATTCTGCTCTAAATCTCTGCAGGGTCATGGGGGTGATTCTAAAAATACTTTTAAAATTTCATTTTAAGATTCTGCTTTTGTTTCATAGAGAATAATGAAAGCATAAAATTATTGTTTCCAAGCACTGGCTATTATTCTTCAATTACATTTCTCCTAACACTACTAGGCAGCAATAATTCATGTATTTTAATAAAAACTATAAAGCTTATTTACAATTTGGGTCCACACAAACGTGCTGCAACTGTCCTTAGTCCTTAAAATTTTAACCAAAGAAAGACACCCTTGGACTCATGTAGCATATCAAAAAATGGTCATCTCTTGAAGACAAATGCTGCCTAAAACACTGATTTTAGTAGTAGCCCATCCCATACATATCTGCTAGATTTTTTTACATTAAAATCATGTTGTGGATGTTGGGCATGAGTGATGGGGCCTACAGCAGAAAAAAAAGCTAGAAAAACTTAGCTTCTTTGTCCTTTTAAACCTTAAAAAGAATCTGAAAACTGTAAACTACAGTAATAGAGTACAGGAACATCAGAATTAAGGCTGAAACTACTAAATTCAAAGTTAAAATGGAATCACTTTTTCAGAAAATTCTATAAGGAAAATGCTGTATAATGTGAATTTATAAGAGCGATTTATTCTATTTATTAATCCTCAAATATCAAGGAGATGGTATTAAAATTTTTATTGCATCTTATGAATAGCTAAACTCATACTGTACAAAAATAACAGAACAAGTAGTTTAGCTAATTTTAATTTTTAACATAATATGTTTTCTATAAAAGTCTAAAATTATTTTTAATGGAGCTAAACTGGGTTGACAATTAATCATTAGTGACATTATTTTACAAATTCAAGTAACGGTATAGTTAAAAGCAAAAGAAAAATGTGTTACTTATATTTTAAATTTCAAGTATTTTTAATTGAAAATTGTAGTTCTGCTTTCTCAATTATACTCTTAAGGAAAATACCACAAACCCTTGAAGTCTTATCTTTTCCTCAGTTACATCTACTCTAACATTAATTCTGGATCCTCCAACTCTACACATTCTCTTCTCTTCTTTCTGGGATTCTCTGAATCTGCATAAAAGAGAAATTACTGTTTTGGTTTCATGCATCTTTCTGATCACACAGATTGGTTTAAATTACAAGATAGAAAGGTTGTCAGTTCCTTATATGTTCAGGTAGACAGGGATTTGCTTCCTGCTGCAGGAGTATATGAAACCATATAATGATCTAATAATGATCTCTGTAATGAAAACAGAATAATTTTCTTTTTTCTGCACACTTCTTTTCCCTCAGCCCTCATTACTTCAAACCTTAGAGCTAGTAAAAAGATTAATTTGCACTGAAATGTTTAAGATCACTTTCTATCAGCATTTCAGTTTTTTTATACACTTATTTCTTTCTTAAAAGAATTGTATAACTTTTCCACAGCATTTAGAAATACAATTCAAGCCAAATAGCACTTAATGTTTGACTGGCTTTTTTTTCACCCACCAATCAAGAAACAAACACTCTCTCCACTCCAGTTTCCAAAGTGATATCTGAAAGTTAAAAAAAAAAAAAAACCCAAAAAAAACCACTTTTGCTTCAAAGGTACATTAATTGGGTATTTTCTGAATCCTTTGTCATTTTGATTTTAAAATACATGATGCTTCCTGTCTGCTAATCAAGAGTATGATAGTTCTCCATCCTCAGGTTCTTCCCATCTTGGGGGCCTCTGGCAGAGCAAGTGGGCAAGTTAGGCTTTCCTAGGCAATGCTTCCTCCATCACAGGTGTCCATATGAAAATACAGCTTAACAGAGCAACTCCCACTTCTCACTACAAATCTCAACACCCTCCCTCTCCTCAGGAAAATGCCCTACTTTATTGAGGGAAATATCACCAAGAAAAGTGCCCCTACCTTTTCACCAGAGGGCAAACCTTCATTTTGGATTTTTTTTATCCCATCCATACACATCTTCTCAAATAATTTTTTCATTTGTTATTATTGTAATTTCATTTATTATTGTTGTTACTCCCTCTAACCATCGATTCTCCACCTGTACATTGTACTGGACTACTCCACGGACACTGCCCTTTGCAAAGTTACGAACAACTCCCGTATCCCCGGACACAACTCCATCAATTTCCCAGCCACATTCTCCATGGCTATACCACTCACTGCATTTTGAACACTCTCCTTTATTGGGTTCCATGAAAACATGCCTCCTATTTCCAAAGTTACTTGCACCTTACTTCCTAGTTATTTCATAAGTGCTTCTTTCAAATAAGACTGTAACTATTGCTGTTCTTTGGGCTAGGTTCTGAGCCTACATCTTTTATCTGCCTATCTGTTTTCACTTTGTGACCTTACCCAGTTCTATAGCTTTAAATGCTATTTCTAGGGTGACAACTCACTAATTTTTATTTCAAGTCTAAAGTACCCCACCTATCCAACTGCCTTCTTAATATCTCTATGGAGATGTTCAGGGATGTCTCATCTGAACTCATTCACATAGCACGTCCACCCCCCACCCCAGTTCCTTTTGCTTGGTTTTTTAGCTAATAGACCATCATCCACTCACTTTCTCAAGCCCCTAATCTAAGATATTCTCAATTCCTTCCTCTCTCTGCCGCCTCACAATCCATGGGCAAGCATATTCATTCTCCTTTTCCAATAGGCATTGCAGTTTTCTATTTGGTGTCTCCCTGTGCTCAGGTTTCAGTCACTGGCAACCAGAATTCCCCATTGCCGTTGGCATATATTCTTCCTCACTCAACTAACCTCCCACTGCAGTCAAGTCTTAAAACTAAAATTCATCCTATTTCCATCTTACCCACCCCAAACACATTAGCAGCTTATAATCATGCCCACTTGTAACCAGCCCACTTGTGCAGAATGATCTCTCACTCCACTCTTCCCTGCACAAAGCACAGGCTTATACGTCATCCTGGAGTACGGGGGATGTACTGAGGCGGGAGTTCCAGTGTAACGGGAATTCCTCAAGAAGTAACCTTCAACCATCCCCGAAGGAGTCTGCCTCTAGTCTTTAGCTCAGTCAAATGCTTATATCTTTTCTAGCACTGACCACAATTCCAACAACTAGTTTCTACTTACTTTTAATAATTTGCCTTCTTCATGGGTTCGTTAGGCGCCTGTGACCATGTCTACCTCTTTCACTCTGACATCTTTTCACCCGGTACCTGGCATGAGTAGTTGCCTAGTAAACAATCACTGAATAATTGAGTAGAGTATAGGGTTCTTATGCTAAGAAATTTTCCCACATTGCACATATGATATTGGGCTGCTAATTGGGCTTCTAAATATAGAGTGAATAAATTATATAAAATCATCCACGTGAGAAAAATGAATATTTCTTAGAGAATGTGAACTTTGCATTCATTTAGCTTCTAGGTCCCAATTTATGATCCAGGGGCTGCATTAATGTAGGTTTCTTTGTGATTAATTATTTGTAAGGCATTAAAATGATCTGTGCCAGAAAGAAGATCCTGCTTTAAATAGCTTTCCTCTATCTTAAAGCACCACTAGACACAATTCACAAAACCTACACACAGATTATTACAGGTTGCTGAAATTACATTAATTATACTAGCTATCATACAACATAGGGAAAGGAAACACTATTTGAAGGAATTTGTAAATGATTAAAGGGGCAGCTGTTTCAAGATCCAGGTGTTAAAGTGAAAATGGAAATTTGCATCTGATCCTTTTATATGAGGATTCTGTTAATCATGATATTATGGGCCTGATTTTCCTACAGACTACATGATCTAGGTTTTATTTATATCAAAGGTTAATGATATTTGTTTTAATTTCCACATTATTTTCTTAGATAATCTGAGGACATTTTTCTAATCTCATGGTGGAAAAGAGGAATTAATAGTAAAATATGCAGAAATATTTGATTTCATCACAGATGATAAAAATAAATTTATATTTATATATGTAGATCAGAAAATAGTAAACTTCAAATAGTCAAGAGGATAAAGAAGTCATTGACAAAGTTTTTTTAAAGTGTACAATGCTTTTTTTCAAGTGAATTCTTAATTGTGGTATGTGTCTTGTACACATATTAAGCAAATACTTGAGTACACACACACACACACACACACTCCCTGAAAGATAATATTTGTTTCATTCATACACAGAAGGCTGGCATCATGCCCTCATGGGTCCTCCTCGTACTTATGGCAGCCTTTGATGTACTTCACTGGGCCCTCTTAGTTTTTCTCAACTTTGGGTGATTAAGCCTTCATCTATTGTTCTTCACTGTATGTATAGGTTTAACTTCTTATGCTTTTTTCCATGACAATTGAGAAGTGATCACTTATTTTTTGTGTGTGTTCAATGGTTCCAATGACAAAATCTATAAGGCTATGAGTAATTTGAAAACCACCAATATAGATAGTTGAAGAGGATGATTATACCATTATATAGAAGAGCTTTGTCAAGTACACTGAAAAAAATCTGCATTTTCTTGGAATTCTGAATAGTCTACTCCAGGCAGTCATTTCCAATCAATCAGAATTAAGAAATAGGATGAAACCAAACTGCCCCCCACCAGATGAGGCAGTTAGAGTGACTGAAAAGGTGGGCGAAGAACAGAAATAATCTAATCAAATCAATCCTCTGATAAATTGCCCACTTTTTCTACCCTAACAGGTATAAGTAGGAAGAAAATATATTTGAAAGTGCAAGGCAAATCATAGTATTATAGATAATATTGTTAATTATTACATATTACTATCTATCACATATTATATTTCAATGGGCTATTTGAAATATTTCTTGAAAATAATCAGTGTGGCAGAGCATAAAATAAAAATGAAAGCAAAAGTGTGGATCCATTTTTAAAGAGAATAACATTATCATTAGTGGCAAGGAAAAGGAGAAAATTACCATTATGAAGTACTAAAACTGGAAGTCATGTGTAAACAGCTGATAGTTGAAGCCTGGGAATAGATGCAATGGTTGAAAGACAAAAGACAAAAAAGCAAAACAAAACAAAACAAAAGCAGTGAGTCCAGGAGTTAACATTAGTGTTGAAGTTATATTTAAAGAGCAAGGGAGACAAGTGGAATTTGCCACAGAGACTGCAGTATATAAAAAATGTCCACAATCCTTTCTTCTCCCCTCCCCATTCGTAAGGCCCGGGCACTGTGATTTGTAAACCTCTGCCATTGAAAGGTGGGGTCTACTTCTTCTCTTCTTGAATCTTGGTTACCTTTGGACTTGCTTTTGTTAGCAACATGAACCTTGTCACCAAGTGGCCATAAATGACTTTATTTCCTTACATAGATTTTTGAGACGCTGCAAAGGGTACAAGGCAAGGCTACAGAATTAGAGAGGCCTCTCAAGCCAGCAGAGCCGAATCCAGTTAAGGCCATCTTAGACCAATCATTCTCTGCAAACAGAACCACTAACCCCTGGTCTACTGGTGAGGCAAGCTGCGACCCAGAGAACTCCTGAGTTACGCACAGCCCAAATGACTGATCTGTGATTTGTGAACTAAATGGGTGATTTTTGCTTTAAGCAACTAACTTTTAGGAAAGCTTACCATGTGGTAAGAGATGACTGATCCAGAGATGAGAAGTGCCAGCAGAAACTAGAGCCAACATGTAAGAAGGGCAAGAACACCAGAAATAAGAGGGTACTCAACAAGAGGAAGTATTACAAGTATATCAAGCAGAGAATTGAGAGCTGTCTATTGCTTTGGCAGTAAAGAGGCCTCCACTGATCTTGGAAAGAGCTGTTTCAAGTAATGGGCTGGGAGAGGAAGATTAATAGCAAGAGGAATGCAGATGGAAGGGGAAAGAAAGCTTTATATTCCAAGTAATTAAGAAAATGTGCCCTGCCCTAGGAGAGGAGAGCGAATGTAAGGAAGTTATGCTTTTTAACACTATGATCCGCCATGTCTTCAACCACAAAATAAAGAGGTTGGCCTTGATGATTATGGAAAATGCTGCTTTTCCTTACTCTCTTGTCTTTGGTGAACAGAAAAACTCAGCAGTTAGAGCCAGCTTTATTTTTCCTCTCTTTCTTAAATTCTTTTACAGAGGAAGTTTTTGAAGTCACACAGGCATAAATTTTCTTCCAAACTCCTACCTTTAATATCTGCATATTTTTTTCTAAAGTTATACTAAAAAGTCTTAATTTTCTTTTTTTTAAATTTTAAATTGAATTTATTGGTACATTCTAGGTAGACAGTACAGTTACATTCATTACTGGGATCTTGTACCTTTACATGACAGGTCTTGGCTCTCATTTTTTCCCCTTGTCCCCACCCTCCCTTCAACCCCTCCTCCCTTCTCCACCTTCAAACACTTTAATTCCATTTTTACATTTTCTCATATTTTTTTTCCTTTTCCCCTGTTCCCCTTTCCCTATCCTTCTCACTATCCCTACACCTTTGGTCCTTTTCTTGCTATTTCACATTGCTAATTGTCCCGTTAGGACCTTGAGTACTATTTTAGTTTATTCACACCAGAGAAACTATTTGGTATATGCATATGTGTGACTTATTTATTTCACTTAGGAGTATATCATCAACATGTACCCATTTACCTATGAATGGATCTACTTCCTCATTCTTTATGGTTGAGCAGTATTCCATTTTATAGAAAAACCACATCTTCTTTGTCCAGTTTCCAATTGATGGGCAGATGGGCTGTTTCCAGGTTTTAGCTATTACAAACTGTGCCGCTATAAACATGGGTGTGCAAATATCACTGTGGTATGATTTGTTTAATTCTTTTGGAAAGATACCCAACAGGGTCAAATGGAACCTCTAATCCTAGCTCTTTGAGGTATCTCCATATTAACTTGCATAGTGGTTGCACCAGTCTGCACTCCCACTAACAATGGAGAAGGGTTCCTTTCTCCCCACAACTGTGCCAACATTTGTTGTTGTGTGATTTCTTGATAGCAGCCTTTTTTTGTGGAGTGAGGTGAAATCTCAGTGTTGTTTTCATCTGCATCTCTTGAATGACCAGTGATGTGGAGCATTTTTTTCATATATTTACTTGCTGCTTTTATTTCTTTGTCTGAGAAATATCTGTTCATTTCAGATGTCCATTTTAGAATTGGGTCTTTATATTTGGGGGGGGGCTGGTTGTTTTGAGTTCTTTATATATTTTAGATAACAGTCCTTTGTCTGAGAAGCAGCTGGTAAAAAGTTTCTCCCACATTGTAGCTTGTCTCTTAGTTCTGTTGATGGTTTCTTTTGCAGTGCAGAAGCTTTTTAAAAAGATCAGATTCCAGTTGTTGATTCTTTCTGCTAGTTCCCATGCTACTGAGGATTTGTTCATAAAGTCTTTTCCTATGCTAATGTCTTCCAGAGTTCTGCCTAACTTATCTTCCAGCAAGTTTAGTGTTTCTTTTTTTATATTTAGGTCTTTAATACACTTGGATTTTAATTTAGTGCATGGTGGCAGGTAAGGGTCTAGTTTTAATCTTTTGCAGGTTAAGATCCAGTTTTTCTAACACCATTTATTAAAGAGGCTATCTTTCCTCCAGTGGGGACTGTCAGTTCCTTTATCAAAGATGAGGTAGCTGAGTGCATCTGGAGTTGTTTTTGTGTCTTCCAATCTGTTCCACTGATCCTCAGGTCTGTTTCTTTGCAAGTACCATGCTGTTTTTACCACAGTGGCTTTGTAGTATAATTTCAAATTGGGAATTGTGATACCTCCTGCCATGTTTCTGTTGCCTAGGATGGCTTTTGCTATTCTAGGTCTCTTGTGGTTCCAAATGAATTTTTGGATTCTTTTTTCTAGTTCTGTGAAATATAGTGTTGGAATTTCAATTGGCATTGCATTCAATCTGTATAGCAGTTTTGGTAGTATGGCCATTGTCACTATGTTGATTCTTCCTACCCAGGAGCAGAGGAGATCTTTCCATATTCTTATATCCTCCTCGATCTCTTTTTTCAGAGTGCTATAGTTTTCATTGTAGAGGTCTTTTGCTTCTTGTGTTAGGTTGATTCCCAGATACTTCATTTTTTTTGGTGATATTGTGAAAGGAATTGTTTCCCTAATTTCTTTCTCGGTGAGTCTGTTGTTTGTGAACAAGAAGGCTATTGATTTTTGGGTGTTGACCTTGTATCCAGCTACTCTGCTAAAAGTGTCAATTAAGTCGAGAAGTCTTTCGGTGGAGTTTTTTGGTCTTCAACGTAGAGTATCATATAGTCAGCAAATAATGACAGTTTAACTTCTTCCTTTCCTATCTTTATTGCTTTAATTTCTTTCTCTTGTCTAATTGCTATGGCTAATGTTTCCAGAACTATATGGAAGAGAAGTGGTGATAATGGGCATGCTTGTCTTGTTCCTGATTTTAATGTGAAGGTTTTCAGTTTTTGGCCATTTAATATGATGTTGGCTATTGGTTTTTCATAGATAGTCTTTATTAAGTTGAGACATAGACTATCTATTCCAATTTTTTGCAGAATTTTTATCATGAATGGGTGTTGAATTTTGTCAAATGCTTTTTCTGCATCTATTGAAAGGATCATGCGGTTCTTGTCCTTGACTATGTTAATATAGTGTATTACATTTATTGATCTATGTATGTTGAACCATCCTTGCATCCCTGGAATAAATCCGACTTGGTCAGGATGTATGATCTTCTTGATGATCCTCTGCATTCTGTTTGCTAGTATCTTATTGAGGATTTTTGCATCTGTATTCATTAAGGAGATTGGCCTGTAGTTCTCTTTTTTAGTTACATCTTTCCCAGGTTTGAGAATCAAAGCCATATTTCCTTCCAGGAAAGAATTTGGAAGTATTGCTTCTCTTTCAATTTCATTGAAAAGTCTGAAGAGTAATGGCAGTAGATCTTCTCTAAATGTATTGTAAAATTCAGCAGTGAATCTATCAGGACCTGGGCTTTTCTTTGTTGGTAAGCATTTACTTACATCTTCAAGTTCATTGATTGCAATTGGGGTGTTTAACATGTTTTTATCTTCTTTGTTCAACTTTGGTAATTCATAAGTATCTAGAAATCTGTCCATTTCTTCTGTTTTCTGTTTTTTCTGTGTTTTCTGTTTTATTAGAGTACAGGTTCTCATATTATGTATTAATGATCCTCTGGATTTCTGTGGGATCTGTTGTGACTTCACCTTTTTCATTCTTGATTGCATGAATCTGAGCCTTTTCTTTCCTTTTTTTGATAAGGTTAGCTAAGGGTTTATCAATTTTATTTATTCTTTCAAAAAACCAACTCTTCGATTCATTTATTTTTTGTATCATTTCTTAGTTTCCATTGCAATGATTTCTGCTCTAATCTTTATAATTTTCTCTCTTGTTCGAGCTTTGGGTTTTTCTTGCTCTTATTTCTGTAGGAGTCTAAGAGTCATTGTTAGGTTGTTTATTTGAGCTTGCTCTGTTTTCCTACTGTGGGCATTCAGTGCTATGAATTTTCCACATAGAACTGCTTTCATTGTGTCCCATAGATTCCTATATGTTGTATTGGCATTTTCATTTATTTGTAAAAACTGTCTGATTTCTTCTTTGATTTCCTCTGTGATCCATTGATTGTTCAGGAGAGTGTTGTTCAATTTCCATGTGTTTGTGAAGTTTCTATGGTTTCTTATGCTATTGATCTCCAGCTTTACTGCATTGTGATCTGATAATATACAGGGAATAACTTCAATTCTTTTGCATTTATTCAAACCTGTTTTGTGGGCTAATATGTGATCTATTTGGAGAATGACTTATGTGCAGCTGAAAAGAATGTATATTCTGATTTTGTGGGGTGGAACACTCTATAGATGTCTAATAAGTCCATACATTCAAAAGTTTGGTTCAGTTGTAGTATTTCATTGTTGACTTTTTGCCTAGATGATCTGTCTATTTGTGATAGTGGGGTATTCAGATACCCCACTACAATTGTATTAGTGGTTATTTGGTTTTTCATGCTACTTAATATTTGTTTTATATAGTTGGGGGCATTTATATTTGGTGCATATATGTTTATGATTGTCATTTCTTCCTCTTGGATTTTTCCCTTTACAAGGATGTAGTGGCCTTCTTTGTCTCTCTTATTCAGTTTTGGTTTGAAGTTTGCTTTGTCTGCTAATAAGATTACTAACCCTGCTTTCTTCTGGGCTCCTGTCACATGGAGAATTGTTTTCTGTTCTTTCACTTTCAGTCTATGGGCTTCTTTTTGCACTAGGTGTGTTTCTTGTACACAACATATTGTTGGATTTTGCTTTTTAATCCATTCTGCCAATCTATTTCTCTTGATTGGTGAATTGAGGCCATTGACATTTATAGTTATAACTGATACGTACTGACATTATTGTCATGTTATTTTCCTTTTGTTGACTCTTTTTATTATTTTTCCTCTCCTTTTAGTTTCTTGCCTTGGCTGTTTGATTTGCTCTGTTAGGCCTCCTGGTGTTTTGATGTTCATTTTCTTTTTCTGGGATATTGTTGTCTACGGCCATACCACCCTGAACGCGCCCGATCTCATCTGGGATATTGTTTAAAATTCTTTGTAGTGCTGGTTTAGTATTCACGAAATTTCTCAGGTGCTCTTTGTCATAGAAGTATCTTATTTTCCTATCCATTTTGAAAGATAGTTTTGCAGAGTACATCAGCCTAGGTTGGAGGTTGTTCTCTTTTAGGACTTGAAATACCTCACTTCAGGCTCTGCTTGACCTGAGGGTTTGTGTTGAAAAGTCTGCTGTGATTCTGATGGGCTTTCCTTTGCATGTGATTTGTTTCTTTTCTCTTACTGCTTGTAGCATTTTGTTCTTCTGTTGGGTTTCTGGGATCTTGATTATTATATGTCTAGGTGTAGATTTTTTTTTGATTGTGGCTAGTTGGTGTCCTATATGCCTCACTTATCTGAATGTCAGATTCTTCACCTCTGTTTGGGAAGTTTTCTATCATTAATTCTTTGAACAGCTTTTTAAAGTCATTTGCATTTTCTCCTGGCACTTCATGGATACCTATCAGTCTTATGTTATTCTTCTTTGCATCATCTAGGAGTTGTTGGATCGATTTCTCATGCTCCCTTACTGTTTTTAAGAGACCTCTCTTTTCATGGTCACTGTCTGCTATCCTATCTTCCATATATGAGATTCTGTCTTCTCTTCTTTTATTCAGTTGTGTACATTTTCAGTAGAGTTTTTAATCTCCTGGATATCTGTTTGAATTTGTTTAATGGATTCCATTTCTTTCCTATGTTGCGTGTTCACTGTTTCCATTTCTTTCTTATGCTGGGCTTTCATGGCTTCTATTACATTCCTAAGCTCATCTATTTTTTTTGTCAGTTTCTATTCTGGAGTCTCAAATCATGTATTTCATTTTGCTCTCCATCTCTATGGTTATCTGGGAAATAATTTCTGGTTTGAATTTTTCTAGAGCTTGATTGATCAGTGTTTTTACTTCCTGTGCTGTGAGTTCTGAGTGTCCTGGAGGTTCACTATCTGATTTTTCATCCTCATTTGCCCTACTGTTTGACATCGGTGGACAGGAAGTCTGTTTTTGTGACTTGCTTAAGTGTTTTCTCTTCTTTATTTTTGCTGTAGTGTTGCCCTTGATTTAATCTCTAGGTCATTAAATCTTCCTGATGTCGTTGCGTCCCAGTTTTTGATTCTCTAATGACTTACAGACATTCTCATTTTCATATTTGAGACAAAAACTCATCAAATCAACCCCTATCCTTTATCCCTATCGATACAATAAGGAACATAATAAGATCAATCACCAACCTTTATAGCCCACCACGCCTCTTCAGAGTGCGTCCAAGGACTGGCTCAATCAGGGGATCTAATAGTCGGGGATAGAGCAGTGCTCAGCAGCGCCCATGCTGCTACCTTCCTCGTGCTGTGTCAGAGCCAATCAGTGGTGCCCACTGGAAACGGTGCAGGTCCAGAGGAGGACCGTAGTTTGGGCTGGGCTATGCAGCAGAGGTGGCTCTGAGTCCAAGCTGGGGCGATGACATAAAACTCAAAAAGACCTAATTTTATGATGTAGTATAGGAAAGGAGAAAAATAAGAAAAGAAGGGAAAAATGTAAACAAAGCTTTTTTAAATAAGGAGGGGAAGGAGGGTTGAAGGGAGGTTAGGGGAAGAGGAAAAATAAGAATCAAGATGTATTATATACAGGTACAAATTCTCTATGGTGAACATGATCATTATGTGTAATTAAAATGTACCAATAAACTTATTTAATTAAAAAAGAAAATAATGAAAAGATGAAAATAAAGTGTTTGTAGATGGGGAGGGGAGGAGGGGGTGAAGGGAGGGCAGAGGTAAGGGGAAAAAATGAGAATCAAGACTTGCCATGTAAAGGTACATGATCCCAACAATGAATGTAACTGTACTGTATCCCTAAAATGTACTAATAAACTCAATAAAATTAAAAAAAAAAGAAAATAATAACATTGATGATACTTATATCTATGGACTGCCATACCAGACATCATTTGATTAAATGTTGTATAAAAGGTATTAGTACAGTGCATAACACAGACGAAGTGGTAAATACGATTTTTTAAAAATCCATTGCTACCACTCAAGCTGGAGTAAATTCCTTACTTTTAGTGTAAGTCTGTATCATTATATGCCCTGCTTGATGGTCTAGTTCTGTTTAACAGACAAGCTTTATGGTTTTGGAGTACTTGATAGTGTTGTCATGTGTTTTCACATCACATTAGGATTTACTGAGCTTTGTTATGTGGTTTCCCCTGGCTGTATTCAGTTCTTCCTTGGCTTTATAATAGATGAGCATCAGAGACAGGGAAGGCTGAAAGCAGAGGCAAGAGGAGTAGTTTGCATTGTCAATAAAGGAGAAAATGAAAAATATCAAGCCAAAAAAGTACAACTATCTGAAGACATTTAATGTCAGTGAAAGGTGGAAAACTAAAATGTTAAATGTATTTGTATACTTCTGCCCAGTATGATTATTGATATTTGTAATGATGACCCTGATTAATTAATAAACCATTAAATTATATCTATCTTTTTGTAAAGTATAAGATTTTTTTAAAGGATAAAGCTGTGCAACAAAATGTGTTCTTTGGCAGGAAGCAGAGATGGAAAATGAGTGCTTTATGGTCGGCAGACAAGGAACGCAGCTCTTGGTGTTGTAGCCGAGATTAAGACCAGAACTTGGCTAATCCAACTTGACACCACTGTTACACAGCAGGAGTCTTCCAGTACTTTGGGTGTGTCCTTAGAAAGTGATGCAAAGCAGAGCACGAATTCATCACTTTTCCAGAAAACACACAACAAAATACATAATATATAAATTGGTACAGTAAAGGGTAAATATTCTGGGAAAAAAAATCCTTTGTACAGAAAATTACATTCCTTCATAATTCTAGACAAATGAAGTCTTACTCCTTTGTAAAAGTAGGAAAGCACTTAACATATAATTTTAAAATCTTATAGAACTATTTTATTGACATTCAGATATTCACATAAGTACAACTTTCACGGGAAAAGCTCAAATAAAATTCCTTTGTTTCCACCTCATAAAATAATCTCCTTGTGCAAAGTATATCTCCACTTATGAAGATTGCACGGCCAGCCCTTGAAAAGCTGTCAGTTGATCCTTCTCACTGCTTTCCCTACCCCTGCCGCTCTAGTTCCTAGCTTTTAAATATTGCCTTTCATCTTTGAACTCAAAATGAAATCTAATAAATAAATCTAATAAATATTATTTTTCAAACAAGAACAAAGAATCAAGTAGCAAACTAAATTTTACAAATTAAAATTTAAGGTGATACTTGTGTAAACAAAAAGAAAAAAAACGAAGAAATTAGTTGACAGCCACATAACCCCTGGGCTTCCAAAGAACTCCTGTCAGTCAGCACGACACATACATAAGTTTTACAATGTAATTTCTTGTTTTTTTTTATTACTTAGGAATATTAGGAGCATTCGGATATACTTTCATGACTGTAATAATTGCTTGCAGTTAATTACAAATGAAACAGAAATGCTCATAATGTTAGAGACTTGTACTCTGCATAAAACTGGGAATTACTGCTATTACTCTTGTTTGCTAGAGAATATTAGGTCATAGATGCTAATTAGCAGTTCATAGCTCTCCTACAGGGGGAAAAAATCTCATTACCATACAAAGCTGTCTTGGTAGCCAAACCCAACATTCATGGCTCTCTGGCCATTTTTGCTTGAGCAATTATAAGGTATAATAAAACTAAAAAAATGACTATTTTTTTGTGAAAAGGACCATAACCTATACAGACTCATGTTGCTAGCTACTTTAAGAGAAACAGCCCTGTGATGCTTTCAGTCATATTATACACACAATCAATGTCCAGGTACTGATTAAAAACAGAAAGACAAAGTTTTTGCAAATCAGAGAAGAAAAAACAGGGTCTCTCACTAACTATCTGTTTAAAAAGCAAAGTACTTATGAGAGAAAAGTATGTGTGGGATGAGAAAAAAATGAAATGAAAATAGTTCTAGATTTCTAATGTGTTACTTATCATAGAGTTTGATATGTAAGTATACACATGCTCAAACTCATATGTAGCCCCATATGTACTGCATCCATTTCAACATGGATACACACACTGTTTTAATATGGATACAGTTGGAAAGACAGATACATTTAGATAGATAGATGTAGATAGTCTTTTTAATACAACTAAGTCCTTTTAAAAAGGAACATTTATTGAGCTTAATTTGCATTTCATGTTTGAAAAAGTAATTTCAAGGGCCAGGTATGGTGGTGCACACCTATAATCCCAGCACTCAGGAGGAAGAGGCATGAGGATTGCAGAGAGTTCAAGGCCAGCCTGGATAAACAGTGAGTTCTGGGCCAGCCTGAACTACAACATGAGACCCTGTCTCAAAAAACAAAAACAAAAAACAACAACAAAAAAAGAATTTTAGAGCTATCATTTATTAAAATAGTTCTACCTCTTCCAATACATATATACATAAGAATTTGGTGTATTTTGTACTAAAAGAAAGAAGAGCACGTCAACACTGTATCCTGAAATTAGTAATCTCATGAAAGCAAAATAAATTAAATAATGCATGAATACTGACTGCTTAGTCAAATTACACTTCATATTGACATCTAAACTATATTTGTTTGGAAAAAAACATCAAATTCTTTAAATCTCTGTTCTGGGACACAAATGTATACACACACACACACACACACATACACACACACACACACACACACACACACACACAAACACTGGAGGCCAAAGAAAGCTCCTTAACAAATGAGACAAGAAACCAAGGAATAAATCAGAGCCACAGAAATATATGGATTCTTGTTTTGTTTTGTTTTTCGTACTGGGGATTGAACTCGGGTCCTTGTGCTTGAAAGGGAGGCCACTGAACCGCTGAGCTAAATCCCTGGCCCCATAAATATATGGATTCTTTAAAGCAGGCATATTCATTTCTTCTCAGTATAATGACGTGTCTTATTTTTAATTGGGCTCTCTTCTTTTCCCAGAAATAGTACATCTATTTTCACCTGTGGGAGTAAAATTGATTAAAGGAGCAATAATTTGCAAAAATTAGAAGAATAAGTCTTTCTTCTCTTTAGAGTGTCAGGGCTCTGTGTGATACAAATGCCGTTGCCCTCCTCTTTAGCTCTCCTCAAGTCCTAAACAGATAGAATCCAATATGAATGAACTGAATTAATTAATCAGAGGAGAAAAAACTTAGAGTTTCAATGAGGAAGAGCAACACTAACTCCATCCTGAATTAGCAGAAGACATGAGTTAGGAGGCAGGAAGAGCACTTTGTTTTAGTCGACACACTTCAGTTTCTTTTTCTTTTGGTCCCAGGGATCAAACTCAGGACACTGAGCTTGTGAGGCAGGCAGAGGCACCACTGAGCTAAATACCCTCCTATATACTTCGGTCTTTAGAGAATCACCTCCTCTGCTGCGTTGAACTGAATCAGATCTATCACGGATAGTCTCAGTCTCAAATATTCCAGCCCCTTGTTGGACCATGTGTTACAATTTTTGTTTTAAAATATGTACTATGGTGCATGCAGATTGGCTGTGGGTACCCGCTGTTGGGGGAGGGGATGGAACGCTGGCATTTTATTTTATTTTATTTTATTATAATATGTTAGTTGAATAACTAGAAAATTCAGTATGAAAGCAAATGCCTTTGTTTCTATAAACAGAAATAATGATATTTTAGTTTGTTAATATTCTCGTGTCTTTCTGCCTGTTTCCATCTATGTATTCATAAACAACTATTGCCAACAGCTTATATTTGTGGAGTAATTTATAATTCACAGGTATTTTGAAATTCATATTTTCATAAAAGTCAGGGAGGAGGAACCCCATAAGATAGTGTGCCTCTGTGTGTGTATCTTATTTATCATCTCAGTCTACCAATTGTCCCACCTGTTCCATCAAAAGCAAAGGTTAATTACATTTCTGTGGAGCTATGGAGTGGAAGGCTACTTTTCTCCCACAAAATTACAAGAGTAAATTAGAGGTTTTCAGAACTTCAGGTTTTTGATTGATGAATTCATTAATTCACCTTTTCAAAATGAGGGCTCATGTTTAAAATATTTTATGTACAATTCGCATGTTGGCATTTTTAAGGGATTTTAAAAAAAATTAGTGCTTTACAGAAAGGTCACACTGATCACCTTGGAGCCTGGAGGACTGTAACACTTAGAACAAGAGGCAGAGTCTTCCCAGTCTTTCTTTCTCCTGAATAATAGTTTGTCTTGGATGGCTCCATAAGCTTCTTGCATTGTTCCTTTAGAACAAAAGCCACTGTTTTTAATGAGCTTTTAGGATTCCGTCTCCTAAAATGAGCTTCTTTTTACATCATGGTAGATATGGACCTATGTATTGACTCTTTTTTCATGTTGAGCATCAATATCATAAATGCATGGTAACAGCAGAAGCTTTCTCACATGAAACCTCTCCATCCAAGTATTAGGCGCTTTAACATAGTCTACACCCAGGCATCCATGCACAGCATCTCTGTACCCTCTCTACACTACAGAGTATGTGCCTCTAAACTCTGCCTGGGGCCAATGGAATCTTCCAGTCACTGAACAAATTATTTCTGATTCAAGGAAACAAGTGTTATCTGCATACACATAATGTGGCATCAAAGAACTAGTAAAAGCAAGAAACTGGCTGTGATAAGCACTGTTGCTTTTCTTTCTTGCTCATCCAAGCATTGTGCAATACTATATCTACCCGACTCACCAGGCTTTACCTTATTTTGGCTGCTTTTCAGAGTTCATAAACAAATAAAGCAATTGCAAAAGATTTGTTCAGGTTTTTTTCGTCACAGTTGTCTAGAATTAAGCCTGATTTAAAAAAAAAACAGCATAAAATGATATTACTCTAGAATGTTCTCTTTACAGATGATGATTAAGAGGCTAATAGAAAAAATGGTGCCAGGTACCACAACAGCAACAGAACTTTGCTGTTGTCTGGATATTATTCTTTTCTTTGGTTTTTTTCTTTTTTTGTTTTTAATGGAATGTGCTGAATGTCCATAATTTTGTTCAGATGACTGCAGAACCTGGAAAAGCTGTTGCTGCTATCGATGCATAACATACTATTATTAGTCTTTTTATATATAAATATATATATGTAAATTGAATTTTGGGAAACTTTAAC
>NW_022900917.1:21938444-21950264 GCF_012274545.1 Fukomys damarensis | reverse complement strand
ATTGTACAGAAATGGACAACCATATTGGTCTAGAAATGTTAATTTATTTTTATTTTTATTTTTATTTTATCCATGTGTACAGGGGTAACACATCGTACTAAATATGTAAGGTCATATCTACGTGGGTTTGATTACAGAAACTAATAAAGTATTCTCTAAATAGTGAAAAAAGAATAAGATAAGATTATAAGAGCGAGAAGCAATTTAAATATGTTCAGGGACCATTTTCATCTCCAAAATTAAGGATTATTTTGATGTCACATCATTGCCTTTTCTCTTTTCTCTTTTACTTTCCTTTTTAGTTTTATTTTAGGATTCCCTATTTTTAATGTTCATATAGAGATTTCTTTAACTGAAATACTGAATAGTTTCTTTGGTGTGAAAAACTATAATAGTACACAGGATCCTAATGAGACAATTAATAATGTGAAATAGGAAGTAAAGGGCTAAAGGTGTAAGGAAAGTGGGAAGGGTGGGGGAAAGGTAATAAGGGAGAGGGAAAAATATGAGAAACTGAAAAAATGGAAATAAAGTGTTTGTAAATGGGGAGGGGAGGAGGGGGTGAAGGGAGGGCAGGGACAAGGGGAAAAAATGAGAATCAAGACCTGTTATGTAAAGGTACAGAATCCCAATGATGAATGTAATTGTATTGTATACCTAGATTGTACCAATAACCTCAATAAAAAGAAGAAAGAAAAAAAAACAGCATAAAGAGATGGGTAATCAATTTGATTAATTTATATGATCATACAGGGTAGCTGTAAGTGTGTAGGCACACACATATCCTGGCACAAATTAGAGGATAGGTCATAGAGTGGGATTCCTTTAAAAACATATTAACAACAAAGAGGAGTCTTATTTTTAATGTCCAAACACTTAATGCAACCTCAGCCCAAATTGGTTCCTGCGTGCAGAATATTAAGCAGGGATCTAGTGTAATGACTGAGGGTTTTCAAGACATGAAAGGAAGAATTGTTAATGATGTATGGAGCTTCATCCTTATTAAAATTTGAGGTGATATTTATGTCTTTCCCTGATGGCGAATCCACCCTCTTGCTGCACACAACACTGCTTTCCTGGCCTCATTTTCAGTCCTTAATTTGTACTTGAAAAATATGTACGTGTTGAGCCAGATGCTTCCAGTGCCTAAGGTAACTCTGTGATAAATTGGGCACTTGAGGAAACAGGATTAACTCTTTCACTAAGAGTTGTGCAAAGAGGCCCACTCCACTTTCCATAAATGCAGTATGTGAAAATCAAACTACCAAAGATGCAATTCGCATAGTCTTCTTAATGCTGACAAAAAATACTTTCATTTCCAAACACTTTTTCCTAACTAATCCTTTGGGAACTCATCTGCTAGATATAGCCAGGTACTTCTAAAATGAAGACTACCTTCTGGTGCCTTGGGCTGGGGGGGATAAACTAGGTTTACTAAACCTGCCTGTGCTGTTTGCAATCCCTGATGTTAATATACATTCACAGGTGAGGCATTAGGGAGCTGATCATCAGTCATTGTCCACAGGGTATATTTGGAGCAAAGTTTGACCTGTCTTAGTGATGGGGATATTTCATTTTAATTCAGCAAAATGGAATTATTGGGCCACTGAAAATGTTGTATTTCTATCACATTAAAGGTTAAAGATCATCCTTTCCTCCTTTAATCTCTCTCCAGTTCAGATGACTGAATATTCTCGAAAGTACTTGTTACATTTAGGAATAATGCAAGCTGTTTATCACATTAAAGTGATTTTAGGACTCAAATTTTTGACAAGACTCTTAAAAGTATAAAAGAACTCAAAGCAACAGAATAAGTCAGCAATGATTATAAAATAATGACAGTAACAACAGAGCATGGTGGCAGAATGTCACGGTAAGTTCATTTCCCTCATTGTACTCTGCCATGGTTACTCTTTTTATCATACCTGTTCTTTGAGTAGGGCTAGCTGCAGCCCTGACCTGTGCCACTTAAAATAATCTTGAAGCAAATTTCTGTAATGTCCAGCAAGCATGCAGCAAATTTTAAGTACCTCAATCTCTTGGCAGAAAACTCTGCAATTATTATCACAGCACAGATACAAACAGCAAGCTTTATCTACTGAGCCAAACTTGATGTTTACCTTGAAAATGTGGGAATAACCATTGTGCTTTAGCTCTCTGAAGGACTCTCTCTCTCTCTCTGTCTCTCTCTCTCACTCTCTCTCTGATCTTAGTAACCTGTTGAGAAAACTTGAAATTCTTAATCTGGAGGAACACTGAGATTTAATTCATATAGTTCCAAAGTGCCTTTCCTGCTGGGCAAGAATGGAAACCTGTAAAATATTCTGATGAAATTTCAGGAAATGTAATTTTTTTCTTGATAAAATCTTGCCACTCGGTTTTCGCTGTTTTTCTAATATACACACCATCACACTGCTTTCTCATTCATGTCAAGATTTTAATTCTAATAGAACTTTTGTAGGGTAATAATCATGTGTTATGTTTATTCCTGTATGCTCCCTTTTTAAACAGCCTAATTTGCCCCCCTTTGTTATAATGAACATCTGCCCCCTCACAGACTGTTGAATCCATTTAAAAAATAAGATAATCTGCCAGGTGCAAGTAAATATGGATCACCACACCGCTGTCTGCACAAAGAAATGCTTTTCTCCAAGTTTTTTCTAAAAACAAACAGTAGCCACATATATTTTTCGAGAGGTCAAGAGTGATAAGATAGGAGATTTTTAAGGCTATTTCTTATATTATGGTAGCCACATTTTTAAAATCTTGAAGTCACTTTTCTATTCAATCTAAAACATTAAAGAGACTTCATGTTTCCCCAAATTAAACATATATTGCCAATTCTAGATTTATCATGAAACTAAGGCACAAAAATTTAGCAGGAAGCCATAAGACACAGGTTACAAATTCAAACTTGCTTCTCTTTGGCTACTTCTCAAATTGTAGACCTGCCGTAATGCATTTCTAAGTCAGAGGCAAATTTAGACTGACATATATTATTTAAAAAGCAGTGTTTCAAATATAGGTATGTGGCATTAAAAATTGGAAACACTAGTTTTGTTGTAGTTATACCATCCATTAGGATAGTTTCAAATGGTTTTTAGATATGTTTGTGTAAATAGATAGGACGTAGTAAAACTTTCTCAAGACTAAAATTAGGCTTTGATATAGCACTTTGGGAAAAAATATAGGACATTTTATAAGTTCTGAATTTAAATTCCAACAATGACATATAGGTGATTTGTCACTATAGGCAAGTCACTTAGCCCATCAGAATGCAGTGTTCCTATCAGGAAAGCCATGGTAGTAATATGTAAATGTTTGTCCACCTTACAGAAAATTAGAGTGATCTAACGTCAAGAGTGATCTAAAGCTGTAAAACTACAGTTTTATATAGAGTATTATTCTTATTCTTCAATAAAATTAATGTTCATCAAAACTATTCAGATTGGCTTATATTTTAATAACATTAATGCAAACAGATTCCTTTTAAAGTCATAACTTGGACGTGTTCACTAAAGCCTTGTTTTATTTGAAAGTATTACCCTTTCACAATATTGTGAACTTCGGTCAGAAGTTTGGGTTCTTAGCTACAACTTCTATAGTTCTAATCAATAACATGAATTATTTTTTCTTAGCTTTTCTCTGGTAACTGATAAGCCTAGATAGAAAAAACAAACACTATTATTGAACCTTATATTTTGCTGTAATTATATGTTCTATAAAGTCAGAGGAAGCATTGAATTAGCAAATCCTGAATTATTGCCCATAAGGGAAATTCAGGGCTAGAGCTCGTCGACCTATCCCTTCCTGACTCAGTTTTCAGTATATTTTTATCTAAAAATTTTTATTCAACATAATAGTTGATTCATTTAACTCCTGCCTAAACAAAGCTTATTTAATATGATTTTTTTCCATAGGGCACATCACAACCTTCTTCTGCTTTGGAGTAACTGGCAATACTTCAGCACTATGTTTGAGGGATGTTTTAAAGAGCAAAAATCACCACCCAAACCATAACAATACAAAAAAAAATCTAAATAGTGAAAAAGACACTTGTAGTCAACATCAGAGCTGAAACAAGAAGGGAGAGTTGCCTTGTGCCTTAGTCACTTTCCTATCACTGAAGGAAGAAAGCCTTAATTTGGGTCAGGGCTTCTGTCTGCTGTCTTCTGGCTCCAAGGCAGAAGTGGGATGACAGAACGACATGACAGGGGGAAAGATACTCAGTCCTTGGCAGCAAGGAAGCAGCAAGAGAAGGGGGGAACCAGATACAAGAGCAAAGGCTTCCAGGCCACATTCCTGAAAACCCTCCACCAACCAGGCCCTCACTCCTGACAGCAAGCGGGACCCAGTACTCCCATGATCCTTTCACACCCCAAACACATGAGGTTTGGGGCATCATTTTAGATCTAAACCACAACTCCTCATTTGAGCTCAACTGAGAAAGTGCACAATGGATGATTCCAATTTTCACTACTCTGCACAAATCTATGAAAGCATCACTGATTTGGGGGGGGCTACAAAACATTTTAGCAAGAATAAAAATTCATTTATATGAAATTGGCTGATAATGAAAATTGACTTTATCTTCTAAGGTGCTTAGAAATTTGAGATGGTCAGAATTAGTGAATTCATGGTTCATTCTTGTATGAGGCTTCTCTTTGGTATGGAACATCTGATACTTTTAAAGCAGAACGGTAGAACTACTATTCACTGTGTGCAGTTTAATGCCTATATTTTCCTCCCCTAACTCTCTCATTTAAAGAGCTATACTATAAATGTGTTTGTTTACAAATTCTTTGCGCGGAACAGCTTAAATGATTACTTTTGAGGTATAATTTAGGATATCTGGGAGTAAATTTGTGTAAACAAATTCCTTTTGCTCTCTCTCCCTCTACCCCCAATTCTCCACAGCCATAGTACTTTATCACTTACAGCTCAAAAAATGGGAATATTTCATTTGAAATGCACTGACCTGCTGAAAGTTTACACTGCCTTGCCCTTTTCGAATAAAGATGAATGGGATCCATCCTGGCTTTCATCCTGACGACCTATTGTCATTATGATAGTAAAGTTCATTCTTTCTGCCACGAGTTCTATTTCTTTTCATTTCCACCATGGAGTAGAATTGTGGGCTCCATATTGAAAGATAATGGAAAGTCTTAGTCACCCATGCAATTCTGGCCACTTTGTCCCATTCATCTCAATACCACGTTAATGAAGGGAAAGGAGTAATTGAACTCCAAACTGGAATCAAGTCTTTCTGAATCCCATGGCAGGTTCTATTCATTAAAAAGCCTGCAAGAGCCCTCTCTGTTTACACCTCTTCCAAAGATTGCTGCTTTCACATTTTGTGAATTGATCCCTGCATTCCAAAAATACTCCACAGCATGATTATTCACTGGATTCTAATGTGATTTTTTAAAAAATGCCAGGATTCAGAAACTCAGGATTTAATACTACTGTTGCAAGCCCTATGATGCTGGACAGGATACTTAATCTCCGAGCTTCATTTTCCTCATCTGTTGAATACAGACAGTAATAGTTATCTCAAAGAGTAAATATGAGGATCTAATAAGATAAATACAACAGAGCTTTATAAACAGTCAAGGACTTGAAGAATAAAATCTTGTGTATAACATAGGCCAACTCAAATGTAGAAATGGCACAGTAATATAATTTCCAAAGTACTCATTTAAAATACAGTGGTACCAGCACCTTCTTAATTCTCTTATTTTTTTCTATCATTTTTGTGTATAACAAAAGAAAGATTTGAAGAAAGCCATATACTGATAAGTTTCAAGAAACAATAATCAACCATGGAATTTGAGATTTGAGGAGTTAGTTCCATATTTATCCTCAGAAGCAAATAAGCCTTAAAGAACTCTTCTATTTCTCAGGGCATCTAATCCTTACAAACCTTTATAAACCTCAAGTCCTCAGAGCATAATGATCTGGGTATCATACAGTGTGAGATTCAGTGACCACTATTTAGTTTAATTCATAGCCACATTCTCTTAAGTCTGAGCACACATTTATGCTTAATTTAACCACACAACATAGAAATCATAAAGAATGGGAAAAAGTTCCACCCCTTGCCTCACAAGCACAAGGTCCCAAGTTTGATCCCTGGTACAAACAAACAAAAAAAAAACTGGGAAAAACTTTCCTTGGCTCAACTCCAAATATACTCACAAGTATTTAATGTTGACCACATAATTGTCAATTTTGCCAGGTGTTTAAGGTTATTTTTCATTTTAATGGAAAAATCTGTTTTTGATTTAGATTGGAGAGGATTTGTTTTGAATCCCCCCCAATGGTTCACCTCTTATCTGCAGACCCTACCAATATCCCACCTTTTAAGACTTTTCATCAAGCCACGTGACCTTCCATGTGCCCTCTCAGAGAAACTGAGCCCAATGAAGACTCTTCGCACAATTCCTGTTTTACTAACTTTCCCCTACAGTACTCTCATCAAGTTTATTGCTCACGAAATAACTTTAAAATTTGATCAATATAAGCTTGTTTATGACATTTTATAGTAATGTTTAAGTCAATTCAGCTTGTAACTTTAGAGTGGACTTTGTCTACATTGTGTTTGACACATTGTGGCTTATTCAATAAATGCTTAACAGTAACCAAAGAGTTGGACCAATTGACACATCAGCTTTATAGATTTAATGGATAACTGGCACTTAAAAATCCTTTAAAGGTAGAATAAATGAAGCATGCAGCATTTGAATCAACTGTTCCTGACTATCCTAGGGCTTTAAATACTACTCTAATCAACAAGCAATGAAATAATGAAGTTACTGTTCCACATAGAGATGGACCTCTGAAGCTTGGTGATCTGCTGTCTTTTCTGCACTCACCCTTACTTTAGCTACTGTTGAGGGAGCTCTCTATGTCAGAAATTGTTCTGTTTTAATACTTAGAAGGAAATCATTCTTGTGTTATTTTACCTAGAGAGCTACACTTAAATCCTATCATTTTACCTTCTCCCTTCAAGCTTCATGTCCCAGTCGGTAGGCTCATCCTAGCCCCATAAATGTTTCAGTTTAATGTACCATTATTGTTTGGTGAGTAGCTCTTCATAGTCTTCATAGTTGATCATTTACAAGGGGATCAATTCCTTTCAGGCTGAATATTGGGTCTCCTCTATACAGGTAGGATTTTTAGATAGGCAGTAAATTCATGAGGGTCCTTAATATTCAGGGAGCTGACTTGGTTGATATTCAAAATTATACCTAAAATTTGGTGACAAGCCTCAATTATGATTTATAAAATAGAAAGACTATGAAATGCCTTTGACAGTAACAATGTACAGGAGCTACTCTGTCCCTGAAGTTTGCTGACATACACTTGCCTGCTTCCAACTCATTTTGAAGACTCTGCCCTCTATGAATGTTCTGCCTGGCTACTCACCTGATGGGTATAACAAGCAGTTGGTTAAGAGGACATGAGTGAGGTCATTGCAGATTTGAGGTGTTCATTTTTTTTCTTTGGAAAATCATAAGGTTCAATAGTGGTGGTGGGGGATAATAGCAGTATTAATACTTTTAGCATCAAATCCCTAGTATTACTCCCCTCTCCTCTGATGTGAATCAAACTTATTATTTTACTTTAATAACTGAGGAAATGCATCAAAAAACAATTTGGAGAGTTGATCTTGTGAGGGATGTATTTTCCAACAAAGCAGTATTTTGAAAACCCAAAGCTTTGATCAACTCCAAGACTTAAGATTTGTAGCTTGTCTCATTTTTTATTGTAAAAAATTATTAATCAGGGCCTTACAAGATGTAAAATCACTTAAGATTTACACTTAATGAGTTGATGGTGTAATCACCAAAATAATTCATACATGGGAGGAAAAGTTGTGATTGTTGGAGAAAGAACTGGATGCTGACATTATAAAAAAATATTTGTTTTGTAAAATAAGGCCATAGACTCAAAATTTAAAATAAGACTCTTGTTTTTTACTAATAACTGTTTGCAGAGAGTAAAGAAAGGCCAACACAGGCAGCCTTAACTCTCAGCTTTTCAAAATTTCAAAATTACAGCATTTATTACACCTACACTTATTTTAAGGAGGATTGTTTCATATTCAGTTCTAAGAGCAATTGTGGGCAAATTTAGAAAGATTGAGAAGAGGTAAGAATTATGATAGGGAAGGAAAAGAAGCTCCTGATGTTCCTAGAGCTGTTTGTTAGAGGACCAATGATATACTTCCCAAAGGAGTCACAGAACTCATTCTTACTCTAGTCTAGATTTGTTAGGTTTTATTAGAAAAGTGTAATCATTGACAGAATATAATACATTTACAAATCTTCAGTTATATGTATTGCCATTATTTTCAGAGAAGGGAAAAAGGTTACAAGCATGTATCTTAGATCTATAGAGAGGTGACAGTGACCTTCTTTGGTTATTTCAATGACACACAAAACTTGACAGGTGGACACTCATTTCTTCTACTTCCTTGTTCCTCTTGCATACACTATATTGGGAGAAAGGACACCACTAAAAAAATCCAAGCTTTCCTCAAACAGTCAGCAATAGCTTTACCTCTGCACTTGAAGTGACTCTTATATACCTCCCTCCTTTGTCCTGTATAAGGCCTCGTTTTCGGGAACACCTTTCACACTGCCATGAAAGTTCTATTTTAAAAGTATAATTAGGAACATATCACTGCTCTATTTCAAATCATCTAATAGCTGTGCATTCCTAAAAGGTAGTAGCACACACCTATAATCCCAACACTTTGGGAGGCTGAAGCGAGGAGGATCATAAGTTTGAGCCTAGCTTGGGCAGCTCAGTGACTTAGCAAGAGCTTCTCTCAAAATAAAAAGGGCAGGGGGTGTGACTTGGAGAAAAGCCCCTGAGCTCAACCTCCAGTACAAAAAATAAATAAATAAATAAATAAACCAAACCATACAAAACACAAGATAATGTTCAATGTACAGGATAGTGGTAAAAGATTATTTTACTGCTGGATCCTCTCTTTACTCTTCATTCTCTTCTCCCTTAATTGTCTCCATCCACCTGGTTATAGCCTTATGAACAGTTTTACTTCCCTACACCTGCTGGTGTGTGTGTGTGTGTGTGTGTGTGAGTGTGTGTGCGTGCACCACTGTACATGATGTCACTTCTTCTCATCCTTCAGGACACAGCTGAGCTGTCATCTCCTTTTGCCTACAGCTTTGCCCAGTGGTGTCTCCTCTGTCCATCATAAAATGTAGCATGTGTTATTGGAATACATCATACTCTGCACACTGTGTGATCTTAAAGTGCAGCGGCTATCAAGACCGCTCATCTTTGATGAACCATCATCCAGTGGTGCCCAATAAATTTCCAATGAGTGAGGAAATGAATATAGTGCTGTTTTTGTTGTTGTTGTTGTTGGTTTTTTTTGTTTTTTGTTTTTTTTGGTGCCGGGGATTGAACTCGGGTCTTTGCTCTTGCAAGGCAGGCCACCGAACCGCTGAGCTAAATCCCCAGCCCTTGGTGCTGTTTTTCTTGCACTGAACGTGAGTTGCTCACTCATGGACTACATCTTATTTATCTTCATATACTTAAAACAAAGCATACAGAGAGAGTAATTCTTACTAACAGTTTATACAGTGAGTAAATTAAAAATTCCTGATTGGCTAAATTTGTAGAATAATACTAGGCTATAGTATTGCCCCTGGAGGTAGCAAGATTTTAAGTTTTTGAATTGTGTTTTGTTTTCTAATACAACTTATTATACATTAACAAAAGATGCTAAAATTATTTTTAAAATTCTATGTGTTCTGGCTAAACTTTTCAGAATTTTTACTCAAATATTTCTAGTTATTTGAATCACAAGATAAATGAGGCATTCTTTTCTTGGGTCATAATTGTAAAATAAAACTTTAGTAGTTGATATATATTTTAAATTACAATTTACTGGAAGCTAAAGACACTGAGTAAGCATATTATATGTCCTTTAACGATTATAGTAACTTTACCCGGCTTTACTTCTCTTATTAGCCTCATTTTGCACATAGCAAAACTGAAGCTTAGGAAGATCACCCAATCCAAACTCTCACAGTAAATAAGAGATGAGCCTGGGATTTCAAACGCAGTTTATTCAATTTATGGAAACTTACCAATGATCTTAAAATATCCTCCTCCATTGGTTATGAGAAGTTATGAAGCAAAAGTCCTACAGAGGATGTTTCTTTAATTACTGAAATGATCTTGGTAAAAATCTATCTCAGTATATACTACTATCACATGCAAAGAGAAGACATCACTTTGCCCCAAACAGCACTGAGCAATTTGTTCTCAAATGGTGTATATTGAGTACATCCTGCCAGATTGAATATATCTCCCATTTACTTGGTGTATCCTATGTACCAGTATCTCTGTTAGGTATATTACATCTATGCTCTTGTTAAATACTGAAAACCAATGTTAC
The DNA here is from genome assembly GCF_012274545.1 of Fukomys damarensis. Classification (NCBI taxonomy): domain Eukaryota; kingdom Metazoa; phylum Chordata; class Mammalia; order Rodentia; family Bathyergidae; genus Fukomys; species Fukomys damarensis. The sequence goes on along the minus strand of NW_022900917.1, from coordinate 21,939,823 downwards.
CATCCCCATTTTGCAGATAAGGAAACATAATCAGAAAGGTCAGCTATGTGCAAAGACCTCTTTTCATATTTCACTTTTAAAAATTTAAAACCTAATTTTATTAACATAATAATAATAATACATATTTATGGAGAACAATGTGATAATTGGATGCATGTTTACAATGTATAGTGATCAAATCAGGGTAATCAGCATTTCCATGTCTTTAAACATGGATCATTTCTTTGTGTTGGGAAACTTCAAATGCCTCTCGTTTACTTCTTTACAAAATAAATAAAAATGGTTGTGAACATTGTGCTGTAGGACATAGAACTTACTCCTCCTACGTAACTGATGGTACCCATTATCCAATGTTCCTCTACACTCCCAACCTCATACTCTTCCTAATCTCTAGTGATTCATATTCTGCTTTCTATTTCTATGAAGTAAACTCTTTTTAGCTCCTCCAAAGTGTTGTTTGAAGCTCTCTATTTATTGGGCATGGAAATATAAATTTAGGAAAGTACATACATCTTTGAAGTTTCCATGCAGTTAATTATCACAGTGTTACTGAATCAGGCAAATCGCTGAAATCACAAGTTTTGTAAAAGAGAAAGAAATTATTCACCAGGCAGCTAGTAGCGAGGGGATGGAAGAACTGGACTCACACCGGCCTCCTGCAGTGCAGGGTTTACAGATATCTGTGGGATAAGAAAGCCATGGGGTCTGAGGAACAGGGAAACGTGACCAGTGGCAGGAAAGAGTGAAGCAAAAACACCTCTGCCGAGTCTAATACTACATCTTAGTTCTGTTTAAGCAATTTACATGAATAGAATCTTTGACTGGATATTTTTAAATCTTTCTCTCAAAAGTATGTTTGTACGATTAATACATTTTCTTATATGTAATTGTGATTCATTCCGTACTCTAAGCAATAGTAAGCAGTTTCAATTGCTTGATTTCCTTAATGAGTTCATATGTCAGCAGTTTCTTAGTCTTTTTTACTTTCAGCTTTTCTGATATGTACAATGGGGCATCACTGTGTTTCAAATTTGTACAGGTATTTCATTGGTATTGATGAGGTTACATACATTTTCATTAGCTATGTTGTTATGTTGTTGTTTTTTTTTTTTTTGGTACTAGGGATCTAACTCGGGTCCTTGTGCTTGTGAGGGAGGCAGTGAAACCAATGAGCTAAATCCCCAGCCCTACTGTTACGTTTTTGAAGAATCCAGATTTCTTGCCCATTTTTCTATCACTCTGTCTGGTTTTCATATAAATACAGTATTTTTAATTAACCAATTTTATTTTTTAAAGAATTTTTGAGATACATTTCATATACTATTGAAATCTATTCATTTTGAAATTTTATTGATACATTATATATATGCATTATATAC
>NW_022900917.1:21877292-21938421 GCF_012274545.1 Fukomys damarensis | reverse complement strand
ATATATATATATGCAATGATAAAATTTCTTATAGGAAATTTGTACCTATAAATGATATATCTTTCTTCTTCTTCTCCCATTCCCCTGCCTTCAACACATCTTTCCTCCTTGTTTAAAAAGCTTTGTTTCCACTTTTTCCTTCTATTCTCTTTTCTCTTGTTCCTTCCTTCCTTTCCTCTTTTTATATTCTAGATGTGTTTTCTCTTCTTTTCTTGTCCTTTCCTTTCTTTCCTCTCCCTGCTCCTTTGTTCCCCTTTCAATTTGAGCATTTCCTTCCATTTTCCAATATGTAGTATACATTTTGATCCTTATTTACACTTTTGGTTTCTCACTTCATAGAAACAATACAGTACTTAAACATGTATCCAATTTATTCCACTTAAGAGTATGGTCTCAAGGTGCATCCACTTAGCTGGAATTATTTCAAGTTTATGCTTCTTTATTGCTGAGTAGTATACTACTGTATAAAAACCACATCATTTTTATCCATTTATTAGCTGATATGCATGTGTGCTGTTTCCAATATTTAGCTATTACAAACTCCTGCTATAAATATGGGTGTGTATATACTGCTGTGGAATGATGATTTTAATTCTTTTGGGAAGATACAAAGAACAAGAATAGCTAGGTCAAAAGAAAGCTTTACTTTTAGTTTTTTGAGGAATATCTATACTGATTTCCACAGTGGTTGCACGAGGTTACACTCCCACCAACAGTGGAGAAGTGTTCTTTTTCTCTCAATAGCGTATGTCATTGGCTGATTTATTGGGAAGAACCATTCTTTGTGGAGTGAGATAAAATCTCAGCATTGTTTTAATTTGCACCTCTCAAACAACCAGTGATATGGAGCATGGTTTCATATATTTATTTGCCATTTCTACCTCTTCACTTGAGAAGTATCTATTCATTTCAGATGCTGATTACCTCTTTAAATTAGCTCTTTAAATTTGGCAGGGGTCTGAGTTTTTTGAGTTCTTTATGTATTCTAGATATAAGTCCTTTTTCTGAGGAATAGCTGGCAAGATTTTTCCCACACTATGGGCTGCCCTTAACTTTGTTGGTAGTTTCTTTTGCTGTGCAAAAGCTTTTAAATGAGATATGATTCCAGTTACTGATCCTTTGTGATATCTCCTGTGTGATCAGGCTTTGTTCACAAAGTCTTTGCCTACACCAATATCTCCAAGAGTTTTTTCACTTATTTTATCTTCCAGCAGATTCAGTCTTTCTGTTTTAATATTTGTATCTTTGATCTATTTTAATTTTAATTTAGAACATGGGGAAATCTATGGGTCTAGTTTTAATCTTCAGCATGTGGAAAGTTAGGTTTTCCAGAACCATTTGTTAAAGAGACTATCTTTCAGTGAAGATGTTTGGCCCCTTTGCAAAGATAATGTGACTGAGTATATCTGAAGTTGTTTCTACACTATTGAGTCTGTTCCATTAATCCTCAGATCTGATTTTTCTCCAGCACCATGCTGCTTTTATTACAGTAACTTCATAGTATCATTTCAACTCAGGGATTGTGATAAGTCTGGCCTTACCTTTGTTGTCCAGATTTCCTTTTTATACTCTAGGTCTGTTCTGGTTTCAAATAAATTTTAGGATTGTTTTATTTAATTGTGAGACATGCTACTGGTATTTTGAACAGGATTGCATTAAATTTTTATAACAATTTTGGATGTATGGCCATTTTTACTGTATTGTTTCTTCCTACCTAAGAAGAAAGTATGCTTTTCCTTTTCTAATAGTCTCTTCAGTCTCCTTTTTTATAATACTGTAATTTTTAATGTAAAGGTCTTTTACCTACTTTATTAGATTGATTCCTAAGTATTTCATTTTTTGGATGCTACTTTGAAAGGTGTGGTTTCACTATTTTCTCTCTCAGTTTATTATTTGTGTACAGGAATGCTATTGATCTTTGAGTGGTGACTTTCTATACTACTATGCTACTGAATTTGATTATTAAATCTAGAAGTCTTCTAGTGGAATTTTGGGGGTCTTCTATAGAGAGTATCATGTCATGTGCAAATAATGATAGTTTAACATCTTCCTTTCCTATCCTCATTCCTTTTGCTTCTTTGTCCTAATTGCTCTGACTAATGTTTCCAGAACTATATTGAGTAGGAATTGTGATAGTGGACATCCTTGTCTTGTTCCTGATTTTAGACTAAAAGTTTTCAGTTTTTATCCATTTAGCATGATGTGGGCTGTTGATTTGTTATAGATGGCTTTTACCAGATTGAAAGACAATCTATTTCAATTTCTGTATAGTTTTTATCATGAATGGGTTTTGCACTTTGTCAAACACTTTTTCTGCATTTATTGATATGATCATGTGGTTTTTGCCCTTGGTTCTGTTGCTGTAAATTTATTAATTTACATATATTGAACCATCTCTGCATCGCTGGGATGAATTCTATTTGGTAATGGCATATAATCTTCTTGATGATTTGCTACAATTCCATAAACATAATGAATCCAAGTAATTAAACAGAGTTGAAAAAATTGAACCAACCACAGGAAAATAACATGACAATAATAAGTCAATATATATGTTATAACTATCAATGTAAATGGTCTCAGTTCACTAATACAAAGAAATAGACTGGCAGAATGTATCAACAAGCAAGATCCAACAATATGCTGCCTATGAGAAACACATTTAATTTAAAAAGAAATTCATAGACTAAAAGTCAAAGGATGGAAAACAATACTCAATATGACAGGAACCCAGAAAAAAGCAAGGGTAGTAGCTATTCTATTTGCAAAAAAAGTGGATTTTAAGCCAAGGCTGTTTAAGAAAGACAAAGAAGGTCACTACATCCTTGTAAAGGGAATAGTTTAATAGGAAGAGATAGCATTCATGAATCTATATGCACCAAATACCAGCACGCCCAACTATAAAACAAATATTAATGGACATGAAAATTCAAACAAGCATTAATACAATTTTAATGGAGAAAATCAACACCCCACTCTCTCAAATGGATAGATATATTAGACAAAAAAAATCAACAAAAATAACAGAACTGAACCAAACTTTTCCACAGATAGACTTAGTAGATATCTAGAGTGATCCACCCCAGAACATCAGAATACACATCTCAGCTGAATATGGGACTTTCTCCAAAACAGACCACATCATATTAACTAATAGAGCAAGCTTAAGTAGATGCATAGAAATTTAAATTATCCCATTTATATTATCAAACCACAGTAACCTGAATGGAGAAAACTTAAAAAGGGTTGGGGCAAAAAAAGAGAAATGGAAGAAGGACAGATTAGGAGCAACATTAGAGGGCAAAGGATAAGTACATGAACATTGGGAAACTGGTGAAGAAGATAGAAGGGAAAGAGAGAAGGAAGAAATAAAAACAAGAACAGCACAGATAATAACAAAAAACTAGAAACAACATTCACATTCAAATAAAAACAAGAACAAACAATCTAGAAAAAAAGAAGAAAAAGGAAAATAGAATAAATGTAAGAGCATTTCTCTGCTTTCACTGGTAGGCAGAAAGGGCAGACAGAGCCCAGATCCATGTTGAATAATCCCAGCAGCCAGGTGTAGATTTACAGTGAGGTAATGGATAATACCAGCAAGTCTGCACCTTTAGTTCCACTGAAGTTTGGGCTGTTTCTGGCTATGAGACTGGAATCCAATTTTTTCATCCTGCCACACTCTGAGTGCCTCCTGCCAACTTGAACTCAAGTCTCTGTAGTTTGAACGTGACTCCTTGATTTTCTGAAGACTTGAATTCAGTTTTGACTCACTCTGACACTACGAGTTGCTAGATGGAGCCAACCTGCAGTTGCTCTGAGTTATGAACTCAGTTACTCCCTCTTCAAATTGGCAATCAGCCAATGATCTTCTCCTAGGGGATGTCAGAACCCAAATAATTCACCAACTACTGCAGTCCACTACTTCAATCCACTGGCGTGATTTTCTATAGAAGCCTCTGGGGTTGCCAGTAGTCACTATGAATGTGCAGGTTTGAACTGATGTTCCCACAAAGCAAGTCAGGGCTCAGGGAGAAAGCACCATTTGCCATCTACTTCTGCATTGAGGTCTCTCTTCAATCTCCCAGTGGGCTTCAATTCTTGCTTCAGAGACTTTCTGGGTCCTGGGAATCCAATTCCCTCCTTCTCTTCCTCACATTGCTGTATTCCAGGGACTGGGCACCAAATCTCTGAGAAGCTATTTCTCTGCTATTCACCACTTCACTATCTACCTGGAAGTCTGATATTTCTACAATATTCTTGATTTATAAAATTTTTTTTTTATTTTCTGTGCAGAGAGGTTTTGCACATTGTCCAAAATTATTTAGAAATCTTGGCTATTTTATGATATTTTAAAACAATATTTTTCTTAAAATTTCTACTAAAATTATTTTTGCTAGTGCAAAAATACAATTGATTGAAAAATTGCTCTTGCATTCAAGCAACTTGCTAAGAAATTAGCTTATTACTGCCATAATAATTTATCTATAGATACTTTGGATTTTTGACATCTATAATTATAATCTCTCTTAGTAACAAAAAAAATCTGATTTTTTCCTTTATAAACCTTATGTGTACTACTAGTTAGGATTTCCCATCTAATATTCTTTGTCCTAGCTACACTAATATAATCACAGTTATATTTTATTTAATTCAATCATATGCTTTTCACTTGTCCTGCTTATTTTATATACTCTTTCCTTTCCTGTTTTATTCTGTAAATATTTATTTTAAAAATAATTCTATTTCTACCTCTGTTAGGCTTTTCTACTCTTTCAGTGTTTATTTTATTGATTGCTTTATGCACCCTTAATTTATCCAAATTGTTGTGTAACTGACTAATTTTACCTTTGACAATATATAGGCTTTAGAACATTTAAACATCATTGACTGTTTTTAGTACCTAAATTGTCTATATTTTAAACTCCATAAGTCATTTCATTAATGTTGAATTATAAATTTAGCATCAATTTAAATTTCCCCATATATTACATTTATTCTATATTGTTAGTCATGCTATTTTGTTCAATTCCTTTTGAATTTACCACTTTCCATCTGAATTATCTTTCCTTCTGCCTGGAAAATACCTTCTAGTATTTATTTTTTCAAGTTTACTATTAACAAACTTTCTCAATTAATTTTAGTTAATAGTTAACAATGATTTATTGTACATTTCAAAATACCAGAAAAGGTGACTTTGAATGTTTTCACTACAAAAAAAATAAATATTTGAAGTGATAGGTGTGCTAATTACTTTGATTTGATCATCACACATTTTATACATGTATGAAATTACCACATTGTACCTCATAAATATGTACAATTATGTGTCAATAAAAATAAAATGAAAACTTATTAGTAACTTAAAAAATAAAAGTATGGTATCTTCATCTATCTTTCTTTCTTTTTCTTTTTCTTTTTTTTTTCTTTTTTTTTTTGAGACAGGGTATACTATGTACTTCAGGCTGGCTTTGAACTTACAGCAATCCTTCTGCCTCAGCCTCTCAAGTGCTGGGATTACAGGTATTTGCCACCATGTCCAGCTGTATCTTCATTGTTGAGGTCTGTTTTTACTGAGAATCTTAGATTGGCAGTGATTTCTTTTCTTTTATTTTTCTTTTTTTCATACCAGGAATAAAACTCTGGTCCTTGAGCTTGAGAGGTAGGTGGTGGAACCACTGAGCTAAATCTCTGTCTGCTTTCTTTTCTTTAATAATGTTAAGTATTTTTCCTAGTTTCTGTTTTTTTCTTTTTCAGAAAATGATTGTCAAGGTAAATATTTCTTCTCTTTATTCTTTTCTCCTAATTTCTGTTTTTAAACATATCCTTTCTTGCTGTTGGTTTTAGCAGTTATCTAGAAGTGATTTTTAAAAAGTAACTTCCTTGGGGTTCATGATGATTCTTGAATATGTGGCTTGATGTTTTCTTCTGTTGGGAAAAATCAATCACCAGCTGTTTTGATTTTATTGTTGTTCATTTATATCCTATTTTTTCTCATCTTTCTTTCTAGGGCTCTCAGTTCATGTTTATTAGACCTTCTCGCACTGTTCTCTATGCTTTTTGCTGTCTCTTTTTATATTCCTTTTACTCTCCGTTGTTCAATTTGGATATTTTCTTCTAATATATTGTTTGGTTTACCAAATGGTTCTTCAGTTGTGTCTAATACACTGTTTTCTCTACTGATTTTCTTGATTTCTATATGTTTATTTGTTTTCTAGTTCCAGATCTCAAGTGAACTTCTTAATAATATTCTTAAATGCATCACACATGGGCTAATCTAAAAATCCTTATTTGTAGTTTAAAGTGTTTATTTCTGTAGTGTTTTATTTCCTACATTTTAATTGCTTTGTGCCTGGCTGTTTTGATTGATTGATGACATTGTATATAAAATATGATAAGGTTAGTCCTATATTGACACACTCTTCCCTGGAGACGACTCTTGGTAACTCTTGGCAAAACTACATAAATCAGGAATTTAGTCTCATGTACTGTATTTGCAAAAATTTAGATTATTTAAACCTAGACTTCAATCCCTTTGATATGTTTTCTACTTGTGGTTTATCCTTATTTCTATGTGTCTTTACTCCTAGAGATTTTTGGCATATTAACCCACAATATTGGTGTTTTGCCAGCATGAGTAGCAGTTCCTTTATTCTAGTTTGGGTACTTCTATCTCCACAAGGTTATCTGTGAGCATTGTTTTCAGTTGCTTAGCTGCTTAGCCATTTAGCCTGAAATAAGCAAATTCTGTTAGGAAAAACTGGCCCTAAACGTAGTAGTATTTTTCTGTATAGCATCTGTCTCCTTCAAAAATTTGACACTTTAATCCTTTCAGGTCTTAGTGGCTTCCAATGCTTTCAAGCAATTTAAAAAAATATTTTCACCCCTTCATGGCTTCAGCAGCAGGTTGTCCAAATTACCTAGTCCACCGTTCATAAAAATGTTGTTAAAAAGGTCTCTTTCAACTCCATTACACTGATCTTTTAAATAATGAACCAGAATACGAACAATTAAACAAATATTTACCTGTCATTTCACCTTTGGAAACTAACTTAGCTGCTTATTTTGATGGTTTACCTTTAAACATTTCAAGAATTACTATTAGATCTCTGGCTTTTGGGCCACTTTATAAAGTAGTCTCCCAATTTAATTTTATTACTTTTAAAGTTATATATCCCCAATTAAACTCTAATCACATATCTTAATCACTACACATAGGTTAACAACTTTAGGCTATTTAGAAAAAAATTAAATACATGTTATACATATAGACTAGCTACTAATCCTTAGTATTTAATAAACCATTCCCTCATGAAGGCATTTCTTGAAAAAAAAAGTTTCAAACATTGTTGAAAAAATAATTTTATTGGGTTTGTATACTGCCTCCCAACTGTCAAATTTGGGAAAAACTGTTAAACAATTAGATGTGACAGCATTTTTATGGTTTAAAAAACAAAAACTTTTAGTATTACAGTCATCTATTTTTTAAAATTTCAAAAGCTCCGTCTTCCTTCATCCTTGATCAAATAATGTAGAAAACAATCAACACCTGTGGTGTATTCATTTGCCAACACTTTTGTTACTAAAAATATTTCAATTGTCTTTGAAACAGTGAATGCCTTTCACCCTTTGGCACTGTCAGTTTTGTTTCATGTTCAACATAATGCCTTGGGGTCGAGAGAGTTCTCCATCCATAAGGCCACAGATTTCAGCAGACATATGGCCCTGCACAGTTGCACATCTCTCACGTTTGGAAGAAGAGGCTCTTTGCCTATTACCAGTAAGGCCCTCAGTGCCCCCACAGCATTAGCATTCATCCCAGTCTGGATCTCCTCTCTGATCTGCCTCAGATGGATTGATTAGCTTTGATTAACACCAAGTCTGATCCAGTTCGAAGTAACATGGAAAACATTCACAGGCCTCTATAGTTTCCTAATCCCCTTGTTACAGGTTCCTAGAAAGGAGTCCACTTTGTTTCTGGCTCACCAACAATTCCATTTAGACCTGGCCTCGGTTACAGGAGGGAAAGCAGATAACACCACACCCCAGCACACATTATGGAGCCCTCACCCTGTGCACAGGGTGTGTGGTGAGGCCGTAGGCAAATGCTCCTGGGTGGAAGCCTTAGTAACAGGGCAGCTGTGCACACAGAAGGCAGTTGAAATTTCCATTGTTTCCTCCACAGGCCCTTTTAGATTCTAATCTCCAATTTTCCCTGTCTTACAGTTCTCTGAAAGTTTTAGAGACAATTTTTAAAAATTGAATCGAGGAGATTTATCAATGCAGGTGCTGAAGGACAGCCATTTCTAGTGTGCCTAAGGTATTTTAGGGGCTATAGTGTGTCTGGAAAGAACAAAGAGGACTTTTTTTCCCTTCCTGAGAGAAAGCTGAAGCCATCCCTTTTCAGAGGGGAAATGCCTGCTTCCTTTCAGGAGCCTGATAGTGCAAGGCTGTCTAAGGAGAGGAAAGGTTATTTCAAGTACTTGTGGACTTCTACACTTGTGCTTCCTGGGAAAATAATATACCACGTCAAAAATTTGACAGCCTCCAAATGGCAGACAATTATTCTTGACCCTAACTGAAAAGGCCTTATCTAAGTGAACATTTTTTTTCCAACTTGAATTACCTGGTTTTTCTGGCCTATGATGAGCAGATTAATGGAATTGATGTCAAATCTGCACTTGATTTTTATTTTTTTGTGGACATATTTTTTTAAGTTAAGCAAAGAACTGTGAGAACATCCAAGGAAGACTTAAGCATTGAGAACACAGTTTGGGACTCCCAGAGCCTATAAAGATTTGAGGCCGAATAGATCTATTCTCATCATGAAAAGAAAACGTTCTCCTATGAAAGGGGGGAACAGAAGGATATAGAGTGCATGCTTTGGTACAAGTAAAAATTCTCAGTATGTGTGAGGTTTTCATAAAGGGTACAAATATTTCTAAGAGTGCTTTTAAGATATCCATGTTGCATTTGGGAAGCAGAGCAGGAAGCAGGCCTTCTCCTTTCCTGGCCTCACCACTACCACTTCCAAAGGACAGGGGCAGGCTAATGAGGGCAGCTTCTCCGGGTTAGCCCCACCCTCTCCATTCAGGCTGTCTGTTAGCTTCTGGTGACTGCTTCTTTCTTTCACTGTGGCCATTTTCATGAGCAAGCAAAGGTCACAAAGGTTAAGGAGCACTCAATTGTCAAGTTAGTTTAACTGCTCCAACATACCCAGACCTCAGCGCCTTTGTACAAATTGATTTCTTGCTCACACTGCAGCCTACTGCTGGGCAGCAAGACCCTCTTCTTGGGCTGCTTCATTTAGAGATGGACGTCACGAACAGGGTCTCTGCAAGTAGGGTGTACAGTGGAGTGGGTTAGGCTTAGAAACAGTGCTCATCTCTTTGCCTACATTATGTTGGCCAGAATCCAATACCAGAGATGCTCCTAAAAACAAGGGAGGCTGAGCAATCTAGCTCTGCTTTGAGCCCAGGAGGGGCAGGTAAAGAGTGGGTGAATATCTTGCGAGGCTCTGCTGTAAGCTTAAAAAAAAGGGGGGGGGGCTGGAAGCACTTGTGCCTTATTCCTCAAATGATAAAATGATTTACAAAAACATTAACATACAGATGCTCCCTTCAACTCTTTTCTAATATTTTATTTGATTTTTTTAATGTCATGCAAAGACAAATAATTTTCACTATTATGCAGAAGCAAAGAAACTTGACCTCATAAAGTAGAATGTAAAGTAGTGGTTTCCAGAGACAGGGAGAGCAAAGAGGATAGGGAGAGGTTGGGTTATCAGGTACAATACTTCAGTTAGACAGGAGGAATGAGTTCTAGTGTTGTGCAGTACAGTAGAGTGACTGTAGTTAACAGCAAAATATTAAATATTTAAAATACCTGCAAAACTTTTTTTAGAGGGCTTGGGAAAGGTAGATGTCTTTTAGAAACAAGTCTCTGAGAATATTGAACAAAAAGACCAGAAAAGCACTGAGGCTAAATTTTTTGGGGTCTACTAGAGAAGAAACTGCACCATCTACATTTAGACCTTGGCTTTCTAATGTTAACAGGTGATTTGGTGAGCATAAAAATAAAGCCATGCTTTTTGGAAGCAGAAAGCGTCATTATAATTGAAGTGAGTCAGGAAAGGAAGTGAAGGGAAAGTGTCTATTTCTGGGCTCTGCGCACAGCTGAGGAGGCTGAGATGCCTGCCAGAGACGCAGCTGCGGTGGCTGTCCATCCACCTGCACACCCAGCCGGTACTGGCTGAGTCCCTTGCTGCACTTCTGGTCCTCTTTTATGAAAGTTATGAGAAGCTAAACTAATATGACTGCATTTCCTATGGTGTTAAGTAGCCTTTAGATGATTCTGATGAATAAAATATTCCAGGTAAGAAAAACACTTATCTACATAAAGGGAACTTCATCTAGTTTGCCAGATTTGACTCTCCTGCATTAAAATGCATGCTGTGAGTAGCAAAGGATCTTGGACTTACTTCTAATCCTATTTACCCACAGTGGTGGTCCTTTGGTCATGTGTATCCACATTCTATCCAAATACTTTTGAAATATACAACAAGGACAGTTGCCAGGTACAGTAAACACTGGATTAAAGTGATATTACCAAGCACTGTTTTATGAGTTCATTTAAAATGGTAACCGGGCAACCAGCTTGCTTTTGTCCAAGTGGATTGCACAACCAGAATTTGCACTCAGAATTAATTTCTAAGTAAGTTTCTTAAAAACAAATGATACTATCAAGTAAATATTTAAATGGGTCCACATCAGAAGATGTTCAGAGAGAACCCCCCTCGCCCACTCCCCCATCCTAGGAAAACGGTGTTGGTCTGAAAAAAAGCTTGCTAGAATTTCTGCAGTTTGAAATGAAAAAAAGGATTATGATTACTCTGGTTTTATCTTTTGGCAGATTCTGTAGCTTTATAAAATAAAAGGAAGTAAACTGAATTATACAGTTAAATTAAGTAGCAATAGGAACCTGCTCTTTGAACCAGTCAGGAAAGACAGAGGTTGATGCTTTTCATGTTGACCCTATACAACAGTCCATTCATTCACCACAAGACAGTAAGCCCCCTTATGTGAGTCCAGTGCATAGTGGCCATGGGGATATCAGGATAAGTGAAACAGATGCAGGCTTGGACTCCTCCAGAGTAGGATTGAGACTTTGGCAAAGGCAATATCCTAGGATATCCTAGGTCCTGGAATTTAGCTCAGTGGCACTGCACCTGCCTACAAGCACAAGGTCCTGAGTTCAATTACCAATACCAAAAAAACAAAAGCAAAACAAACAGAGGCTATGGCCTGCCCATTGAGAAGTGTGGCATATCCTGGGTGTTTATCTATCTCTTTAGGCTGTGGCATCAAGATTCACCAGAAAAAGTGACCCTAAAGCTGAATCCCAAAAGGAAAGTCACAATTAGATAAGAGAAAGTACATGATGGAGAGCTTGGCTTGAGAGATAATTCTTGTATATTCTACAGTTTGTGCAAAATGATTGAAAAATCAGGGCACAGAAAGTTAGAGGAAATTAAAGATGTCAGAATGTAGAAAATACAATGTATTAAATAGAAGGTAGAGCGGCAGAAGAAAGAGGTGAGCAGTAGGTAGATCAGAAGAACAATGTTAAATGCTTGCTACAGAGACATAAATTGTGTAATCACAACAGCAAAACATGCAACATATATGTGTACACACACTCATGTACAATGTGTATGTACATATACATAAATATGTTTATATTATATACATAACATTCATATATAAATGTCTGCATATATTTTTCATCAATATACATATATATATGTATATGTATGACTAGAATCACTTTCATGCAACAGTGTATATTTCACCTTATGAACTGCTTACAGTCCTTTGTCTACTCACTCTGTCCCTCTTTTTTTGCTATTTTATTTTATTTTTTATTGAGCTTATTGGTACATTTTAGGTATACAGTACAGTTACATTCATCGTTGGGATCTTGTACCTTTACATGACAGGTCTTTGTTCTCATTTTTCCCCTTGTCCCTGCCCTCCCTTCACCCCCTCCTCCCTTCCCTATTTACAAAAACTTTATGTCCCTCTTTTAATGAAAAAAAGAAGGGCTGCTTTACTTGAACAAGAAATGCACAGTAAAAATTTGGGGCAGATTTATAAAGCAAGTGCAACTTAAAACTGAAACAACCTTTCTATTATAATTTCAGAAAAAGCTTTTACTAGAGATGAGATCCGTGTTGGAAATTTAGTTGGTTGGAACAAACAAATAATACTGAGTGTCTACTATGTTTCTATCATATGTACTTGTTAGTCATCTAGGGATAACAAAAGCAGCATATTTGTTGAATGACTCAGTGAGAAACACCAACCTCTTTCCTTAACCAGCGTTGTAGTGATAAATCCAGAAATCATGAAGTGACTGGGGACATTGAGTGGTATGACAAGACAGCACAATCAGAATCCAGAACAGTTTAGTGATTAAAATAATCAGGTCATAAAAGACACTGGAGGTGATGTTAGAATTGGGCCTTCCAGTAGGGATGGGAAATAGAAATAAGATGAAAGAGAAGAGTCAAAGTTTTGGACAGAATGTAAGCAGAGCCCCTGAACAGGAGGGAGAGAATAACCGGGAGAGAAGTCACACAAACAGTGTATACCTGAAGAGGTCTGCAGGTCGTACAGATTCACAGGGCTTCACTACACCCTGTGCGCCTTCCCCTAGACAAATCAAACCATGAACTGTTAGGTTCCCATATTTAAGGAGAGAAATTGACTTGGGGTGCGTAAAAATGAAAAACGCCGGAGCATTTAGAGCACACAAGTACAAGACGGCTTTTAAGACAGCAAGTTCTTGGAAGCAGGCACTTAACACCAGAGGTAAAATTTTAATACTACACAATTTGAGAGTGAAAAGACGCTTTACAATTAATTTGGATGGAGGAGCAGTAAAGATACCTCACAGTAATTATCAGATTTTGAGTATGCAGATGCTTGGGTATGTATGTCTGGTCAAAAACATCTTACATGTATCAGCGTACCTGAAATTATGATGCTTCTAACTGATATTTTTCGCTTGTTTGCTTTTTTTAGAATGATGAATAATTTTGATTCATCTCTTTTTCCGCTTTAAAACAGGGAACTTTTGTGTGAAAGGATGGTATCCATTCTTTGCGGCACTTGGGATACACCCTCAATTGATGAAGTCAAATGTAGGTGTATCCAGGCAAGCTTTCCTCTGCCTCTCTAAGATGCCGGTAGCGAGAGCTACGCTGGTGTCTCAGGCAATGAAGATAATCGAGTCAATTATCAGAGATGCGCGTAGCTCTTAGGAGCAGGGGCTCTGGGCAAGTCTGTCTCACAGGGTACAGAGTTAATTAGTGTTTATTAAGTAGTTCAAAGATAAAAAAAAGTGATAAAGGGGACCAACTAATATCAAGGCTCAGAGGTGGCAGTTTTTCTTTTTTCTGGTTCCCACTTATCTTCTGGCAACCAGGCTCTCAGACAACCTTCTGCAATCCTATGTCTTTGGCTGCATCTGGAAACCCTTAACTTCATACCCTTTTCCCTCTGTTTCTAGACTTAAATTCAGCAATGGCAACACCTTTGTTAAACTTCCTTGAACTCCTTCCAATAATAATACTGTTTAGAGAGTGCCTTGGTCCCGTGAAGTACAGAGCTAGGTGCTTTCACAGACATTATTTTATTAGGTGAGTGTACAAATACTCTGAGTCAAGGTCAGGATGATTAAGTAACATGACCGAGCTTATACAAAAAGGAAGTGGCAAAATTATAGTTCAGATATTATTCTATTTGGTTCTAATGTCCTCGCTCTTTCTCTTCTTTCTGTTTCCTTATTCGTTCCTTCTGGAGATTGGACTACTACTGAGGAATTGGTGACATTTACAAGCTCTTTCACAAAAGGCAGAATCAGTATCAGCAGTGAACAAGGGAGGGAAACTTTGGAAACTACCATTGGACAAGATCAGAAGCCCAAGTTTTAGCTAAATGCTCAGTGATGATTATCTTTATTGGGCTATTGTGAGGGATTGCAAACTGCTGTATTTACTCCTATTCCCTCCTGGGTGAGTCATCTCAGTCATGCAAAACCTACACACTTTTTAATGGCTCAAATGTCATTTTCTAATGACTTGATAGGTCAGAGGACAGAAGCACACTGTGCTCCCAGTGGCTTTATTTAAGTCCGGACTCTCCACTAGGCTGGTGAATTTTTTCTATAGTAGAGATAAGACTGAACTCCTCTGAGCCTTGGTGTATTCATTTTCTAATATGTATTCTTCTTCTATTTCACAATTATTATAGGAATGGCAATAGAATAGGAAAATAGAAGTACTCCAAATAGTATGGATTTGTAGTTTAAAGATAGTGGAAAAGTAAATGTCAATAATACTGTCACATGATATACATAGGACACACGTGTAAATACAGAATAGTTTCTCTAGTGTGAGAAACTGAAAGTATAAAGAAGGACTAAAAGGTATAATAGATAATGTGAAATAGGAAGAAATGGGACAAAGAGGAAGGGGAAATGGAAGGGGTAGGGGATAGGACAGAAGGGAATAGAATTGATATGAGAAAAATGAAAAATAATGGAAACAATGTCTTTGTAGTTAGGGAGGGAGGGAAGGAGCGGTTGAAGGGATGGTAGGGGAATGGGGAAAAATAAGAACCAAGATCAATGATGTAAAGGTACAGATTTCCAACAATCAATGCCATTATGTTGTATACATTAAATGTACCAATAAAATTAATAATAAATAATGTTTAGACCACCAATATAAGCTTTTTCTGTTACTCATACTCATAGTTGAAATTAATTGTAACTGATTTACCATACATGTAAAAAAGTTTAAAATAAAACATCTTCCATAGAGGGTTGAGATTTGGTGGGCTTCTTCTTTTATTTGATATGCTATGTTCATATGCTTATGATATCTGGACAGGGAATAAATATTCCCTGCTAACTGCTAACATTGAATTTTTATCTTTAGTGATATCTAATAACTGCTAAAGTGGATGATGCAAGTGAGGTGTAAATACACTGTTTTACATGCAGGGATGGTGAAGGAAAAAGTAAGATCGTCCAGCCAGTGACCAATGCATTACTCAAGACAAAATTAACTCACTAAACCCTGTCCATTGCACTGGACAGCAGTGTTTGCCTTTGTAGGGAGAAGTCTGCCAAATTTACTCTCTCCTAATTCTCTACTCAGTCGTTTAATGAACCTCATAAAAGCTAATATTCCAATTTAGCAGGTGCCTCCCTTGTGCTTCACTAAGAAAACAGATCTTGCAATAAAATAAATATGCAGAAGGATTCTGAGCAAAGGTATATACTGTATATGATTTTAACAAAAACATGTTTTACTTTATGAGGGGGAAAAAACACCTACTGATAGCCTAAAAATATGACACAGAAAAATGTTCAGGCCATTTGCCTCAAATATAAAGTCCTGATGTTATCTCAAATCACCACCATTTCCTTCCATCAGTTACATTTAAAACCAAGTTTATGACTGAAGCAAAGATAGAACATGATGATGTGGACAATTTTAAAAGCTTGTATTAGAACAATGACGGAGATATTTGGAAACTGTGATGTTAATCTGGATTGTGGACTTCATTATATTCAGAAACACACAATCAATTAGTCAAAGCATATTACTGGACACGTCTGTGGGTGTTTCCAGAGATGACTGCATCAAGAGGGCCCTAACTTCACCAGTGGATTAATTTGTGAGTGAAATTCTCTTCTTCCTGCTGTACTAGGAGATGATGAAAATAGGAAGTGATGCCTGGTTGGACAGACTGAAGCACTGGGGCAGGATGTTGGGAGCTACACCTGGTCTGAGGCTCCTTCTCTGACACTATTTGCTCTACCTCCTGGCTGCCATGAGGAGGACAGCTTTATTCTGCCATGATGTTTCCGGCTTGGAGCCAGCTGACCATGGACTGAACTTCGGAAACTGTGAACTAGAACAAACCTTTTAAAAAAAATTGTATATGTCAAATATCTTGTCCCGGAAATGGAAAAATGACTAATACAGAATAGATATAATATACTGAAATTCATGCAAATGAATTTCTTTTGTTTTCCCCCATGGCAGTCACTGCAGTAATGGGTGAAGATACCTATCCAGTCCATCATAGTTTAGAGATCTTCTTTGGTCTGCAATTACCAAGGAATGACAGCTAAGCCTAAGAAGAATCCTGGGGACATTTCAGCACTTCTAGTTCCTAATCCTAGCAAAAATTCTGATTGCTTGAGAAAAGTATTAAGAAATTGCAACAAGGTGAGATGTGAGATCACTTGACCACTCTCATCCCCTTATAAGAAAATGCATATTTTTTGATCCCTGGTACCAGAAAAAAAGAAAAGGAAATGCAGATTAAAATTTTGGTGAGACCACTGAACTCAGAGAAAAGTCTTGAGAATGTGTTCTCGCTTCCCTTATAAAACAGAGCCATACTTCTAACTGACTACAATCTTGAAGACTAATTTCTGAGTCCACGTGTGTACATATATGCCAAAATACTTGATACATAAAACCTACTTAAAATTAAGATCTGTATCTGTATGCTATTAATAAAAGACTGATCAGGTGACTTTGCCTCATCGATAATTCTATTACAATGCACATACTTATTTAGCAGCTCATAGTAGAGATACAGAAATAAAATTGATTACCATGTTGTTTCACTATCATTGCATTCATTTTAGCTCAACAACAATCTCCACATATGTCCTCCCCTCTTTCTGAATTTGTAAGACCATAATCACCATTGCCATCACCATGCTCGCCCTCTGATGTTTTTATTGCACCCAGTACCTTTACAACTCTAAACGCAATGGAAATTCTATAAATGTTTATATAGTCGATTAATATTTGTTTACTCACACTGTAGAAGAAGACTTCAATGGCAGGAACTGCACTCCTCTGACTTGTTACAGTGGCTATAATGTGAGAGTAACAATTCTGGAACATAGTAGTCTACTAGTAATATTTATTGAATAAACAAACAACTTTGTCCAGATATAAGACAATATTTTTTTCTCCTTCTATCCACTGTGGAAAATTCACAGATAAATTAGATAAGGTTTGGAAAAAGAGAAAAGGCATATGTACAAAGCACTAAACTCCAGAGCAGAATGTCAGCAGTATTATAGAGGAAATACAAGTATGAAGGACCTTGTTCAGAGGGTGATCAATTCTGGCTGCTAATGAAGAGAGAATGATTCCATTATATAAATACTCAGAAGCTGGAGTAGAGATCTAGAGACAATGTGTAACCCACTAACTTATTGATGGCTACCTGGAGTTTTGCACTTGATATATAATACAGAACAAAATGCTAACTTGAGCTATTACTTTATATTTAAAAAGAAGAAGGTATTATAAAAAAAAATACATAACAGAACAGGAGTACTAATTAGTACAGCATGACTCCTATATCCTTTTAATGTTCCCCTCCAGATCCCATTCAGGTACGAGCACTAAATGGATAATATTAAGTTCTTCATTTGTTAAATGTCCTTCTTCACATTTGAACATTTCAAACAATTGGAGCATTTTTTATTTAACTGAAAAACTTAACGGAACATAATACTCAATGAAGATAAAGTTGCAGTAAACACACACACTCTCATGCATCACTGAAGACAGAGAAAGTTGATATTTCATTTCCAGGGAAATTAACCTTAATGTGTTTATATTCTTTTCCCAGAAATTCCATTTTGATGTCATATTTATATTCCTAAATATTTATGGATGAGATGTTTGCTGAAGTCTTTATCACAATAGTAAAAAATTAAAATAACCACAATTTAAAAAAACAGAATTGGATGAATTATGGAAATTATGAAGCCATGAAAACCATGATTGTGGAAAGCGTTTTTGCATTTTTAAAAAATCAAATAAAATGTTATGTGAAATGCTAATATGGAAATAATACAGAAGTTACACCATCTTCATTTAAATGGTCCAGGAAATGCAATGTCTTCTACATCCACTGCCTAAACAGTTTACAGTTCACAAACTATTTCTAAAGATGACTATTAATTGACATGGGAAACTTTCTCAGAGACTGTTAAAGTCTTGCAGGGCATATGGGAATAGGATTTTGTCTGTGAATGCACAGAACAACATTAACAGTGCTTTTCACCATGCAATGGGATTATAGTGAAATTGTTTCTTCTACTCTTCTATGGTTTAAAAGATTACATAACTGAAAATGCATTAACTTTTTAATCATGGAAATAAATTATTTTAATAAGAAATGTAATCTGTTATTTTTATTTTCAAATTCTTTTTTTTTGTTGTTGTTGTACAGGGAATTGAGTTCAGGACCTTGTGCTTACAAGGTAGGCAGTGGCACTATTGAGCTAGGTCCCCAGCCCTATTTTCAAATTCTAACTCTACTCCAAATGTAATATTTTTACCTTTTTCCTGATGATCATTCCTGCTATGTCCTTATACAAAACAGAATGGACAATCTCTGCAGTGCTTCTGTGAGCCTAAACCTGGGTATTCTCCTTTTCAGTTGAACTGATGCAGTCTATTGAATGTGTGTCAACACCATGTTCTAATAGACATGACAATGACTATACCAAATTTTATATTTTGAAAATTTGAAAGACTGCAGTGTGAAGGAAAATCATTCTCTAAATCAATATCTCACAACGAAATTAGCTCATACAAGTATTTGTTTAAGTAGATGCTATCCAAATTTGCAAGTGACAAACAGGAGGTAATCTTTTCCACTGTCAATTGTGGTGCTTTTACAAATTTTTGCCCAGAATAAATAAGTTTTATTTAATGAGATTCCCTTTAAGGAACTGCAAAATCTCAATTACGTCTTTTTGGCTGGGGTGGGAAGCATGGCCTCTATAAACCCATCTTCAAGTTCTCTCTGGTTGGAACCAGCCATCACCATCCAGCTATTGGAACTATATTTATAAGTATTGTTATAATTTTGTATAAACTTATTTCTTTTGGGGGCTGTTGCTTTTGTCTCCTCTTATTTACATAGCAACTTGTGTTAAAAAGATGAATGTTTTTGCCAAGATGTTTTTAGAGAATTTTTATATTATGCTATATATGGAACATTTTTTAAGTATTTAAAAAGGCTTTTTTATAAGTAGATTACAAAAGGGGATCTTTTATAAGTAGATAAAATTAGAATAAGGATCCCTCTAAAATCAGGAGCAAGACAAAAATATTCACTACTACTCCTCCTGTTCAATATAGTGCTTGAAATATTAGCCAGAGTAATCAAGCAAGAGAAAGAAATAAAAAGGATATATATAGTAAAGGAAGAGCTCAAATTGTCATTATTTGCAGGTTACATGATCCTCTTCCCCAAAAACCCAAAAAATCCTATCAAAAGGCAGCTACAAAAATAGCCAAAGTCAGAAATATAACAGGATACAAGATCTACACACAAAACTCAAAAGTGTGCCTGTATACTAATAATGAGCTTGATTGAGAAGGAAATTAGGAGAATAGTACCATTCACAATAGTTCAAGAAAAATTGTTTAAGAATTAGCATAATCAAGGAAGTGAACAACCTCTACAGTGAAAATTACATCACTCTTTAAAAGGAGATAGAAGACATCAGAAAATGGAAAGATTAGTTCTAGCATAGACAGAACTAATATAGTCAATATGGCTGTTCTTCTAAAATTAACACATGGATTTAATGTGCTCTCAATCAAAATAGCTACAGCATTCCTTACAGATCTAGAGAAAACAATACTAAAATTTATATGAGACTAGAAATAACCCAGAAATGCAGAAGCAATCATGGATAACAAAAGCAAAACAAGAGGCCTCAAAATCTCAATTTGCAGTTATAATATACACCTACAGTGTTAAAAAACAGCAAGGTTCTGGCACAGAAACAGATGTGTGAATCAACGGAACAAAATAGAGGATACATAAGCAACCCTAGGCACATTCAGCTATTTGATCTTTGACAAAGAGTGAAAAAACGTACATAGGAAGGAAGATAGCTTCTTTTTTTTCTTTTTTTTTTCTTTTTCTTTCTTTTTTTTTTTTTTTTTTTTTTTTTTTTGGCACCTGGGATTGAACTCAGGTCCTTGCTCTTGCAAGGCAGGCCACTGAATCACTGAGCTAAATCCCCAGCTTTTTAATTTTTTTTTAACGATAGCTTCTTAATAAATGGTGCTGAGAAAATTTGAATATCCACATGCAGAAGATTGAGTCTAGACCCATATATTTCACTGTGCATGAAACTAAAATCAAAACAGTACAAAGATCTAAATATTAAAACAGAAACAATCTGCTGGAAGACAAAATAGGTAAAATTCTTGAAGACATAGGTGTAGGTAAGGATTTTCTAAACCAAATCCTGGTGGCACAAGTAATAGTACCAAGAATCAACAAATGGAACCATATAAAATTCAAAAGCTTCATCACAGCAAAAGAAGCAATCAATAGTGTGAAGGAACAACCCATGGAATAGGAAAAACTTTTTGCCAGATATTATTTGGAGACAGGACTAATACTTAAAATACAGTGCTACCTCAGTTCACCAACATAATTCTTTCCACAATTGTGGACACAAATCAAATTGGATGAGAACCAAATCAAATTTCTCCATAAGGTCAACCATGAACCTAACCATTGAATACTTCAGCTCAGGAATGCTTCTGTTTGCAAAATTCAGTTCACAAACAAAAGTGTTTGCCAAAATAATGCTTCCTCAAACTCTGTGTTGGGTGACAAACACATCTATGCAATCTTCCTTGCACAAACACAAACACAGCCATCTTCTCCAAATTCATGAAACAGATTAAGTTTATAAGCTGAAGTATCACTGTACACAAAGAAATAAAAAATTAGACCCTCCAAAATAAAAGATGCAATCAAAAAAGGGGCTACTGCAATGTTTTTTGTTCGTTTGTTTGTTTGTTTGTTTTATGGTACCAGGGATTGAACTCAGGTCCTTGCACTTGCAAGGCAGGCCACCGAACCGCTGAGCTAAATCCCTGGCCCAGGGGCTACTGCAATGAATAGACACTTCCAGAAGAAGTAACAATGGGCAATAAATACATGAAAAAAATCAACAATGCTGGCCATTAGAGAAATGAAAATTAAAACAATACTGACATTTCATCTTACTCCAGAAGGAATGGTTTTGCATCTTGTAGGTCCAGGATCTAGGGGTCCCTGGATTCAACCCAGCTGGGCTTGTCTCTCTTTCTATAGTAGAAAGAGGAAAGGAAATCAGAGAAGACGAGAGCAAAGCACAAACCTTTATCGTGGGTATTGCAAGAAGAAGCAGTACAAACCCACTTGAAGGAGTGGGGGCACCCAGAGCTGTGTCCCAGCCGGGTCTCACTGCTGAGTGTGGCCTAGCTGTCCTGCTTCTATAGAGTTAGGGGTCCTATCCTCACTCCTCTCCTTAGGAGGATTACTACTTCATTGGTTATTCGACTTGTTGCTTGGGGGCTAGGTTTGGTGGGCTAATTTTGAGAGAGAAGCGGCTTACTTAAAGAGGAGCTTATGTGGGACAGTGAAAGTAGGGGTGAAACCACTGGCTGTGAGCTCAGCTGCTAGCTGTGGCACAGAAGCCATTTCCATTCTACTTCTTAAAGGGGCCCAGCTTTCTAATTAAACCATACCCAAGGGTCCCAATTGTCCTTACAGTGGCTATCCTGAAGAAATCAAATAACAAGTGCCGGCGAGGCTGCAGGAAAAAAGGAGCCCTTCTTCATCGTTGGGGGGAACGTAAATTAGTACAACCACTGTGGAAATGGCAGTTCCTCAAAAAATGAAAACTGAAAGTTCTATGAGATTCAGCTATTTCCCTTCTAGGCACTTTCTTGAAAGAGTCAAAGCATCACATTACAGAGATACATGCATACCAATATGCACAGCAGCACAATTTATAATAGCTAAAACAGGAAAATGGCCCACATGCCCAACAACACATGAATGGACAAAGAAAATGAGAAGAAATGAAGATGTGTTATGTGTATGTACCAGTTTTCCACAAGGAAGATAAACATTGTGCACTACACACATATACTGTGGTAATAAACTAAAAAGTAAAAGAAAATGTGGTATTTGTACCCAGTAGAGAACTGCTTTTTCATAAAGAAAGATAAACTTGAGCCGTTAGTAAGTAAATGGATGCACCTTGGGGACATAACATTAAGTGAAATAAATCAGATACAGAAGCTTAAATATAATATGGTTTCTGTTGTATTAAAAAGCAAAATATAAATCTTCTAGATGATAAAAGATAGACAATGGGAGTCAGGGAGATCTTTTTCAATTGGGAAGGAAGACAAGAGATGGAGAGGGAAGGGAAGCGAAAAGGGATGAAGAAAACTCAAATCTGGAGATGGAGATTTTGCAGAAGGGGAGGGGACCAAGTGGTGGAAGGAGCGGGGGAGGGAGGGGAAGCACGAAAAAGAATCAAGGTGGTTAAGTGCATGTCCCAATGCTCCACGGGATGAATATAATTATGTACTGCAAACCTGCAATAATAAAAATAAAAAATTTAAAAATTAGAATAAAAGACCACTGTCAAATTTTAGTTAGGTGATGTGATCCACTGCATCTCTGCTCGTAAAAAGTATCAGGTCATGTTTCTTTGTTAAAAAAGAAGATGGGGTAAAGTGACAAAGATGGCGGGGACCCAGCAGGTCTAACCCAAGACTTACTCTTAGAGCTCCACAGAAATTTGAGAGATGATGAAATGGAATGACTATTTTTGATGGTTGGATGATCTCTAATACTCTGCCTATGGCCACTTAAACCCACCCTCTGTGCTCCAGCAATTGCTGCTTTGCTCATATGTAGTTGCTATCATCTTGCTTTTTCTTTTTCTTCTCCTCTTCCCCTTATAAAGGGTCTCTGAAGTCTCTCGGGACCTTTCCTTTAACTCATATCTCACCCTATATGTCAGCTTACTCCGCATGCTGAAGGGGAAAACGAGGTTCAGTATCATTATGGCTCTCCTCCGTTTCTTCTGTGTCTTTGTGAGATCCTTAGTTTTTAGCTTATCTTGAGGAAAAACTCCATATTCAAATTCAGCCAGGTGCTTGACTTGCTACAAAGCACAGCACATTTTTGAGGAACTAAATAAATAATAAATAATGCCAAGTCTTACTTTGCTACACTTATGTGCTGATAATTTAGTATCTGCCTGGGTACCAGATGATGTCATTCCGGCAAGCTTTAAGACTTTCTTTATTACAGCCATGCTAGCATTATTTTTAGCACAGCAGGTGTCAAAAAGGTTTATTTTGAAAGAAAGAAAACATAAAAATGAATTATTTATGTGAGTTAAATCAAAATGTACTTGATATAAATGTTTAATCAGTTTTCCACCAACTTCTTTCCATATGCTCTGCCCTGCTTGATGGTACAGTTCTAATGGAATTACTAAATATATCTTAATAGCTCAGCACACAGCATTATGCAATAGTACTTACACTGGAGGAATTTTTCAACTTATATTAAACAGGTCAAATCATAGAAAATATCTGCTCACTGTTTTGACAGAAAATTATCATTCAATTGACATAGAAAAATTCAGTAAGTTTGACACTTAAAATGTGCTACGTTGACCATATTTAAAGTTTCTCATTCCTTAAAAAGATGAGAAGATTAGAAAATAACTTTAATTTTGACTGTAATTGCAAATGTTTTTCTTTCTCCCTGCTTTCATAAGTAATCAGCAGATTTGCTTTACTCCTGGAATATAAATGTTACAGAATTAAAATAAGAATTTCAAGAAAGACTACACTATGACTACAGGACAATTTCTATACTTTAGAAGAGACTGAAAACCAAAGGCAAAGCCAGTATTTGTATTCCATGCCAATTTTTTCAGTGAATTTCAACTAGTTGCCCCCATAAATCTATTCTTTGAATTTCCCACTCCTGAAAAAATTGGTAAAGTCCAATTCTTTGTTTTTATTATGTGCCACTTTTTCTGCCAAATCAATGTCTGAAAAAAGATATTTTACTTTTATATGTGGACAGTTTTTAAAGTTATAATGTGAGGGTGAATCACTCAAGCAAAGGGTCAGGCATTGATTTCATTTTTTTTTTTTTTTTTTTTTTTTTTTTTTTTTGAGACAGGGTCTCACTATGTAGTTGAGACTGAACTGGAACTTACTGTGTAGCCCAGGTTGGTCTCGATCGCACAGTGATCCTCCAAAGTGCTGGGATTACAGGTGTGCGCCACCACACCCGGCCGTGAGAGCATTCTTAAACTTTATCTAAGCTACGTTAGTAATCAGCGAGATTGTAATGTTAATAAATGTTTATTAAGGATTTTCCATGGGCCAGGAAATTAGTCAATGTTCTCTATACTGTATAAGATTTTCTCCATGTAAACTTGTGAGATAGGTAACAACAGTCTTATTTTCAGCAGAAATGTAGGAGCAGTAAGAAAGGGATCAATTTTTCTTCATAAAGAGAAAGCAAGGAGAGACATTAAAATGACAGATGAGTTTAAGAGATTGAAGATTGCTTTTTGGGTTTGAGAGATAGTGGATTTGAAGGGAGGTTGCAGAGAATAGGGTGCTCACTAGTGGAAAGTTCAGGTATGAACTGGTCATTGGGATAACCAGGTCGAGAGTCCTGGTGATGTTGGCAGGCTCAGGGAAAAGCAAATGATCAAGGTCATTCTTGTGGCAGTTTCTCATGGGAGGTAGGTGCAATAACTGGGAGAGAGCACCTCTCTTCCTTCTGAGGTCACTATGTGCAAGCATGGAACAAACCTAGAAAATTCAGGAACCGCCAGGGTCTACCAGGGAAGAAGCCAGAGGGGAGAAGGCCAAGGCAGGGAAAGAAACAAAGCAAGAGTGAGAGAATGCTTGTGCATGCATTGTGTGTGTGTGTGTGTGTGTGTGTGTGTGTGTGTGTGTGTGAGAGAGAGAGAGAGAGAGAGAGAGAGAGAGGGAGACTGAATCCCAATTTCAGCCCTTGAATATAGACAGATTTGAAGTTTTCTGGGATGTCAGCCACTGACATTTTGTTTCTCTTTTCTTGATTACTCTTAAGATGAGAATTTGTTGCCTGACTGTTAACAAGAAAAAAAAATTTGTGAAGAGTGCATTATTACCATTTTATGGATGAAAAATCTGAACTTTTGAAATATTCCTTTAAAGATGTATCTTTAGATCTGATATAGGCTGGTTTCTTTAGAAATTTTATTGAAACTTTTCTCAGTCATAATTTTTATATTTGAATCATTCATTCATAATTATCACTATAACTTTTTCTAATTATTTTTAAGTATTTTAAATTATATAGTAAATAGGCTGAAAACATGATCTCAAAATTATCTTTTGAAGGTTTTTTGTTGTTGTTCATTGTCCTAAATCACATAGAACTCCACCTGAAAAATGGTTTGTATTCACAATTTCTTCATCTCATGGTTTGTAGAACATTTGTAAATGAGATGTGAATATTTATAGACATTTGTGACATTACTACTGCATTTAGAAGCTTTTATACCAAATTATAGATTCATGTAAAGGTTATAAATTAGAAGCTTTACAGAAAATGTCTAAATATTTATGAATTTAACTACATTTAGGAATAAATTTGCAAATTTTACATTTGCTATTTTTTCACATTTATGAGCAAATATGAGTTTTCTAATAATCTATCAAAATGAGTCGGCACTCGGAAAAGCACAAGCCCCAGATGGAAATGTTGTCTTCGTTTGCTCTGAGTGTCTCCCTCCCGCTCTGCCTCTGTCTCATTCTCTCTCTCCTCTTCTTCTCTCCCTTCCATTCTTTTCTCTACAAGAAATAAAATATGCAAAATTCACCAGAGATTTCAGTGCTTCTAACATCCTTGGTATTTATGAACTGTCAATCATGTTATCTCTTTATTTTTAACTCTCTAATCTGTCATCCATCAACCATCAACGAAAGAAGAAAATTATACTCTGAAGTTCTTAAAGCATCATCACTAGGCGACTTAAATTATGTTAATTTCCCAGGGAACACACGTGGCATCGATTCAGGGGAAGACACCCATTCTTTATGAACACACCCCTGGAGAAGTGGACACAAACATTAACTTCCAGCTTCTCTGCTTCTGCGCACTTCATCATGAGGGGTGAGGGAATGAAGAGGCCATCCTAACTTCCGGCGGTTCAGCTCAGAAGACTCCTCCACCAGCTGACACCTCGTCACACAGTACACACAGCCCGTGTAGCTGAGCATCATCATCCGGGCCACCACAACTACCACGTGGCTCCCCCACCTAGGTGTCTCTCCTCCACCTCCAAAGACACTTGCCGTGGTTATCCCAGTAACCAATCCATTGCTGAACTTTCAACTAGCAAGCACCTTGCTTTTTGCCACCTACCTTCAAATCTACTCACTCTCAGGCTTTGATGTCACTGAGACTTCTAACACATAAAAACGATTTCATCATTTTCCCCATATGTCATATTACTGCTTTCTTCCTCACTCAGCCAGTAGTATGTGATCCATCTTTATACCTGTATCTATGAAGCACACTGTTAACTCCCTTGACCTTCTCTCCTTTTTCCATTTAGAGCAAATTCCAGCCTTTGATAAGTCTGAGTTTAGAGTTACTGAGCATTGGTGGACACTAAGGTACCACTGAGGCAAAAGCATCAAATTCCTACTCAGCAGTGCTGACTCACACCATGACCTGGACATGTGCCATCCTTCTCTTACCACCCTGGACTGGCTGAGGTCACTCAGGCAAAGCCAGACTATGATGAAATGTCCAACAAAACCGGATCAGGGATGGGCAGGGAAAGCGATGACTGTGAATTAGATAAAAGGAGGTGTCATGTGGCTTCTCCTCTCATGGACCTCCGAGAACATCATTGCATATTCCTTCTTTCTTCTGATGAGATGAGTTGCAGACAGAAAGCCTGGAAATTCTTCAGCCACTTTCTCATCATCAGGAAAGCTCAGCCCCTTCTGCTCCTTGCTAACACATTGAAAATAAAGCAGATTAAAAGACACGCGCATGCGCCCCCCCACACACACATGCGTGTGCGCGTGCACGTGCGTGGGCACACAACAAAGGTCCTTCATGATAAGTTTGAGTAAATGAATAATTTAGTGCTGAAGTTTCCTTACTTTTAGATCTTCCAGTTTTATTAAGCAATAATACCTTTTTTATTATTTAATCTAATATTGAGTTTTCTCTTATGTGCCATAAATAAAAAAATCCAAAATTGATAGACTTCCTCATTATAATCACTTTTTCACTTTCCAGAAATGCTTGGCTTATGTCTTAGTCACTTTCTTGTCACTCAGACCCAATACCTGACACCGATACCTTAAAGGAGAAGTCTAAATGTCTTGTAATTTTAGTCCATGGTCATCAGGCTCCAAGGCAGTAACAGGATGGCAAAAGGGCAGGACAGAGAAAAAGGTGCTCAACCCATGGCAGCCAGAGAGCAAAGAGCAAATGGAGGAGCCAAGGACAAGAATACACCCCTCAAGGGACCCACCTCTACCATCCCACCAGCATTCATCAGTGTGTTAATCCACCGATAAGTGCAGCACCCCCAAGACCCTATCACTTCCACACACATGAGAATTGGGGTGGGCAATTTATATTTCAACTATAACAGTTTCATAGTCTCTTCTGTCATCAAAGGTACATAAAAGTTTGTTGAATACTGTGAGATAAACTCTGTAATACTCCAGGATCTAGGTTGCTCCTTGAAGCTAGTCTGGAGAGTTCTGTGAAAGTAGTAACCCCTCGGTAGCGCTTTTCATGGTATTTGGGACATATATTTCCAAGTAGCTCTCACATCAAAATTACTCTTTTCTTCTTTGGAATCGAAGTAACATAGTCAACTCTACCCCTCCTATAAAAAAGGATGTGACTACCTTAGGAATAGGCATAGAGTACACATCTGAAGAGACCCATGTTATTTATTACATGTGTAATGGTGGATTTGTATTGTAGACACTAAGAAAAATGGCAGGGAATCTACATAATAGTAATAGCAGTGGTACCATTCATTTAGGCTCTATTATGTAGTGGCCGTTGCATATGTTGTTGAAGGTCACTGTATTTTTTGGTACTGGGGATTGAACTCAGGGCCTTGTGCTTGTGAGGCATGCTCAGAGCCCCTGAGCTAATCCCTGGCAAAGTCACTGTAATTCTCATCACAGACCCCAAATAGGCATCTTAACCTCCACTCTAAAAATGAAGAAAATTGAGGTGCAGTGTTAAATAACTATACGAGGCCGTAAAGATAGTGTAGCAGGTTGAACTGTGGCTCCCAAAACGTACCTTTGTATCTTTACTCCCAGAATTTATTTAGAAAAAGGACCTTTGAAGATATAATTAAGTTGAACAACTCAAGAAAAGATTTGTTTTGGATTTAGCGTAGGACCTAAATCCAATGGCTGATGTTCTTCCAAGAGAAAAACAGAGGGAGAGTCGATATGGAGATGCAGAGGAGGTGATGCGAAGATGGAGGTGGGGATGAAAAGATGCCTCTACCAGCCAAGGATTTCCAAGGATTCCTGGCAGTCACCGGGAGCTAGGAGAGAAGCAAGAAACAGATTGTCCCTCAGAACCTCTAGAAGCAGTCAAGTCTGCCAAAGCCTTGATTTTTGACTTTTGACTTCCAGAGCTGTGAGGGGGTAAACCTTTCCTTTTTTTAAGCCACCCGGTTTATGGAAATTCATAAAAGCTAAAATTCAAACCTCAGATGGCCCAATTCTTAAGAGTTCATGCTTTTGTCAAAGATAACACATTGAATAAATATTTGAAAAGTAGACTGAGATAAATATAGATGAGAGAATTGAGTATCTGTGGAATTATTGTAGATGTTCCAGGACAGAAATTATCCCTCTGGTTCCTGCTGATCCCACGGAGAAATCTAGAAGGACCTTTAGTGCAGGACAAGAGCAGTACTGAAGACAACAGCAAGGAGTTTCTACAAGTTTGTTATCCAAGAGAAATTGTAACAGACTCTGCAAACACTTTCCCTAAATCACCTCTGATGCGTGTGTGTATTGTTCACTACTATACAGACATAAACAGGCTCAGGTAGGCCTGTTTAATTGATGGTGTAACATTCTCTGTGTGTAGGTCTCGGCTAACATTTTTCACCGACTTTTCACTTACTTTTAGGAAAGGGATTTCACAGGTTTGAGTGATTCCTACGCCAGACACTTCAAATATTATCTCAGTCTTTGTAACCAGCAAGCTCTTTGATTCCATAAAATGAGAAAGCTGGGTAGGGATCTCCACAGCCAGTGTGGCATCTTTGCATAAATGACAAATACTTGTTCCAGGGCAGATGGCTTAGCAAGAGTAGCAAGGGGCTTAGTTCAGCTCCACTCGGCCCCTTGGCTGTGTCCACAAGCTCTTGTGCAAAGCCAGCGCTGCACAGCTGTCTCCAGCAGCCTCAGAGCAGAAGCCCAGAGAGGCGGGCTGGCAGTGCTCAGACGCTGCACTCAGTGTGCAGCCTGTGGTTTGAACCCACTTTCCTCCAACTTCCATATTTTCTGAGGAAAAATATACTTACATCATCTGTAAGTAGCTTCAGATTTTTCCAACAAAAGGCATTTAAACGGATAAATAGAAGTGACTGCTATAGTTGATACACTGCAGCAGACTGCAAAACAAGTAACACTTCCGGGAGATATTAGAAGACAGGCTCACCTTCCCTGGGCCGGCAGGACTGGCTATATAATTTGCAGGGCCTCATGCAAAGAAAAATGTAACCCTTATTAAAATATCATTAAAAACTTCAATAGGGCAATAACAGAGCATTAAACTGAGCCCAGAGCACCCCTGTGTATGAGCCCTGTGGAACCGCTCAGGTGGCTTGGCCACATGAGAGCATCTGGCTCGTAGAACAGCAAGGAAAGGGACCTTGGTTGAACACATCTCTCTCCTACATCAGCACGTTCTCCTCTGAAACTTCTCATGACTCAAATTCCAGTAGCACTAACACAAAATTGGATCAAGTTATATTTTCTCAAGTAGGAATGATCTTTCACGTCCCTTTACAGTTCTTACCCAGGTAGGATACTGCATTTTGCTGGGTGAGCCTCAGTACTACCTTGAGGTCAGTGACCAGGAATTCAAGTGCTTCCACAAAGATACGTTATTGCATTGGAATCTCAGTGATGCTAGCTACATTTGAATTGCCACTTAGATCGGTGTTTGAAAACTATTTTGAAAGATGTTAAAAGGTAATTTCATGAGAAAGATTTTATGGTCAAATGGCTGGAGAGGCTTTGTGCTAAGCAGAGTGTTTTACTCCAGGACAGTCCTGAATCTTTCATGTACTTCTGCACTGCAGTGGGCTATGGTGTGCAGCTTCTGTGCAGAGCGTCTTGGGCACCTGTCTGCCATGAAATACACTTTATGAAGCACTTTTTAAAAATGTGAAACTGCATGGCAGGCAGCATGCCAAAGAGGGCATTTTCAAGCTCCACAAGTCCAAGCACACTTGTTTAAGAACCTGCTTACCTGGGAACTTCCGATTTGGCCACTCTGTACTCATTACTCCCCCTCCCCACATCCCAGGCGGAGGTCGGTACACCTGTTCTCACAGTGTCCTGGCATTTGGTACTCAGTTTTCACCCAAGGAGCAGATTACGACTGTGAAGATAGAAGCCATTCTTAGCTAATCTTAGCTGTGGGGTTAATACCATAGTGGGGATCTTTCTGCCGTTTATGCCGATGTGCGCTGCTCAAAGATCCATCAAACACTCCAAATGAGGCTCCCAGAGTCTATGCCCTGGAACCCGCCAGCACCGTCAGAGCTGGCAACTTGCCTGGCTGCTCTTGTGTGGCCCAAGGCGAGTTGCATTCACTAAGACAAGTGGCTGCTGTGCTCTTCCCAATTTTAAATATGCCCACAGAGCAGAGAGGGACTCACAGTTTGATAGATAGCTATTTCATTTGAGTTAAGAGTAACTGAGTTTTCCATTCCACTACGTTTGAAAAACCCATCAGGCTGTAAGTACAGCCATCAACATACAAGTGCCAAAGCAACCCATGTCACCTGAGGCTCCAAGGAAGGGCAAACGACTGCAGGAAAATGTGCTTATCTCAGTCAGTGAGGTTCTCAAGAGGCCAGGATGAGGTGAGTAAATACACAAGCCATCTGGGATTGAACAAATGAATTCCCTCTCTCACTCTCTCTCTCTCTCTCTCTCTCTCTCTCTCTCTCTCTGAAGTTCATATGCATGGTTATTGAAATCACAAAATTATAATCGTGTGTTTACTAATATCTGAGCTATGATATACTAGCTAGGAATACTCAGATTCAGTACATGAGGTTTAAGCTAACTTCTCCTTCTTGAACTCATAAATCATTTAAATTGTTATTTCTAACTCCTTAGTCCTTTCAAAGGAGAATGGCAAACAATCTGATTACATTCAGGAAATTCCTTGCTGAACACGCCCATGATTTTTACTAGCATTGGTCTCTTGAGTAGCAAGAGCCAAACTTCCAATGATTTCTTAACCACAGATACTGGCTACTAAACTTTCATTGATTCACACCATGGCTACTGTTGGAAGTCCTATGGAATTAAATGCCTGGGGCTGACAGAGTCACATAGAAAGCTGTATCCTATTATTCACTCATTTATTCAACCCACGTTGAGCT
Source organism: Fukomys damarensis (assembly GCF_012274545.1). Classification (NCBI taxonomy): domain Eukaryota; kingdom Metazoa; phylum Chordata; class Mammalia; order Rodentia; family Bathyergidae; genus Fukomys; species Fukomys damarensis. The sequence continues at coordinate 21,906,771 of NW_022900917.1, read as the reverse complement.
TCTACTTGATGCCAAGAATTCTAACATGATGGACGAGGGTCCCGAACTCATGCTGTTGGTCAGCATCTCTGAAGTTGTGCTGTAGGGAATGTCTATGCAGGTGCTGTGACCAGCTCTCTGTCCCCTACTCCTGCTTTCCCATTCCCTTATCCTCAGCACTGCATGGCTTATGGCCCTGATCACTGGCTCAAGCCTTCCCTAATTCCTCAGCAATCTATAGTCCAGGCAAGTGTGCAGTCACATGTTGACAGTTCTCAGTATTAGGCTCTTGCTAGAATTATTTTAGGAGCGTGAGATAATTTAAGGCCAAGCAACTTAGCCTTGGTTTTATCTGCCTTATTGTTGCCAATAGTCCTGAGATATAGTCTTTCTTCCCCTGCTAGTAACCCAAGGCTTCTGGGCTACTCAGTCTAAGCCCTTCTTCCTTACTCTATATCAGCTCATGCTTTTGTATCTTCCTCCCTAGTTCAGATCTGCTGGGTTACCCAGGTTTGAAGTTGCATCCCTGCTTGACTAAAAGTGGCCCTACTGTGTTTGATTTTCACTCGGTAGGCAGAAGATCCTACATTATCAGCTAAGGCTGGAAATGGCAGCCAACCTCTTACACTATTTCCCCAAATTCTTTAGAGGAATAAGCATGAAACACATAGAAATGGAAATGTAGCTATCTAACATGGTAAAAGTAGATTTGAACCGATGCTAGGAAGTAAAGTAAAATGGAGTTCCAATCCCTGTTTGGTACTGCAGAGCTGTGGGACTCCAGGAGGAGTTCTGTGAGTAATCTTCTTCTTCAAAACAAGGGTAAAGGGGAGGGAATTTTTATCTTTTAAAATCCTAGCCTTTAAATAAGGTTAATCATTGGAGTTAATGGAGCAGCTAAGGCACACGGCCTGTTTAAGGGACATAAGGAAGTGGATCATCAGACCAAAACACAAACAAAAACACAACCATTTCAAGATGAACTTAACATGTGAAGTGGAAACTTTCAGTATATTCTTCTTTCTCCACACCTTCAAGTAGGTAGAAGCCCAAAGCAAGTTGACCCAACTGTTCTGTCACTTGGTAGACATAAGGGCCTGTTAATAAGCATGTATTTTAATAACACTGAATGCATAAATTCTGATTTTCTGCTTTTGCAATTGCAAATCCCTGGGCCTCTCCATGCCTTGGTTTCTCTGCCATAAAATGAGAGTAACAGTAGTGTCCACCCCATGGGCTTAAGGATCCATGATAGTAATTCAGTGGGCCAGCGGTGCACCGCATCCAGAAAATAACTATTAAAGGTTAGTTGCTGTTGTGAAGTAAATTGTCTCAAGGATTCTCTGGGTTGTTTCCCTTTATCATTTTTAGTCCATCCAATAACATCTGTCAGGAAGGCCATAGTGTCCTAGCTAAATGTGAAAATCTCCAGCCCTGATAAGAGAAGCTGCCAGATCCTGAAAAGCATTATCATATTAGCAAAACTGCCTGTCATTTCCTCACTGCACCTCGGAGTGTGCACCCTTTGTTTCTCCTTTCACTGTGTAATACTCAGATCAAAGCCTTCTTGCCCCGCTTATCCTCTAAAGCACGTCGTATCAGTAGGTTAATAGTTGAAGGTCACCAGCCTCCATCTCTCTGCACCTTGTCGCAGCCATGCTTGGTAGCAGCCGAGGCCCCAGCTGGCGTGGGGGAGGTGGCGGTGCGCACGCTGTTTGTGCGCCCAGCAGATGCAGAGAGCTTGGTGCAGTGATCTGGTGCACCTGTTGGTTTGTCACCATCTGTTAGCCAAAATGTTAAAGGGCCACACCCTTGGACGGCCAGCTGAGGAGAACTTAATCTCTTCCCTCCCAGACCTCCAAATACAGGCTGCTGATTGCAAGTTATAAATGAAGAGAGCCAAACACAAAGGAGAAACTGTCTGAACCCCGCCTTAGGGGAAACCTAATCTGTCATGCCCAGGTTTTGTTTTCTATGCTAACAAGAGAGGGCTTTTAAAATCAACCTAGATAGTTATTACCTGATAAGAAATCCTGTTATAAACTGCCATTTTAAAAAAAGAAGATATTAGTTTAGCATGGATACTGGTATTAAAAGAATTAAGGGGGATAGTATTTGGGATGAGTGCTTACTGAGGTGGAAATGGGACAGGGAAGCCAATGTCCGCCTCCTCTGTGAGAGACAGGACTGGAATCTCAGAGGCAAAACCAGCCCAAGATAAACGATGATAGGGAAGTTTAGGTCCCAGAGTCCCAGTGACTAGAGGAACATTCCCGTAAGGAGAGCCGGAGATTCGTATGACCTGTATCAAGTCATGCAGCCGGCCTTCCCTGGTCCCTTTCCACCACTTCCCACATCTTCACAGAACTAAGTCTCACATTCCGAAGGCTCAGAAACTACACAAGCTAATTGCATTTGGCCAGTGGGTGTCATTCAATAGTCAGGTACCACTTTGTTCAGCAGAACACCAGACATTGGGTTTTAAAAGCAACGTTTAGCTAGAATACACACCCAAAACTTTCTTGAATGTATAACCAGAAAGAGTCAGAGCCAGTGCTAGAAGGCATTCTTGTCTTTACTGCGAATAAATAGGGAGGGAGAAACTGATTTCCATCCAAAATTGTAAAACAAAGGCTTTTACTTTATAGCTCAAAAATAACTTTTAAGTTAGAAATGACTTCATTTAGCCAACAAGTTTGGTTTTTCATTTTTAAAAAAAAAATTGAAAAATCATTCACTAAATCTTTTGTACACTCCTATACCTTTTATACAGATTCTCTGCCCATTCTTAACAAACTATCATTCAAGCTAGTCCTTAAGGAATATGGAATAGAATTAACACCTCTATACCAATCCCATTAGTGTGCTGTTAAATTAATGGGCTCATTTCTGCCCTCCAGCAAGATGTGGATTATAATCTTGAGACAAGCTACCTTTAGGCAGTAGGCAATCACTTTAAAAACCTGAAAGCAGGGAGCATATGGCACACTGCACAATATAAAAGTGTTTGAGAGGTACAAGTTTCCACCCGCCATGATACATGCCCAGTTTTAAATAAAACATAGCGTCATCTGGTTCACACTTAAACACCGAAATTGAAATTATTGGCCATACTGTCATTTTCAAAACAATAGCTAATGGTTTGCACATGTGCTGTTTACAGATCCACAGCCTGTAAACACAGTCACCAACCACAACTTTGCAAAGGTAAATGACAGCTTGAAAAATATCAAGTTCCCAGAACTCCTGGGATTTCCTCATTTTCCCTCCCTTTCATTCATTCTTTCCTCTCACTCCCCTCTAGAGTTCCCACCCCCGACTCTAATCATAGACACAACAGAGCTGCCCCTGCCTGCACATGCGCACCTTCCTAACCATGTTCCCCTCCCCCCATGACACATTTTCCTGCTGTTGAGACCAGCTGGCATGTATTAGTCATGCTGAAGCACGTCATGTAACACAGCAAAATATCAGGCGGCCCAGTGTCATGGGAAAAGTGAATCTACTTCATTATCTACCTAGGGAAAGGAAACAGAACCATCACTTAAATGGGCCTGGTCTTCCCTTCTGTGTTGTTAATGTATATTCTATTAGTTTCATTAATGACGTTCTGAGACCTGATATAAGTGAACATGGATATTAGGAAAGCTTCACTGGTTATACCATAAAACATACCTATGCTTGATGCCTTTTCTACCCTTTTTCTTCATATACATATTCTGTAAATATTCAAGAATTTTTATTTACATAAGTAGGGAAGAAAGACACCATTACCAAAGGAGAAATTGGCAAGTCTGTGCCACACGATATAGTAATATTATAACACATTGCTGTGGACATTTACCTGGGATAAACAATAATGTGTCATTTAGCACCACTTCTCTCTCTCTAATGTGCATTCAAATCACATGCAGAGCCTACCCAGGAATGAATAGTGCTCTTTTCCCCAAACCACACTTTGATTAGCAAGGCTCTATACAAAGTTCATTTTTTAGGACAACTGAAAGAATATGTTTTGATAGCACTACCAAGTAATGACACCAATTAAAACTGACCTAAATGAGTTGGAAAATGCCAAAAATACTATGTTTTTAGTAAGTTCATCCTCACTGAACTCATGCTGAGGCTTGGTCTTCAGGGTGGGTGTAGAGAGATAGTGGGTTTTTGAGAGATGTTTTGGGTCTTAAGGGCTCCACTTTCCTGAAGAGATAAGTGTTGTTCCTTTGAGAGCAGGTTAGTCATCTATGAGCAGGTTGTTATAAGGTAAGTTTGGCTTCCTCAGGGGCTTCTTGCCCTGCAAAAGTGCTCTCCATACACACATCCAGGGCTGTTTTCTGCTTCTCTGTCAAGTAGCACAGGGCCTAACCAGAAGCTGAGCAGAGGTTGGTGCCAAGTTCATCAACCCATAGGACTGTGAACCAGCAAACTTCTTTTCTTTATAAAGGATCCACCCTCAGGTATTCTGTCACATCAACACAAAACAGGCTGCAACAGAAAACATCATTAAGACCTAGGTGATGATAAATGGAAGGGGCTATCTCAGGATTTTGGGGAGTAGTTGGTGAGTGGAGAGAGAAAGACCTAGGGAAAAAAGTGTTAGGAGAAGACAAAGAGTATGTCTACGTTATACGTTAAAGTCTGTTTCATTCTTTCTTTTTCTTTCTTTCTTTTTTTTTTGGTAGTGGGGTTAGAACTCAGGACCTTGTGCTTGCGAGGCAGGTGGAGAAGCCACTAAGCTAAATTCTGGGCTGTTTCATTCTTAAAGATCTGAATATGTCTGGAAACCATCCAAATGCTCTCAGAGACATCACATTTTGGTATCTTAGAGTTTTTAGTTAGAGAAGTAGATGTACAGAGTGGGTTTTCATAAATGAATAAATGATACCATTTAATAAAGAAGAAGTAAAACTAGTGTTGGAACTTGTTTCTGGTTTAGAAGCAGCATCTGTAATGAAAGAGAAAAATCCATGGAGAGAAACAGGAACATGATTTTGCCAATAAAAGATTGTAATGAAGTTATGGTAATGCAAAATATTAGGTTCTTACTGTTCCTTGAAATGATTTACATCTGGTATTCCTTTTGTCATTTTTCTCACACCACTAATTATGGTACTTTAAAAATATTTTAGAGTTACACAGTCATTTTGTTTTTATGCAACATTTTAAAGAGAGAAAATTATTCACAAATTATAAAATGTCAGTCGGTACTCTCCTTCAGTCTACAAAACAATGACTTTTAACTTCTTATATTGAAATTAAACATAAATGTGGGTAATTAAAACTAATCTGTGAAGCATCTTGCTTTTATGTCTTAAATTGCATTGTGGTATTAGTTTCCTCAGGCTATCGCAACAAACCACCAGAAACTTGGTGGCTTCTCACAGTTCAGGAAGCTAGATCTCAGACATCCACAAGGCCACACTTTCTCTCAGGGCACTAAGGAGGAACCTTCTGTGTTTCTTTTTAGATTCCTGGGTACCAGAAGCCCTGCCTGCTCCTTGGCTTAGGTGTATCATTCAATCTCTGGCTCCATCCTCACCTCGTGTTTTCTTTGTAAAGTCCTCACTTCTTCGTATGAAGTACCAGTTGTATTGGATTAGGGCCCAGCCCAACCTAGGTGACCTCATCTTAACTTGATTATATGTTAAAAGTCCCTGTTTCCAAATAAGATCAAATTTAGAGGGGCCAGGGGTTAGGATTGCAACATGTATTTGTTGGAAGACAACATTTAACCCATCACAGGTATTGCCGCATAGACTTTTTGTGCTTCTAAATGTAAATTCTCCGGGCTTTCTTAATGTTACCATTTTGAACGATGAAAAACTGGAGTGACAGTTTTTTTATGCTAAAATGCTAAGATCATGAGGGGGAAATGAACATGGAAAATTTCACTTTTTATTTGGTAAGTAAAAATTACATTTATTTGTAGTATACAGCATGATATTTTAATAAACATACACCTTGTGGCATGGGTGAACCCAAGCTATTTAACATATGCAAAGCCTCATACTTCTCATTTTTAATGATAACACTTAAGATTTATTCTCTTAGCAGTTTAATACAGACAATAGATTTTTATTAATTATACCTACCGTGGTGCATGAAAGCTCTTGAACCGGTTTCTCCTGTCTAAATGAAATTCTGTGTCCTTTGATGAACATCTCTCTAATCTTCCCTCACCTTCTGATGACCACCATTACACACTTTGTTTCTATTGTATGTACTCAGCTAGAAATATTTAACTTTTAAACATAAGAATATTAACTGATTAGATGTATAGTAGATATCAGAAACATTTGCTGTGTTTTAGAGCTCACAATTCACAATGTATGAAGATTTGTATGTATTTCCATCTGGCAATTGTTCACTGGTGTTAATGGCTACAACTGGAAATGTAGTTGAGTGTTCACTATATTTAATAGTTAATAGATAGTAGTATCTGAAGACATCCCATCATTTTGATTCCCTCTATGTTCTGAAAGGTACACTCTCAACACATCTTTATTAAATAAAGTTGAATATTTTCTTGTGTCAAGTTATACTGAATCATTCTGGAGGCAAAATAAAATTTGTTTAATCATCAACATCTGAGCATATTATCCCAGACTTAGAGAAAAATGCTTATCAGAAAAGGTGAATGACATTTTAGTCAATATTTACTGCTTACACTGTAATCTGTCACTATCATTAAAATATACCATAAACAATAAATAAATGATATTCCAGGCTCATCTTTTTAAGTTTTAAAATCTGTAAGCATGGGCTGTGGGTGTAGCTCAGTGGTAGAGTATTTGCTTAGCATGTCAGAGAACATGGGTTTGAGCATTAACAGAAAGGAAGGAAGGAAGGGAGGGAGGGGAGAGAGGGAGAGGAGAGAGAAGAAAGAGACAAAAGGAAGAATAGAAGGCAGAAGCTGTAAGTGAACTCTTTTATCCTACAGGTCAAGTCCAAATCACTCAGAAAAGTCATGATGCTAGCTAATGCCGCGTTCCACTTGCTCAGTTATGAGATATTAACTCAAACAAGTCACTTGCACAATGACCCCATGATTTGTGGAAGAAAAGGTACAGAAATTTGATATGAAAACATTTGGTTTAATATCCTCCCAGAATCCTTCTGGCAACCTCTCACCCCCCTTCAACCACACACATGCAAAAAAGTTCAGAGAAAAATCTTTGTGGTTAGGATTTAAAAACTCATCCTGAACTTAAAGCTAGCAAATGTCAGCAGTTTCACGTTAGTTTGTCCTAATGCTCTCAGAAATCTAAACGATGATATCTTGCCACATTTAAAATTCTTCCCCGCTCGCTGCAGTCCCTAATAATATCCTGGCCATGTACCTTCATCTATATTCATGAGAGTGCAGATGCAGCCAAATTAGTGGCAGCAAAGCACATTTTACAGTGTAGAAAATACAATCTGGCTTCCTTTAAACATTTTTTTGACAAAAAAGTTTTACTGAAAAAAAAAGAAAGAAAGCAAACCAGACAGATTTAAATTCACCACCACCCGTCGGAGGAGTCTGTTACAAATGCACAGCTGGCTTGATGATGAGTGACAAATCAAAAGTCAGAGAGAAACTTCCCGATCCTCTGAGCCCTTGCCACCCGATTAGCAGAAGAAAAACAGGGCAGATGGAGGGAGACGCAGCAGTTCGGAGGGAACAGATGGCCACTACGAACTTGATATATGAAATTAATAACACTTTCTCAAATACAATTAGTAACAGGAATACATTACCTGAATTTTCATAACTGTGAGCAAGCTGACATTAAATGAGGGTTTTCACATTAACAGTTGATGTGGCATTGATATTTGGAGGGAAATAAAAATATATAGCAGTAAGAGAAACCTCTTGCATTTTGGTGCCATTGATCAGGGTGCTGTGACATCTGAAAGGAGAGTTGCTATTCAAAGAAATTCCATATTTAAATTTCACTAATTGGGATTTTTTTTTCTAATGTAGCCATTTGGGCCACATAATGTATGAGATACTTAAGAGCCTCACAGATGTATACAGAATCCATTGCCCTAGATGAATTGTTCTTTAGAAATAAATTAACCACAACACATCTCCTTACCCATAAACAGGGGAAAAAGGCAAACAAAAGCAGCCAGAAGACAGTAAAACTGTCAAGGTAAGATGAACTCAATGGCTGGCCTTGGAGTCTTTTAGGTTTTTTGTTTTTTTTTTTAACTATTAAAAATACCCAAGTAATCCTAATAAAGCCATTAAACTTTTTCTAGTCTGATGTCCCATCTCTAGAATAAGCAAAATATTTATGTTTTGTTTGAAGCATTGTTGAGCAAAAGCTATTTTTAATTCAAAAGCCAGGCTGATGACACTTCTGGATTGTGTTAAGCAGCCTCTGGGAAGCTGAACATTCATGTGCTGGGAGAGGTCAGCCCGGAGCAGGAGCTTCCAGGGCTCAGGAAGAGGCAGAGGTGATGATGATGGAGCCCAGCTGGATGAGCCCAGCCCTAGCCTTGCAGGAGGCCAGGGAAGCCAGGTGTCATGAGATAAAGCCATGTAGCAGCTGTACCAGCGTTCTGATTGCAAGAAAGACCAGACCTACCCTTATAGGTGAGGGGTGCCCCAGGGTCAAGGCCTGCTTTAGGTGAGGAGGAACGTCTCTGGAGAAGTACACACACTGGGCAAGATCCAGGATCACAGCCACAATAACAAGCATGCCATTCACCTACACTCCTCCAGTGTGGCAAGAAGAATCCCTCCTGAGTTCCAGGAAGACAATCATTAGTTCTGCTACAGCAAGGGGACAGCTGGTGTCTGCAGAAATTGGCAGAGCCAGAAGGTAAGGTCACTTCCTCTTCCCTGAAAGGAATAGCCTGGTTGTTCAGGTAAGAGAAGTCTCATAAAAGAGACTCCTCTCTGTCACAGAGCTGACACTATCCTGTCTGTATTTCCAAAGATTGTCTGAGACAAGAGTCTGTCTCCTAAACCATCCCTAAATAAAAACAGTGAAAAGTTATCAAGTCAGGCACAACTGAGAAAGTCTGGAAGGGTTGAGGGATCTGGAACACTTGATTATGTGTCAACTAATATTTACTAAGTTTTAAGTAATATCTGAAGTGAATTTATGGTTTCAGAGGCAAAGTCAAACAGCAGTTACATTTTGTCAAGTTACTTCACAAACCTTATTCTAACAAGTTACTATTGATAACCAAGAGTAAAAAAGGTCAGTACTAAATAGTTTCAGAGGTTTCAATCTCCTCCTAAAGAAGGGAATATGGTTTTTCAAGGACATATTTTCCATAAAAAATAAAATCATTAGGTTAGGCTACAGAATTGAAGATATGTATGAACTGGGTAGGCATGTTTCTTAGGTTGGGTTTCCCTAGAAGCAGATGTGATATAATAGTTTGAGTAGAACTCTCATTTAGAAGGTGAAAGAATATACCAGTGTGGGTGCACGTAGGGAAAGTAAGACTGGGAGTGAGGAGAGCCAATAAATGTCACATTCTCAAACAAGTCACCCCAGCAGGTGATTGTTGCTTGATCTCAGTGGGAAAACCCCAGGGTTCCATGTAAAACACTTGTTCCAAAGTTAACCCGCCAATGAGTGAGGGAGCTAGGGAATCTGTGCACCAGTTCCTGTCCGGCATTGGCTAAGGCTGCTCCTGGGGGCTGTTAATGCAGTTGAATTTTTGGCCTGTGCAGGGGGCAAGCAGGCTCCAGAAGCAGGAGAAAATCCTAAGGCAAAGAGGAGCAGGTATCAGCAGTTGGAAGTTGGGTTGAGACACCTCAGTGTGGCATGAACAAGGTCCACTTGCAACATCTGCTACAGGGTAGTTCGACAAACTCCCCACACAATAGCTCTTGTTCTACTGGATTGTACAACACGAGCCTTTATATATCCTCATCTTCTCACTATGGAAGTGGGCAGAATCTACAGAGCATTCAGAGGTCAAACTATTGCTCTTGCCCCTAAGAAATGCCCCTATTACAGCTTCCACAAATAAATGCAAACCAAATCTTTAGTTCCACTCATCGGGGCACGTCTGGGCACTACCTGAGCTGTCTCCAGCCTCCTAAAGGAAATCCTCCTTATTTTAGGAATGGTTTTCGCTCCACAGTTGGCACTGATGATTCAGTATCAGTAGTGGGGCAACAGAGGAGACAGGAAATGTATTCTAGATTCGCCTAACATTTTAGTTAGGGGAAGGAGAGGATTCTGACTTCCCTTATGTTTTTTATCCTTCAACTGGAAGTACAAATTTGGGATCCAAGAGGAGATCTAACTAGAATTTCCTTTTACACCCCCTCCCTTGGAGTATGGAAGAAAGTTTCTCCCTCTGAATGGAAACGTACGTATTGAAGAGACCCAGTAAGCAGACTATCTTAATAGAGGGGCTTTAAATTAGGCAAGATAGTTGCGAGTGTTTCCCATTCTCTGTTGATGCTGATAGGCAGTGCACTGTGCAGAAAAGGTCCTGACAACCTTGACATGCATGTCCTGTGTGCTGTTAGGCTCATCTGCTTTATGACAAAAAAAGCCTCATTAGGTGGGAATGCTGCACAACTTGAGTGTCATTTAGAGATTTTATTTTTCTCAAGGATTCCCTAAACATTGATTGCCTCCTGTCATTTAGTTTGTTCTCTAAATGTAAACATTTCAAATTTGATTCTTAAGAAGTGATCCTTATTTGCTCAATCATTCAACAAATATTTGTTGAGCATGTCTTGTATGGCAGGTACTGCACCATATAAACACTTCAGATGAAGATTTCTGCTCTGTGAAGTTTGCATTACTCCACAAGGAGGTAGATACAAGCAAAAAGTACTGAGAAAGTTAGGAAAGAAGAAGGCAATACGTTCCATACATTAGAGAAATTATGTAGGGCAGGTGAAGACCTAGGAGGAAGTTTTCAGGAGAGGTATTTTGGTAGTTTCTGACGTACATATAATGCATTCTGCCATTATAATTCAAAAGCAGTCATAGGCAATAAATAAATAATGGGCATGATTGTTCTGGTAAAACCTTATTTGATAAAACTAACCAAAAAAAAAGTGGTCCGCATAGTTTTGCGCGACCTGAGTGAGATGGAAAAGGGCTAAGGAGGGCCAAGGATTTAGCTAAGTGCTGCTGCTTCCTGCCTTGCAAGTGGGATGTCCCAAATTCAATCCCTGGTCCAAAAAAAGAAAACAAAACAAAAGAAAAAGGGCTAAGGGAAGAATAACTCAAGTAGAAAGGATTACATGTCTGGAGGCCCTGAGATGGTATCTTCAGTGGCAAGTATGCATTCTGAAGTCAAGTGAGCAAAAGAAAGAAATTAGGAAATTGGATCCAAATATGTGGTGGATTATGTTATTGATCATAATTATCTACTCCTCTTTGTATACACCTTTTTGGCCATAGGATACTATGGCTCCTTTTTAAAAAGTATAGTATATTTCCTTGGCATGGACTTTGCATTTAGTCATGTCATGTTACTTGCTCTGCTCAATGGAACAAGGTAGAGTGGCAATATGCCAGTTCTGAGTCCAAGCCCTAAGAGACCTTGCCTGTTTCTGCTGTCTCTCTTACATATTTGCAATTATAGAAGAGACATCCAGCCAAGGAACCCCAGGGGAGTCCAGCCTGGATCAGTCAACTCCCAGCCAAGCTACAGACACATAATAATAGTGAATGTTGCTGTAAGTCACTGAGTTCTTAAGTTTTCTGTGGCATACAAACAGTTAAGTGATAAGACAAGTATGCAAGTGTCATGTGAAGGTAGTTTTGTAGCCATCCTAAGCACTTTGATCTTATTCTGTGAGAAGGAAAACCACTTGGAAGTTGAGAATAGAGATAAGGTAAGACTTGGTTCATGTTCTAGATAGGTGGCTCAGGTTACTGCAGAACCGTGGTGGCAAACCCGTGGCATGAGCAGACTGTGTGTTGTAATTGAAAGCTCTAAAAGTTTCACCATTACTTCTATAGGAAATTGACTGGAAAGGAGGCAGGCTGAAATTTGGGGACTCATTAATATTTTTTTAAACTAACAGATGATAGATAAAATTAAAAAAGTAAAGGAGAACCGAAATTATTTGGGGAGAGGGGTAAGGTGGGAAGTAAGAGAGCACAAGAAACCAAGATTGAGACCTAGTATCTCTTCCTCGTCTTAGAAACACACCAGTTCTACTGGACCAGGGTCCAACTGTATGATCTCATTCAACCCAAATTACTGCTTGAAAGACTGTGTCTCCAGGTGCAGTCACACTGGGGGTTAGGGCTTCAACTTACGAATTGATTGAGAGGGTGTAATTCAGTGCATAACACCTAACTTTATTTTTAAAAATACCTAGTAGTATTTTATAATGGAGTAAAGCAATTTGAGTCCTACTCCAGTTAGTATCAACATCTTTGTTCCCTTCATGTCAACATTTACAGAAATGCTGTATATATTGCATACTGTATTCTCAACTTTTCCAGTAACGTTTCTTTTCTATCACCCAACTAAACTCTTCTCTTTCTCTCTTTGGCAACAGCACAGACTACTAACAAATGAATCCCCAGTTCTTTTCCCTTCCTCTGCTTTCATGACTGCTGTTCTGATTTGGCATTGAGATCCATGTTGAAACTTCCTCTTCTGTTGACCAAAGTGACCCTAAATACTCCCTCAGCCACCAACTTTTCTGCGCTCTGCTTTGCTGGCTCTTCTATTTTACCACCGGGTACTGAGATGCCTCAGAATGTTGAGCCAGACCTGCTGTTCTTGTCTAGAGCTATCTGGTGGCAGGTGACCACATTTAGTTTTTATACCTTTACATAAAAATTATAGTTTATAAGCTCCCTGGTGTATGTATTCAACTGCAACCTTTCCATTTCCATTCATATTTTTTTGGGTGTCTAACTGCACCCCTGATTTCTCTAGGTAAGTGGTGAAAGACTTCTCAAACTCATCAAGTCTAAAACGGAATCCTGCATTCAATCAAATGGATACATGAACCAGTTCCTCTACCCCAGTAAACCACCATCATCAGCTCAACTCTTTAAGCCTAACACTGATGCCTTCCTTATGTCTACTCGTCCTCTCACCCTTCGTGTTGAATGTATCGGCACATCCTATCAGCTGTATCCTCTCTTCTATTTCAAGTACTTGGGAACATGTCCATTTTTACTATCCACTGCTAATTGAAAATAAAAACTACAGATTAATTAAAAAGTTGCTGGCACTTTAGGTTAAGTATACAACTTTGCAAACTTCCTTGCAGCAGGTCACTCACATGGTGAATAAATGAAGAAAAAGTGTGGTGACACGCACCTGTAATTCTAAAACTCTGGGAGGCTACAATCAGAGGATAGCAAGTTTGGGCCCAGTCTGGGCAACTTGGCAATTTAGCAAGACCTTGTCTCAAAATAAAAACTAAACAAAAGACTGAGGACATAGCTCAGTGTGAAGGCCTTAGGTTCAATCCCCAATCCCCTCTCAGAAGAAAAAAACAAAACAAAACACTGTAATAAGTAAAACTTTCTCAGATTTTTCTAAGAATACAAAATATGAGTGGAAAAAATGCTATTTAAAATTTTGTTGTATTTATTGATATGTGGAAAGTCAGTAGTATTTAGCAGAAAAGAAGATGTCCAGGACAAAATATTTTTTGGAAAATTTATACTATTATTCAGTTGGTTCTGAGATTATAATCTGAAAATCCTAGAAGAGCAGCTAATGTTCTTTTGAATCTGAAGGGAAGCTATTCCTGCTAACCAGGCGCAACTCTTGCTACACAAGATTGAGCCCTGTACAGAGGAATATCAGAATATTTGGGAGCAGATACTAGGCTACTGTGTGGAGTTCCTCAAATGTAACTACCTGACTTATATGGACATGAGCTATATCACCGTTAGCATTGTACCAAGATCAACAAAAGCTATTTTAAAAAAAATAGCTATAAGTAAACAGTTATTTTAAATACCCGTAAAATCATTATGCAGTACTAGCCAATTACAAGTCTGCTTTCAGTGAAAAAAGTGCCAAGAACCAACCACAGAGTTGAATCAGAATGCAAGTTTAATTGGAGACTGCAGGCCAGCAGCCAATTTAAAGACTCTTTCCAGAGCTGGTCAAACTCCCTATTGAAACCCTGTTTGATTCACCTTAGGTTTGCCACCGCTTCAACAAATGGAATTGCCTCCTCCATGTCAGGCTTAAAGACGTGGTGTGTCTTGCGTCACTCTCACCACTGCTTAGGGTTAAAGGAAATTAAGAAAATCCAGCTGTCTCTAGGAAAGCTGTGCAATTTGCCAAGCCCCAGTGCAAAATAAAAATGTGGGCCCCTTGTTCAAAATGCAGGAAGAAGGTGTTGGTAAAAGTACCAAGGCACAAAACTTTTTCCCTTTTGCTGAGGCCTCTCTATGGGTGTCTGCCTCCCGGTGTTTAATGTTAGCTTTTCACTCTCCCTCCAGCAGCCAATATGTTCAAGGCAGGCACAGACCTTACAGGCACCTGGACCACCAGATCTTGGCCTATAGCTCTCCTTCTTTGTCCTTTGCTCCAGCCATGCATGGGTGGCTGGAGGGATTCCAACCTGGAGGGGGGGGGTGCTGTTAGGTACCTTGTTCAGGTGTGAATAAGAAGCTTTCCTCTGTGAAGCTTCTAACCCAGGGTGAGGAGAGCCACTCCAACACCTGCTTGGAAGTCCTGCAGGGTGCAGGTTTCCCTAACTCCATCTTCTCTCTGCTTTCACAAAGTACCCAGAGGGATGAAATACAGTGACAGAATATGGGCCTCCCATCTGACTCCACCCTGCCCCTTGATTGAAAGTAGCCATGGTATGGGACAGGCAAGGGGAAAACTGGGGCCCAGGACTCAGAAGAGGGGACCTGGCTGCCACAACCCATCCCAGAAAAATGAGAAAGTAGCAGGTGGTGCCCCTAATTTCTATTGTCCCATCAGACTTCATTGACAAAATACAAATTCAAATTCAAAGATGAAAGTATTAATTATTTTGACATTAACTGTGGAACATAGCAACCCTGGCCTGGGGCCTTTGCAGACAGCCCTGAGCCCTGCATTGTCGTGTTAGTAAAGCTGACCCTGGCACAAGCCGGATTTGCTGGTGACATCCGGTATCTTGATCCTGGCAGGCCTCACGGAGCAGTGTGCGCCTGCCAACTCTGACTCTCATCCAACATATACAATCTTATTTCTGAAAAAGATGTTTGTACCTGAGAGAGAGAGAGAGAGAGAGAGAGAGAGAGAGAGAGGAAAAACAAAAAAGACAAGGCATTTCAGACATTTAAAAATCAGTCTACCTTTTATTTCATGGATTTATAAACATCATACATAGCAGTACTAGGGAAACAAGAATGACTTAATTTGGAGTCTGCTTCTAAGCAGTGCCATTCTAATCAGAATGTAATTAAGGCATTGCTCCAAGCAGTCTTGGCTGGGTTCAGTGAGCTTAGACAGATACGGTTCTAAGAGTTCGATCCAGCCTGCACTGGATTAACCGTCATCAAAGCCTCACAGAGACTGGTTTCCTTCTCT
Source organism: Fukomys damarensis (assembly GCF_012274545.1). Taxonomy (NCBI): domain Eukaryota; kingdom Metazoa; phylum Chordata; class Mammalia; order Rodentia; family Bathyergidae; genus Fukomys; species Fukomys damarensis. Next base: position 21,891,300 of record NW_022900917.1, on the reverse strand, counting down.
TCTTTGTGGCTCCATTTCTTTCATCAGTATTGTTGTTCAAATCCTACTCTGCAGGTCCCAGTGTCATCTTTTATGATCAATCAGTTCACACATTTATACGCTTACAATGTTCTCAATACTCTTTGGATGATAATTTTCGATATAGTACACATTTGAAAAACCTACTTAAAATTTAAATTTGACAAATAATTTTTAAGTTGGTTTTAATGGCTTTGCACATATTCTCTCATAGTTTCAATTCTTTTTTGTTTGGTACTATGGCACTGCTTTCTTTGGATAATGATTAGGAATAATCCATTCTATTTCTTTTTTATAATTATATATACAGTCATATACATATACATATACATATACATATACAATGATTTTATATATATATATATATTTATCGAATGTTTATTACTTGCCAACGACAGTTAAACTCATTTTGTCTTCACAGCAACCCTGTGAAGTAAATATTCTCATCACTGTTTTCCATGTGAAGAAACTGAGTTTGAAAGTGATCGAGCAATTTGCCTAAATCCAAGCAACTAGTAGGTGGCAATAGTTACTGTGGCCTTACTGTGAGCCAAGTATCATACTAAGTATTCTATCTATGTTATTTCATATGATCGCTACAACTATCCTTTGTGATGTAGTATAATCCTCATTTTACAGATGAAAGATTTGCGACTGGAAGGGTTGATTTTAGCAAGCACCTTTATACCACTAGGTAGAAGAGCTAGAATTTTATCATAGGCATTTGGATACCTAAGCTGGTGTTTTCATTCATTACACTAGTTGCAGAAATTTACATTTTATACAAATATCAGAATAACATTTTTCTTCCCCCTCATTCCTCCAAAACCATATTCTCCAACAAGAATGAGTGCAGAATGTTCTCTCTTCCCTTGAAACCTTGTGGGCATTAGGACTGCCTTGATGCAGGAATGTAGTGTGTCGTTCAGGGCTGGGTTATAAGAATCATCCCTGGCTCTCTCTCTTAGGGTACTTATCCTTGCTGTTCAGCTACTGTGGAAGGCAGAGTAATAACTCCCCCAAAGATGTCAATGTCCAAATCCCAGGGACCCATGAATGAATAGTTTATTACATGGCAAAAACAACTTGGCAAATGTGACTAATTCAAGGTCCTAACATGTGGAAAGAGGCAGAAAGTTCAGTCAGAACGAAATGTGTCTTTGGAAGAAAGGCACAGGGGAAAGGCAATTGAAAATAGAAGTAAGGGTCCATGAGCAAGGAATGCAGCAGCCTCTACGAACTGGAAAGAGACCCCCGATTCTTTAGAACCTTCATAGCTCTAGGGAATGGAACGTAGCCTGGTGACATCTGGATTGCAACCCATATTACACTCCAGGACTAAAGAACTATGCAATGATAAATTCAGTATCTCTTTGTGGCAATTTTAGAAAACTAATACAGCCTATACGCTGTGAGGAAGCCCAGGCCCCTCAACTGACAACCTCAGCTAAGGCTGCAGCCCACATCCAGTGTCATTTCCTAGAAGACGAATGCAATTCCAATGAGTCCGGCTCCCACCCTCCACTGGGCCTGCTCAAGCGGCTGTCAGGACGATCTAAACACAAGGTTCCTTCCTACCTTACTCCGTGTGCTGCTGAAACCGTGGACACATTCCAGCCTGAGACTCAACTGTTACTGTGTTTCATGATCACAAATTCCAAAGATCCTTGACCTCATCTTTACTGCTGAGAATTTCCTCTCCTGAGGAAATAGAGCACAAGACTACTTTTAGGAACAAGATGCCAGCATACTGTGGTCACTACATAAGGATGAACAGACAGAGAGGCACCTCTAAGCGAAATGAATAAACCTTCCTCGATCCACTAACATTTTCTGATCTCTACTGAGTATAGGACTGTGGCAAACATTGGTCTTTGAAAAACTTCTCTTTGGATGATTCCCAAGCTTTGTACAAATAAGAGCAAATGCTGAATCCCTAATACATAACGTGCAGAACATACGGAAAATTGTGGGGGACCATCTAATGAGCATCGGTACATAAATGCACGCTTTGATTCATTTCATAACAAGGAAACATCACAGAGGTAATATGACTGTGAATTTTGCATTTACTAACTTCAGCTCTACCTGTTTTTGTAATTTTGCTCCTTAAGGAAAATAATATTCTCTTGCGTCTTTCTACACTGTCTGGTATCATCAACCGGAAACTTAGTTTTTGCCCAGTATCACAAAGATGCAATTATTCCAGATCTCTTGCTTACATCTATTGATCTATTGTCTTTATTTATTTATTTAAAGTACTGTGAATTTAACTTCGGGTATTACCCGTGATAGGCTGGCACTGTACCACTGAGCTACACCTCTAGCCCTTTTTTATTCTTCTGTCTCTCTCTCTCTCTCTGTATATATATATATATATATGTTCCTTTCTTTCTGTGAGGCAGCTGGCCTTGATTTTGTGACCCTCCTCCCTCCTTCTCTTGACTGACTCAATCTTTTACATGTGGATGCCACCACAATCAGCTAAATAGGTAATGTTTTGCCAAACTGGTAGGTTTAAAATTATATATTTTATTTCTTATATATATTATATTTATTATATATATATTTATTTCTATGGAGATATATATATATATATATCTCCATAGAAATAAAGTATTTGTAAATAGGCAAGGGAGAGGGGTTGAAGGGAGGGCAGGGACAAGGGGAAAAAATGAGAACCAAGACCTGTCATGTAAAGGTACAAGATCCCAATAATGAATGTCACTGTACTGTATACCTAAAATGTACCAATAAACTCAATGAGGAAAACAAAATAGAACTGAGCTTTTCCCAGAGTATGAAGGCAGCTTTTTCCCCTTTCTCTGAATTACTTGTTTATATCTCTGCTACTTTTTCTATTTTATTTCTCATTAATTAATAGGTTTTCCTTAAAATTCCACATAATAATTTGTTTTATTATATGGTTTGTAGAAGCTGTTTCCAGTCTTGGAGTGTCTGTTTATCTAGCTCATGATGTCTTTTATGTAAGACTCATTTAAATGTGAATAGTCTGCTATAAAAATACTTTCTTAAATAGCGTATAATTTGTTTATTATTTAGCCTATCTCAAAGTTATAAATAGGATACTTTATATTTTTTTCTAAACTTTTCATTACCTTCCACCTGGAATTTAATTTTCATAGTGTACAGTGTGAAGTGGGGATTTAATTTTTTCCTATAGGGAAACATTGTTTCTCAGCAGCAATGACTGAATACTCACATTATCTAATTTTTAATGGTGTCTCACTTTTTCATATATATGATTTGGAAATGTGCAATGATACCTCTCTGACTTTATATAAGATGAATTCTCTGTCCATAATGTCTTTTTGCTACTCTGTTGACTTACAAAACATTTCAGTCTTCTATTAGGTCCTACTTCCAATGTCACTTCTTTTATAAGATGGTGGTCACATATCTTTCTCCTTCTCTTTGATTATAAACTTCATTACAACATGTATTACACTAGAGATACTTATGTGGAGAGGGTTTTTCTGCCAACATTTAGCTTTTTGAGGCTAAACACATTGTCCTATTATTCTGTACTGTTGAGTACCTGGTAGCTATTCAACAAGATATCTAAAGGAATAAATTAATGAGTGAATCTTCAAAACAGAACAGCTTGAGTGACACTTGGTAGATTTGAATAATTCATCTTCCTATCTCTGATTTATCTTTCCCCTTGTTTTGCTGGCTTTCTGTAGAAATTTTAGTACACAATTTTATGGATAGTATTTTCCTTTTAAAAATTGCTATTTACATCTATAGTGTGTAGTGATGCTATTTTATTTGCTAAGTTCTTTTCATTTCTACTTTTTAAAAAATAAATGATGCCCCAAAACTAAATTTCTGTTTCACCTACATGGTGAGCCTCTTTCAATAAAAAACTGCAAAGACTGCGATGATGCTTAGCTCTGAAAGCTAAGCAAGGTGCTCTTTCATTCACAGAGCTGAAATCTAAAAAGCATATCAGAGACTGTAAACACCCAATTTTATTTTGGATATTCGACGTCCCCCTGTTATGATAATAAACATGTGTCTCAGGCTGTGGATTTAGCTCAGCAGTTCAGTGGCCTGCCTTGCAAGCGCAAGTACCTGAGTTCAATCCCCGGTACCAAATAAATAAATAAATAAATAAATAAAATAAACGTGTCTCATGATGCCTTACTCTTGACTGTTACAAGATCTACCAATCCTGCAGGCAAGAAGGAACATAACTAATTTTTATACATGCTTTCCATCAAAGCACATACATCCAATGATGCAGAGGTTATCAGTGTACTGAGGTTGCCATAGTATTAGTTTCTGATGTTTTTTCATGTACATTTAGACTGCATATTACTAATGCTGTTTACACTTAGAGTAAGACTTCAGATGCTTGGTATGTAGTCCTTTTTCAGTGCTGTCAAATTTGTCTTTGACTAAACTCATAGTGACAGATGTAGCCATCAACTCCAAACACCTCAAAAGAATAATAAAATAATAAAAAGAAAAAACAGGGAACAAAAATCATCAAGCACATTCAATGCTAAACTGGGTTGTGAGAAAAAATGAACCAGCAGCTCCAGCATCACAGATGCAGGTGTGAGAGCAAAGTCAGACCTGGCTAGGAGAGTAGAAAGCAGCAAGAGCACTTGAAGCTCCTGGAAAGTGTAGTGAAACAGGAGATCCACACTGAACAAAAAACATCAGACTTCAGAATCTTAGACTGAGCCAGTTATTCAGGTTGCAAGAGTTATGTTGTCTCATAACATGGAAGCTTGAATCTCACATTGCTTACAGGTCAGCAAATCATGCATAGTTATCTCATTTCTCTGAACATCTTGGCTACAGCCTGTTCTATACTATGCTGTCACTAAAGTAGGCTTTGTTTCTAACTCCTTTACTGAACTTAAGAGTGACCACTTCCAAGATTTCACTCTTGTTCTTCTTCATCTTCTTCTTCTTCTTCTTCTTCTTCTTTGTTTTTTTCCAGTACCAGGGATCGAACTCAGGACCTTGCTCTTGAAAGGCAGGTGCAGCACCACTGAGCTAAGTCCCCAGCCCTCACTCATGTTATTCTTTTAAGCCATCCTTAACATCCTGAGCTTTTTGTTTTGGAGCTTTCTCTTCTTTACCCCTTATAAATATCCTGTTATCATTAACTTTGCAAGGTGTTCAATTTACATGAATTCTAATATCAAGCCTTCTTATTCCTGACCTGGTTATTCAGCAATCCTTTTAGCTTTTCATTTTTTGCTCCTCAACCTTTTTTCTGGTGAATTTCATTTTTGAAAACTCTGTCTATACTCTCTGATGCTTCTGTCTTATTACACACATAAAAATTTTAACTTTCTTCTGAATCCCAACTATATGGGTTTCAAATATTCTCATTTCCCTCTTGTTCATTTCCTTGAACAAAAGTCTGTTTTATCTCAAATGTGTGTTTGAGTTCCCAAATTTACATTTAGAGGGCATAAAGAACTCTCATCTACAACCTTTGTCGGACTCTTCCTCTCTTTAGAGTTTAGTTTCCTTGTCTGCAAAGTGAGGTCAATAGAAGGGATCTGTGAGGGCTTTTCTCTCTTTTTAGCAGACAGCATGACAATCTGGATCTAAGATCTGCCTTCTTTGGCACACCTCAATTTCTTAGGGCCTATTTCCCACGGACTTGGCTGTCTATGTTACTAGCAATGTCGTGAGCACTTTGAGTATCAGCACATTAAATGTTAAACTGGGTCATGAGAAAAAATGAACCAGCAGCTCTAGCATCACAGATGCGGGTGTGCGAGCACAGTCAGATCCGGCTAGCAGAGTAGAAAGCAGCGAGAGCACACGAAGCTCCTAGAAAGTGTAGTGAAATAGGAGATCCATATTGAAGTGTCTTTGTGACCTCCCTCCCAACATAACATCTAAAAGGAACTTGGCCAGTTCCAGGACATCAGGGAGGGAACCCACAAGGAGAAAAATTTGGAATCCTTTGATCAGGAAAAAAAAATAGTTTAGGCAGTTTTTACCTTCATAAAGTATTTCCTCAGATTGCAAGAGTCCAGAGTTCAGCAAGTCAGAGGGACGATGGACAAGTCATTGCAAAATCTTTTAGTAGCTGGAGAAAAGTATGTAGGCATGTGTTGTATTGAAACATATGTGAGTCAAAATTCCTTCATCTTTTTGTTATCTCCAGTATGAAAATCAGCAAAAGCCTAATTTCTGAAGGTAGAGAGCAGGAATAGATAGAATTTCTTTTTTGATATTTGTTAGGCTGTCCCTCACTTATTAGATTGTGAATCCCATGATTAGTCGACTATTATGTCATCCATTTAACATAAGAAATGTAATTATAGGGCCACGGATTTAGCTCCATAATTCCGGCATCTGCCTCACAAACACAAGGTCCCGAGTTCGATCCCCAATGCACAAAAAATAAATAAATAAATAAAGTGCAATTATATCCCCTCCATTCTGTGTGGCAGAAGGGATATCAGAGCCTGAAAATGGTCAGCTTGTGAAGAATTCTGGCAAAGAATTTTACATTTCCTGAAAAGAAAAATGGTAGGCTTTATACCATCTAGAAGTTTGCTGAACTATCTTTTTCATTTTTCAAATAAATGAATAAACTTTTCTTTTCATTCGGGTATGTATATATGCCAGCCTTCTGGAAAATGGGTGATGGATGATCAGATTAAAACAAATTTACAGTTAAAGATTATAAATTTCTTTCTATGAAAGTAAGGTACTGTTATTCTTATTTCCATGGAGGTTTGGTGATTGAGTGAGCTGAAACTGGTCAAATAAAGAAAGAAGTGAAGTTGATATTTAAAGTCTGGCCTCCTGACTTCCAGGGCTAAATCACTTAAACTACACTTTCCAACAACTTCTCCAAGGACCATGAAAAGGGTAAACTTCCTGCACATACTTAACATGCATGCACTTTGAAAATTAGTAATGAAGATGTAAAGACATAATGAACAACAATCCGCACATTTAATGTTGAACTGGGTCATGAGTAGAAAGAACCAGCCGCCCTCACATCACAGATACAGGTGTGTGAGCACAGTCGGACCTGGCTTGGACGACTGAGCGGTGACCGCCCTGTCTTCTCCCCTTCCACTCTGGGTTTTTCTTTAGCCGTTTGCTTTTTAGGGTTTGTGTGCACAATGGTGTCAGCTATACACATAACAGGGTTTGCTGGGGCAGCTGTCCCTTCACCCATGCCTTCATTAAAGAATTCACCATATATGAAATGACTTGTATGAGGGACGATTGGAAATAAACACAGCCCAGCAGCAAAGACGATTCATATTAAGAGATAGAACAGCCAAATCTCCTTTGCTTTGCTTTATGTAGTTAGAAGAAAGTTTCAAGTGATTGAAATCCAGAGGAAATTCAGAAAATGAATCTTCTAAGTTCAAATAACAATAACAACAAAAAAATTCCCATGAAAAGTTAGTGTCTATTCACATGCAGCTCTAAATCATAGCCAAGCTCCTCAGCACATGTTTTCAAATGTTAAAGGGGAATGAATGGTGCAAATGCCAAGGACAGCATTAACTGGTACGGGGTGTCTCTCTCCCTGTAGGAGTGAATTAACCCAAGACGCTTCCATTAGCCTCACCTCTTCTTGTCTACTCCCCTGCTGCTACCTCATCCCCCCACCCAAGGAAATGCCTGAACTTCCTGGCACGAGAGTAAGCCTGATATTTCAGTGCACTTCCCCTTTTGGTGTTCCTTTAACTCAGTGACCCACCATGATGGCCAGAGCTGCATTAACCAGGTCCCTCCAACACCAGAGAAATTCCTTTCATTCATCAACTGATAAGGAGTTTTGACAAGCCTCTCTGGGGAGCAAAAGGGAGAAACACACCACACACACACACACACACACACACACACACACACACACACACACACACACACAGGATTGCCCTGTGCTGCTGAGGAGAAACACAAAGTGAAGGAGCCAAAGAAAGACCCAAGGAAGCTTCAAGGCAGCCAGGGCAGACGGGGAGTCTGCTATCAGAATTGAATGCGATGAAGTCCAGAGCCCCTCTCTCTGTCTCTACCTGTTTCTTCTCAACGTCACTATCAGCCAAGGTTTTGATATAGAACAGATCCCCAGAAGTATTCCAGTAACTCCCCAGGACCACCAGGGCAAAAACAAAAACATTCAGGGCTTGACACTTACCAGGGCAGCTTGCCAAGCTTATCACATGTGAAAAGAGTTGCTCGGAGAGAATAATCGTGCTCATGTTCACGGGGCCGGGTGTTAAGTCTCTGAGAACCAAGGGCATTTTCCATCCAGAGCAGCTTGGAAGGGCTGGGAATAGCACTTCTCTGTGAACTGCCAGAAAGGGCAATTATGCATTTTATGGAAGTAAAGGCTGGAGGAGAATTTGAAAGGTCATGGGGTGGGGGCAGGGAGAAATAGTCTACCTGTTTGCCTTCAAGTCTGACTACCTCGGAATGATTCCACCTTGCAAGGACATTTCACATATTCTTCTTCATATAAATCGCTTCTACAAACCCGGCCTTGAAGAGACCCTGACACCAATCTCCTACTCACAGAAGGCGTTTCTTCCTCCTCCTGCTGGATCCATTGGCAGTAGTGTAATAACAGAATACACTGCCAGAGGACGGCTTTCTGCAGTCAGACAAGATCCCAAGCTTCTCAATTCAGTCTTTTCCATGAGAGCGGCATAAATATCCTATGAGAGATGAGCTGTTACTATCCCATTTTCTAGATGAGGAAACCAAGACGCAAAGAATTTGCCTGGGGTTATGTAGCTAATAAGCGACACAGCAGGCTTGAGTGTCTCAATGGATCATCACGCTTTCTAACAACTTTCCTGAGATGCTTCCCCATTTTTCATTTTAGCTTTCTCTTTTGGCTAGATAATCTGTTTACCTGTAAGCATTTCTCATCCCATGACTTCAGCTTCAAGTTCCTTTTTTCCGTTTTTCACTTCCTTAATAAGATTTTCTCCAAATGTTATGTGAAACTTCTAATGTGTGTTGTTTTATCAAAGTGTCAGCTTCTGTATGTTGTTTTGCATCACGTCATATCTTTTATTCAGTTGTAGGATCATCCATCTGAGTCACATTTCTTATCACTCTTAATACTACCACTGTATAGTTTCGGCTTCCTGAGCGAGAAAGATATACCCTCAAAGCGCAAATACGGTTTTCACACTTCATCTATACTCATATATCTGGCCTTACACAGATTTGTTAAGTTTTGTGAGGTTTTGAATTTTGTGCCATTGTTTTTTTCCTTAAACAGCAGGCAGTCAATACAGTTGAAGATAATGAAAAACTGGAGGCGACTCTGACCACCTGAGAGACAATCAGTTCCATTTCTTCCTCCAACCTTAGAAGGCACTTAGTCTATACCCTAGCTCTTCATGCCTTAGTCAAAACCCCGATAAACCGAGCTTCTCTCCTGTGTGACCCTTGTGTTCATCGGTCCACCAAGATGTCAAGTGCCTACTTCTACACTCCAGTGCTCACTCGATGACTTCACCTTCCTTTGTATTCCTTATTTTCTCATGAATTATGCCTGTAATTTAACACTTTGCTCTCACACATATTTCTTACCCTCTTCCTGCTCCCCTGGAAGTAGGATGAAGTATGAATATTATCTTTGCAGACTTCATTTCCTTGTCAAGTGATTTTTTTGATCTGTTCTTCTAAAAGTAGACACTGACAAAATTTGGAGGTGCTTTCCTGCTTCTTCCTTTTTCTTCTGTCAAGAGGTAGTTGTCTTCTAAACTCCAACCCCATGGAGTCATGAGTCTAACCTCTCTCACACTCCTTCGATAGTCCCACCAGCATGTGGGGTGGTGGTGACATCTCGCCCTCGGTTACTTCATCAAGTCCTATTTAACCTTTCAGCTCTTTCATAATCCGTGTGACCACATCCTGGTGTTGAGTCGCTTCTCTTTGAAAGACCTAACTCCATGGACTTCTAAGTGAAGAGCAAATCGCCTAGCGAAACCTAAGTGGAATTGTGGGATTCCATGGATGAAACACAGTAGTTTGCTAGGGATACCATAACAAAATACCAGGCTGATTGATAATGTGATATTTTTAGTGACTTGAACAGCAGAGATATAGTTTCTCACAGATCTGGAGACTGCAAGTTCAAGATCAAAGTATATGAATCTTTAGTTTCCTGTGAGATTTCTCCCCTCTTCAAGATGGCCACCTTTTCCCTGTCTTTACACGGTCCCATCTCATGAAGAGCCTTCATGTCTCCTCTCATAGGGAAATTAAAGATCAAATTGGATTAGGACTCGCCTGAACAGTCTCACTTTAACTGAATCACCCCTTTAAAGTCCTTCTCCACACACAAGGGGGGTTAAAATATATGGCGAGTGTTTAAAATTAAAAATGACATTGCCATGAATCCCCTTAAAGTATTGCCACTCACTTCAAATATACTTTATCATCATTTTCCACTTCCAGAAGCAGTTCTTGAAGTCTTCTTACCTATCTCTTCATGACTGCAATGATGTCCTGCATCAATTCAAAATCTTAATAGCAATTTCTATCAAGTAAAGGCATTGTTATAGGTCCCCACTCACCTTGTTCACTGGATCTGGCACTTTGTGACTTCTGGATGTTTTCCAAAGTCAAAGTGTTTATGAAACATAAGCATTTTGAAATAGTTCAAACACTGAGGCAGCCAGAATAGTGCAACTGAAGACACCCAATGGATAGAATATAAGGAGTAAACAACAGAGAATCATAGGGAATATTTGACATGCCTTTGCTAACACAATGTGTGCTAGCCACTGGACATCTATGCCTGGATGAGAGATGAAATTTCTCCCTCGCCATTGACTTTGGGTAAGACAGATGGACAAGAAAGGGAACCATTAAAATAAAATGTCATTCATCTCAGGATAGGCTGAATGGATGGAGCGGCTGGGGGACAACAAATAGCAGATCTCACCCTATTAAGAAATTCAAGCTCTTAAGTCCCTGATTTAAGACTCATTAAGTCCTCTGCTCAGGGTTTTAAAAATTAAAGTGAAGAAAATCCAGGTGGGAAGATAATTACAGGTAGATGCCAGAGCATGATTTCTGGGGGCTAGACTTGTATGTAAGAGAAAGATAGTACAGCACACTCATTTTTCATGCAGCTGAGAGGATAGCTGTGTTAGATTTTTTCAAAGAACTATGTAATATTTATCAATATTCATTGCAATGCTCTTTATAGCTCTTTTAAGAAATATTAGGAGATTGGGAATTGCTATTTACCCACGAGCTAATATTGTGACTCTTCATATCTTTTGTTTTTGGTTTGTTTCACCTTCAAGAGAAGATCATGTCATGGTTGGCCATCATGTCTCTAACCTTACTGTAGCCATCTCTATTTGGATACCTGTAACCTCGGAGCCTGGGATAGTGCGACTCCCAGGAAATCATAGAGGATGTTTATGGGAACATGGGAATCCTTTAATTCTTATTTTATTGTTGTTTTATTTAGCCATAGCATTACGGTTACTATGTAATGAAGTGGTACATCGTATTAGGTCCATCATACGTTTGGCCTAAGATGTGCATTAAAAACACAAAGTGAAACATAAATTACTCATCTTGTTATTCTTTCTCAGCTATCTTTATAATTTCTTGCTTCCTACCTTGTGTCACTGAAGGAAGTTTAGAGTGACTCTCTTGTAGATTTTTGACCAGAAGAACAAGAAATTTGTATAGTGGTATCATTTTAGGAAAAAATTAATTGAAAAACTACATTAATAGTATTCGTAGAAACCTATGTGCTTTTGAACATTTTGTACTTTATTGTGCATGTCATAAGTGAAAGGCCCATAGTTCTCCAAAACCATTTATTAAAATCCTTTACTAGAAACTTTTCTGGAAAAACTTTGGTTCAGTAATTCAAAAGTGCTTTCTTTATATATTTTTTCCTCACAAGAGTAGAGGAGCCTCCACCTGCCTTGCAAGTGCAAGGACCCCAGTTCCATCCTTTGTACCCCACCCCCCAAAAATAACAGTAAAGGGGCCTTAGGGTTTCAGCATCTATTATAGATTTAGGAATAGATCTCTTCTTATCTCATTATAACTAAATTGTATGTATTGAAAGTAGATTTTAAAATGCCACATGCATCTTTCCAGCAATTAAGATTGAGAACATTTGACTTGGGAGTTTTTTGAGTTCTTGGATTGCTTTGCATTTCCACCTCTGAGGAGGAAATTGATTGTAAGTTATAGCAAGAGAGCACCGAGTTAGATGTAAAGAAGAACTTTGTGTGTCAGGCTGATTAAACACTGGAGCAAATTAGCAGGGAAGCTTATGGAATCGCCATCTGTGGAGATCTTTCAAAAATAGAATTGACAATTTTCTTCTTTGGATGATTGAGGAAGTGCCCCTCCTGGCAAAGATGTGGACCAAATGGGCTCTTGAAATTCTTTTTGGTTCTCTGCTCCTAAGAGTCTTCCTCTACATTTCTGGAAAGTATTTATTCCTTAAGTAGAATGTAGAGCAAAATGTCTGCAGCAAAGGGTATGAGGGCGTGTGTGTGTATCCCCGTTCTTAGGTAGAAAGACGGGGCCTGTGTCAAACAGATAGGAATTTCCCAGACTCTGAACGATCTTGTTCATTGTCTGACTCCTCACCCTGTGCGTTCTCTGCCAACTCTTCCAGGGTAGGCCTGATTCTGTATTTTGCTTTCTCTGTCCTTTTTTCTCACACCTGTCTACCCCCAGCCAACTTTACGTTCTCATGAGGTTTTTGTTTGTGGAGGACTCAAAAATATCTGCTTCCACAGCCCCGATGATTTCTCCAGATTGCAGACCTGCCTTCCCACTCCTGCCAGGTTTATCTGCCTGAGAACTCTCTCAAGTTCAGGTCAACATGTGCCATCCAGAGCAGCTGGTGAAATGGTGCTTCTGGGTCCTTGCTCACTACCTTTCCCTTCCACGGTTCTTTTGTAACTCCTCAGCCCCGTACAAAGTTGTTCCCATGCTTCCTGCTGGGACTTCACGGTCTCTTCAGCTTCCACCTACACAGAAAATCAACTGCCCATGTTGTGGTTAAGCATAGTCACAGAAAGTCACACCCCCGGCCTTTCCCTTTCTTGTGGCTTCCAGCGCTGTGAGTTAATGTGCATTTTTCAAACTGCCTAATCTTCTTTGTTTGCAATATTTCTCCACTTTGATAACCTTCCTACATGACAACAAAATTGTGCCTCCTTCTTGTAACACATATTTCTTTTTTTAAAATTTTTGTTATTGAGTTTATTGGTACAATCTAGGTATACACTACAGTTGCATTCATTATTGGGATCCTGTACCTTTACATGACAGGTCTTGATTCTCATTTTTCCCCTTGTCCTTACCCTCCCTTCACCCCCCCTATTTACAACACTTTATTTCCATTTTTTCAATTTCTCACATTTTTTTCCTCTCCCTTATTACCTTTCCCCCAACCTTCCCACTTTCCCTACACCTTTAGCCCTTTACTTCCTATTTCACATTATTAATTATCTCATTAGGATCCTGTGTACAATTATAGTATTTCACACCAGAGAAACTATTTGGTATTTCAGTTAAAGAAATCTCTGTATGAACATTAAAAATAGGGAATCCTAAAATAAAACCAAAAAGGAAAGTAAAAGAGAAAAGGCAATGATGTAAGATTAAAATAATCCTTAATTCTGAAGATGAAAATGGTCCTTAAACATATTTAAATTGCTTCTTGCTCTTGTAGTCTTACCTTATTCTTTTTTTTCATTAAGAGAATACTTTATTAGTTTCTGTAATCAAACCCAGGTAGATATGACCTTACATATGTAATACAGTGTGTTACCCCTGTACAAATGGAAAAAAATAAAAAATAAAAAAATTTAACATTTCTAGACCAATATGGCTGTCAATTTCTGTACAATGCCAACTCAACACAGTAAATTGGGATAACTTTTTCCAAAGTAGACAGCACAGTTAAAGTTTCCAAAAATTCAAATTATATATATATATACATATATAT
>NW_022900917.1:21843880-21877195 GCF_012274545.1 Fukomys damarensis | reverse complement strand
TATATATATACGTATATATATATATATATATATATATGTTTATGTGTGTGTTTATGTGTGAGTATATTTATATAAAAAGACAAATAATAGCAGTATGTTATGCATCAATACCAGCAACAGCTTCTCCAGGTTCTGCAGTCATCTGAACAAAATTATAGACATTCAGCACATTCCATTAAAAAAACAAACAAACAAAAAAACAAAGAAAAGAATATTATCCAGATAACAGCAAAGTTCTGTTGCTGCTGTGGTACCTGGCACCATTTTTTTTTTTACTGGCATCTTAATCATCATCTGGAAAGAGAATATTCTAGAGTAATATCTTTAAAAATAGCGCCGATAAAGCATGGTCACTCCTACATATCATAAAGCAGGTACAAGATATTTTACATTCATAGAGGTATGATACAGTACCATCCTACATCAATAATACTAGAATCAGTTTTGGTTTAAAATTTACTTTGTCTGCAAATAAGATTGCTATCCCTGCTTTTTTCTGGGCTCCTGTCACATGGAGAATTGTTTTCCATCCTTTCACTTTCAGTCTATGGGCTTCTTTTTTGCACTAGGTGTTTTTCTTGTATACAACATACTGGTTGGTTTTGCTTATTATCCCATTTTGCCAGTCTATTTCTCTTGATTGGTGAGTCGAGGCCATTGACATTGATGGTTATAACTGATATGTACTGACTTATTATTGTCCTGTTATTGGCCTTTTGTTGACTCTTTTCACTTTTTCACTTTCTCCTTTTAGTTTCTTGCCTTGCCTATTTGATGTGCTCTGTTGGGCCTCATGGTGTTGTTGCCTTCATTGTCTTTTTCTAGGATCTTGTTTAGAATTGCTTGTAGTGCTGGTTTGGTATTCATGTAGCTTCTCAGGTGTTCTTTGTCTTGGAAGTATCTTATCTACCCATCCATTTTGAAAGAGAGTTTTGCGGGATGCATCAGTCTATGTTGGAGGTTGTTCTCTTTTAGTGCTTGAAATATCTCACTCCAGGCTCCCCTTGCCCTAAGGGTTTGTGTTGAAGAGTCTGCTGTGATTCTGATGGGCTTTCCTTTGCATGTGATTTGTTTCTTTTCTCTTACTGCTTGAAGTATTTTGTTCTTCTGTTGGGTTTCTGGGATCTTGATTATTATATATCTAGGTGTAGATTTTTTTTTTTTTGTGGCTAGGTGGGGTCCTATATGCCTCACTTATCTGAATGTCAGATTCTTCCCCTCTGTTTTGGAAGTTTTCTGTCATTAATTCTGTGAACAGCTTTTCTTAAGTCCTTTGTATTTTCTCCTGCTACTTCATGGATTCCTATCAGTCTTATGTTATTCTTCTTTACATCATTTAGGAGTTATTGAACTGATTTGTCATGATCCCCTACTGTTTTTAAGAGACCTCTCTTTTCACAATCACTGACTGCAATCTTATCTTCTATATCTGAGAGTCTATCTTTGCATTCTTTTATTCTGTTTTATACACTTTCAATGAAGTGTTTAATCTCCTGGATATCTGTGTGAATCTGTTTTATGGATTCCATTTCTTTCCTATGTTGGGTGTTTATTTTTTCCATTTCTTTCTTATGCTGGGCCTTCATGGCTTCTATCGTGGTCCTGAGATCATCTATTTTTTTTGTCAGTTTCTGCTCTAGAGTCTCAAACCACAACTTTCATTGTGCTCACCATCTCTATGGTTATCTGTGAAATTATTTCTGTTTTGAATTTTTCTAGAATCTGATTGATCTGTTTTGTTACTTCCTGTGTTTTGAGTTCAGGGTGTCCTGGTGGTTCACTATCGGCCTTTTCATCCTCAGTTGCCCTACTGTTTGCCATTGGTGAACTGGAAGTCTGTCTTTGTGTCTTGCTTAAGAGTTTTCTCATTTTTATTTTTTTGTCAGGCTGTCCTTGGTTTAATCTCTGGGTTATCACCCAAATCTTCCTGATATAGTTGTGCCCTAGCTTCTGTGTCTCTAACGACCCACAGACATTCTCATCTTCATAACATCAGAGAAAACAGCTCATCAAATCAACCACAATCCTTTATCCCAACTGATAGAATCAGCAACACACTATGATCAAGCACAACTTGGAAACTGACCACCTGTGGTAGTCACTAGTCTATCACCCTTAAACCATTTGAATTAAATTGAAATCAAGAAGCAGTCCAAAACACGTCTGCAATGAACAAACTTTTCAATATAGTATATTTACCATTTAGGATGGGGGCTAAGACAGAGCCAGGATGCAAGACCCCTGATCTCAGTTAGCTGATGGCTGAACCCCATGATCCCGACTGACCTTGGGCTGCAAGGGCCAGATTGAGTTCCCCAGCCTTCTGAATAGTTGAACTTCACACCATTCTATTACAGGATTCCCACGCCCTTTCTTTAAAGATGTTCAAAGTTGGGAAGTCAGAAAAATACCTTTATGACCACCTCTGACTCTGCAGAGTGGGTCCAAAGAGTGGCACCATCAGGAGGTCTGAGAGTATGCAGGGGGGGTGTGAGTGGAGTTATGGGGGTTCAGGGGGCTCACATGGCTACCTTCCTGGTGCTTGAGTGATGGTGGCTAGGGTCGGGAGAAGGTGTGGTTCTCCTTCCCACAGTGGATCGGGGCCAAGGCTACCTTCCTGGTGCTGGAGTGATGGCAGCTCCAGGCGGGAGAAGGCATGACTCTTGTAACACATATTTCTAATCTTAATTTGTCATAGAAAGTTTTACTGAATATTCCATCCTGGGTGTTAACCATCCCTGCCTTGGGATCTTCTCAGCATGATCTTCACATGACTATGGGGAAGGAATATAACCTGAGAGGTGGGTCACGGAGTATTGAGCTGTATCGTACATGTCACATTTCAGCTGTGAGACACTGGTGACTGACTTACCTTAACAGCTACTCAGTTTTCCCAGAATAAAAATGGGGATAAAAACAACACTCTCCCATAGATTGAAATTGAACACATTCAGTTGGATGTTTTTTGGAATAAAGAGGTCAGTGCTCCTGCAATCAAAGAGCACAGGTAACTAGTGGTATAGGCAAATCAAATGGGTGTAGTAAGGTATGAGCCTATCACCACCACACCACCACCACTGTCACCATCACAATTAAATTTTCTTTAGTGCTTGTCAACCTACACAGCACTCTTCTTAGGATAAGTGAATTATTCAGTAGTAGGTAGCTTGTGAAAACTCTAAAAACAATATGGCAAAGGACACTTTTTTAGATTCATTGACCTTTCTCCCTACTAGGCAGGACAATTCTCTGCAGCATATCTTAAGTTTAATTGACCTATTTTTATTTTTATTTTTTTTTAATTTTTTTTTTATTGAGTTTATTGGTACATTTAGGGATACAGTACAGTTACATTCATTGTTGGGATCATGTACCTTTACATGGCAAGTCTTGATTCTCATTTTTTCCCCTTACCTCTGCCCTCCCTTCACCCCCTCCTCCCCTCCCCATCTACAAACACTTTATTTTCATCTTTTCATTCTCTCACATTTTTTTCTTTTCCCTTTTTGTTCTTCCCCTACGTATCACACCTTCCCTACACCTTTAGCTTGACCTATTTTTAAATGACTGAAACTATTATCCTCCTATGACTACCCATAAAAGCTTGTCATACAACATGCTAGACATAAATTTCAATAAATCTCTTTTTCTGAAATTTACTTTTCCTTCCATCATTTCAAGAAATCTCATATCCCATAATTTCATTATACAGAAGGGCTATCATTGTGCAGTTTTTGCCTTGTATTTATAGGTAGTTATCTCATTGCTTCTGAGTTTCCCCATTGAGATGTCAGTTACTCCTTTATTCTTCCAAGATATTAGTCTGGAGTTGCCAAATCTGAGCTATCTTTGAATCCATTTGTGTCTTCAACTTGCCTCTCACTTATTTAACATTTTATAGCAAACTCCCAGAAATTTAAATATCATTTTATCTGATATAATAACAATGAAAACAATAAAAATAATAGTAATCAAAAGAATATGAAAACATGCATCATCAGTTTAGTACTTTAATACTGTACAAATCCCTTGGTGCATCAGTTACAGTGGATTTTTTCTTCCATGGAGATTGGGCTCTCAAACTAATATGTAAGATAAAGATTAACATTACCCTACAGTTAACATTACCCTTAAAAATCCCTGAGGAAGTGTCACATGCGATATTAACATACCATTTCTCAATAAGTCCAAAAATTTCTTTTTTCTTCTGCTATTGGAACAGATCTCTGTTTCTTTGGTTAAGCTCCAGATGAAGCAGTTGGCTTGCGCTGAGGGACCATGTTGCATGAAAAATAAGTATCTTTAAACACTAGAATCCCACTCCTGCACCATCAGGTGCCCATATTACCAGGAGCAGCCATAGGGAGACAGAAGCCTGAGTAAAAACAGTCTCCCCGTCAGTGTCAGGCCAGGGCACGTGCTCAGGTGCTGGAGGGCTGAGTGGTCCATGCAATATCAGGCTCTTCCTTCACCTCTATTTCTTTTCTTTGCTGCTCCCAAGTCTGTCTCTTTTTTGTGAAGTACAAAGAAATAAGCATATTGGTGAATATGTGTAAGTCCCCAAAGATTTATGATAGGCTGTTAATATAACACATTTGAGTCTCTTAACAACCTGAAGAGGTAAGTAACAAGTGCTATCTCATTTTACAAGTAAAAATACAAGTTCAGTATAGAGCCCAAAGATTTAAGAAATACAATTATAAAATGCCCAGTTTTTAAGGTTGTCCTAGGCAGTATTTGGGTCATACTTGTACTGAAAATATTTTTTGTTTATCTGAAATTCAAATGTAACTGGGTGCCTTTGCTCAAAGGTGAAATTTAGTCTCAGGTCTTCTAACTTGAACACCCTTTCCATTAGATTAGGGTGATGCTCATGTTTTGAAAGTTTTCATTCTCATACTTACTCTGTTTACACCTAAATAATTTGCTTGTCTACATTAAATTTGTTTAAAATAACTTGTGACCTGTCCTACAAAATTAATTTAAAAATAAACAACATATACGTTATATCTTATATTGAATTTGTTCAAAAATAAAGATTTGATTCTTGACAAGGAATGCAATAGCTCATTAATATATACCTTTACAAATGAAAGACTCAGACAATTGGTTTTTTTCAAAAATGATGTGAAGCCCGGGGTGTGGGGTATGAATCTAGTGAATGCCTTTGCTGCTGGGATGGAATGGAAAGGGTTAAGCAAGGAGGAAAAAAAAGCCACATTCACAGATCTAATATACCAGGTTTGTACTCATTATGACATCATTAATAGCCAATTAGAAAAATCTCTTGGTGTTCAGCCTTCTGAGTTCACTTCACAATAATTGGTATCGATAACATTTTATTGATGCTGTTATACTTTGCTAGCACCAAGACAGATGGTTTCTGATCCAGAAAAATATGATGCTCTCACAAAGCAAGCACAATGCTATGTTATTGTTACTATGCCCTGTTACCCTGCAGGCAGTTACAGTTCTGGACTTTAACACTGTTTTCCTAGAGTAACACTCATGTAATGTTTAGTTTGGCTATCGCCAAGTCTGCAAGTGGCCAGGCCACCTGTTAGAAGACTGCTCTGTGGATGGACAGGCTGAAGTAAAGCATGAAAGGCTTTAACAAAGTCAGTAGCATATTCTGTCAGCTTCACTAGAAAATGTAAGAGGAGAGAAAAATTAGAAGATCTGAATAGTATAGATCATTTGATTATTCTTGAAACATCCCCAAAATGCTACTCTCTGTGAGCGGGGATGGGAAACTCTGTTATTCATGATGTTTACTTTGGAATGGGACTAGAACTGTATCTTCAACTCTTGTCAGATGCCCTGCAGAGGACTAGGGGAACATTCCAGGGGATGCATGTGGCTGTAACAGATGACTTTAAAGCCATGTGTAACCATGAAGCTGTTGCAGAGTAGCTTTGTGTTTATGAGACTGTGGTCTGAAGCAAGCACATTGAGAATATTTATTAACTCCACCACTTTACTAACTGGGAAATTTTCATCTCTAGCCTCAACTTCCTCATCTGAAAATTCAGAATAAATGTATTAACCGGAATTGTTTTGAAGGAATAAAGTGCTTATTATATGATAAATGACAATAAATAAATCCACTGTTTTATTATTATTAATGATGAACTATACGAATAAGGAAAATAAAACTTCTTTGTTTTGTCAACTCTTTTGTTAAACAAACATGGAATGAACATTGGGTGAGTTTCCTAGCTCTTGGAGAGATTAAGACTTTTCATTGTGAGGCTGCTGTCATCTCCATGGTGTCTTCGTACATCCTTTCAGCCCAATTGCTCCCCCATATCAGAGGTAGAAGGACACAGGATTTCAGAGCAAGTAAGCAATAGAATGGATTGACATTTCCTGTGCTTTTTATCTTGTTTTAATACTTACAAAATCTATGTGAGCATCATACTACCTTATTAGAGACGAGCAAACTAAAGCACAGAGAGAAATTTGACAGTATATCTAAGTGAAAAAAATGGCAGAGCTAGGGCATGGACATAAATAAGGCTGACCATGAAGTATATTAATTTAAACATTGCAGTCAGGAGAAAATGCCTGAATATGACATGTGAGAATAACAGAAAGCAAGCCTTCAGTTATTTCTGTGGTCACTATGGTAGAATGATCCTATCTTAAATCCAGCATGAGAAATGAAAGCTAATTCTTTGTTTCATTGTACCAGTTCCCTAGTTCTCTTCCAAGACTATGCATTCATTAACATTTATGTAACTAGTCCCTCTTATTGCTGATGTGATCAAAATCAAAGGGTTAATGAACTAAGCCACCCTTACTATAAATAATCTCTGCAAAGTCCACATGTGGTAATTCTAATGAGCCATTTTATAGCAAATGTACTTATAAAGACCAATAGGAAATAAGAAACAGAGTTGTTGAAGTCAAATGAAAAGCTACTATTAAAATAGCTGATCTTGGTCAACCTAGAATACTACATTTTAATTGTACACTACTTTTTTCCACCAAAGATGGCATAACAATTTACCAGTGGAAAGCTTCCCTTAGACACCTGTGGAGGAATTAAATGCAGACTTTCTGAAGGGGAAACTGAGTCATGGGAGGGTTAGTAATGTTTCTAATTGTCAAAATAATATTTTCAATCAATAATAAAATTTAAAAATCTTACTTTGTCACCTATTTCTAAGGATTCCAAATAGAAAAATTCATTTCCCAACTTGGTAACACAGAAATATCTAAATGAATCTGACTTTGAAATATCATAATATTTCATTTACCATCCTTTCCATACCATAATCACATATTTTACAGCTCAATGTGGAAACCCAATGTGTAGTGCTCAAGTATGAAAAGAAAAAGATGAGATTCCCAACAAAACAAGTGATCTTTTAGCTCAGGAAAAATCAATGTTCAGGTCAGTCACGAGTCCTCCAATGTAGGGGACAGTGAACAACAAACGTGTAGGAATGCTTGGTCAAGACACTCTTTAAAATATTATATGGAAATGCAAAAGGCAAAGAAATAGTGAGCGATCCCCCTCCCAGTATCCCCACAAAGGACTATGTAGAGCAGCTGCCTCTCGTGCCCTTTCATCACATCCCTGAGTCCAGGGGGTAAACGAATACCCTCTGCAGCACTCTCCAAAATGAAGGGAAGTCATTCAATTGCCAGCATAGCCATGAGGTCATCACGAAGGGGTAACTCTTGTCCATGAAGAAATTTTAAGATGAGAGAATGCCCAGCATCTGGGTACTCTGAAGCAGGGGGAGGTCTGTACCTGACGAATGAGGAAGAAAGAAGGCAGGGCATGCTGTGTTATCAAAGTATCACAAGGTGTGGGGAGGCTCAGGGGTCATTTTTAACTTTCGTTAAAAAAACAAACAGTCCGAACCACACCTAGGTAGCAATTGCATGTCTGTAGTCAGTTTCTCTTTTCCAGTGAGCACCAGTGCAAGTCACCAACTCCAGGACCTTACTACATTTCAGTTTCAAAGTGAGTGAGAAGACAGTGATTGAGCAACTCTGGTAGCTAAAGAAGAGTTCTGAAGGCTGGCTAATGTCCGGCAGTTGACTGAACAAGCAAAGCCATCTCCCCTTCTTTCTTAAGCCAGCCAGGAAGCACAGAGGCTGAAAATGTGACACCTGGTGACAGAGGAGAGGCCAGGCGGGTGTTGGGCAGAGAGAGAGAGAGAGAAGTAATTTGAAGAAGAGGGGAAACAAAATAAAACACATTATCATAAAAATGTGAAATATCAAAGAAAACTATTTAGGAAGAAAAGCATGAAACAGCTCTCATCTATCAGAACACAGCTGGTGGCATCTCTTATTTCGGGGCTCAGCCGGTGGGCATTACTGTGTGGAATTACTTTAAAATTTGCCGTATTGTTTAACATTGACCAATAGCTTCTGGGAAGGCTTAGAATATTTCACAAGCCTTCCAAGGAAGATGCATTTGGGATTTTTTTAATCTACCCAAAGGTAAAGAAAACCAACAGAGAATGAGCTGAATTTTGAGATTAGTAAATAAACATTAAAATATCAAATGATAGCAGCATAGCTTCAAAGAACATGACATTTTGAATTGAGCTAAAAATTAACTTGATAAGTGTCTGGATAGGCATATTATCTAGCAGAGTAATAGAGCGGAGTCCAGTTTCACTGGCAGGTGGAGAAATTTCCTCCTTCTCCTTTGAAAAGTGCTGTTGTAGGAAAGGATTTTCAACTTAGTCTTACATATCCCATGTAGTCAAGTTTTGTAGGCCACACTGACCATATGCTTCCAAAAATACTTAAAAAAAACTAAATATACAAAAATGTGCACTTAAATTTGTAAGTGTATATACTTAAAAATAGTCATTTTGAAGAAATGCTCCTGTTTTATAAATGTATGCATAAATACTATATTAATACATGAGATAGAGGTTTAGACAATTGCATCCCATGGTGTTCATATAGGTAGCCTCAAGAAATTATAATAATATAGTCTTGAACAGACATTCAGAAATCCTTGGCTTTGCGGCTAAGAGTTGTTGACTGGCCATACTTTGATATTAGATGGTTTCACGTTGAAAGCTGGCTTAATTACACTGAAAACACACACAGGGTGATGAAAAGAATCCAGAAGGTGGAGTGAGAAGTCCCAGGCTCAAGGTGTACACATACGAATAACTGAATGTAACATGCCGGACAGATCCCTTCATAGAACTGAGCTTTGATTTCTCATCAGTAATCGGCTACTTCAAAGGTTATTGAAAAGATCAAAAAAAAAAAATCAAGAGGCAATATTTCTTCTGGGAAGATAACTAGAAAGGGAATAACTGGGCTGAATGAAATTTCTAAGTTTAGCTTTTTGAGGAAGATCTGTACTGGTTTCATATTACAGTGGCCCATTTCATATCACAATGATCCATACATACATGTTCATAGAGCAAAGCTCCTAGTAGCTAAACATCCATAGTAGCTTAATATCCGTTAACAGATGAATGGATAAACAAATGTATTTATACACAATGGAATACTACTCAACCATAAAGAAGGATAAATTTGAGTCATTTATAGAAAGATGGGTACACTTTGAAACCATAATGCTTAGTGAAATGAATCAGACGCAGAAGGTTAAATATCACATAGCTTCTCTAGTAAGAGAAACCCTAAGTATAAATAGCTTGAAAAGAGAAAAAAAGAAACAACTCAGGAAATAGGGAGGTAGATCTTTTGCAAATGTGAATGGGATCTAGAGATGGAGGGGGTTAGGAGGAGGGGAGAGAAAGGGGAAGTAAAAAGGATTAAGCATTCAGGGTATCATGAATACATAAAAGAGAAAATATATTAAAAGTGTCTCCATAACAGGAACACTAAGAAAATAGCTAGTATAATTATTAACAATAAGCAGCAATTTCTTTTATTGAAGGAAAGTAGCCAAAAGACTCTCTCTTCTAAACTTAAAGAGAAGAAAGAATCTAATAAAAATTCAGTAATTATTGCTGACTGTAACACCCTTTTTCTTTATGGAGATAGGAACTTTTTTTTTTTTTTTTTTTTTTTGATACCAGGGATCAAACTCTGGTCCTTCTGCTCACAAAGCAGGCACAGGAACCATTGAACTAAATCCCCAGCCCTGGAGATTCTTTAAAATGGTGAAATATTTATGATTATAATATTGTTTCCACACCAAAAAGAACAAAAATTAAAGAAAACATGTAAGCATTTTCCCCTCTTCCCCTTAAAATGATGTAAAGATGTGAGTGAAGTAGCACAATCAAATACATTGTTATTTTGAGGAACACAGCACAACTTTTCAGTTTTAGTGTAGCTCAGCTCACTTAATTTTTTGAGGCTTCCTGATCTGTTAAGAGAATGCAAATGTGCCAAAATGGGTGTCACAACAATTCTGATATATTCTAGCTCCCTATACGTTTCAAAGTAATACCTCAGTAAATACACACGAATAGGCTGGCTCTGTGTGCATCCCTTTAGCAACTCCACACAATGCTGGATTAAGGGTTGGTCCCCGCTCCCCATCCCCGCAGCAGCCCAGCATCAAGCACAATTACTTTCATGACATCGCAGCCAGCTTTGAGTATGGACTCTACTGAGTAGCAGCATGGATCCTCCTCAAAGCGAATAGCAATGCTGCTGCAGATAGCCTCGACCAGCGAGGATTATCTGGGCTCACCAGAGAAAGTCAGGGTGTGTGAGGAGCAGCCTAAATAAGCTTCTATTTCTATCGGTGCACACTCACACACCAGGCGGCTCATGCATTTTCCTCCCAAATACTCATGCAACCACTTCCACATGTCCTTTTAATTATGTTACCCCAAACTAATGTTCTTTGGAAAAGGAATTTTCCCTCTTCAGAGTTATTCCTGCAAGTTGGCAGAGGAAAGGGAGCAAAGGATCCAAAACACTAATATTTGTATCCATTCTAACCCACTCCAGTGCCAAGAAATGCACTGAATCTTTAAACGGACCCCCCACCTTCCCGATAGGATGTTTTCTGTGCACGGCGATCCACAAACATTATCATTCCATGACAATGCAGTTTCATCTAGGTACATCTCAATCCACGGGATCCGAGTCCCGCACACCAGACGGCGACTTTGGCGGAGCTGCGCCCGCGCTACGTGTGTTACTTACGGGTTATATTGCAGTGGTCACACTGAGTCCCGTATGGCGCCGTATTAACGAAAGGCACGCAAGCACCTTCTGTTGAAACATCTGCGACAGGGAAATTTCAGGCATTTTTCCAGATAATTTTTGTGCTCTGGACCAAATTTTCATTAGAACTATAAAATCTGGCAAGCAGTATTGTTGTGTATGATTTTTTAATAAACTGGGACATGCCTTTGTTAAAGAAGTGAGGAAAAGTGCTCTTCGGAGACTCCTTTCTATTATAAAAAGTTCAGGAAACATATGACAGCTCACTTTTTTTTTAAGTACTAGTTTCCAGGCTTTCGTAGAAGTACAAATAAAATTCACACTTTGGGATGCAAACGCAAAAATGCAGATTTCTCACATCTTGGAGCATGGGACTCCAATGGTGGCTTTCCTTAAACACACATTTGCTCCAACCGGCATACAACTGACAGAAATTTTATGTGTTTAATTTTTTATACTGGCTGCCAAAAAAAAAAAAAAAACCACACCCTCCATCTAAGGGTTTTTACTTGCTTTAAGAGACACCATGTCTCAAAATTAGGGGAAAAAAGTAGTTTGGGCATATGCCTATTTGTATTCATAAACAATGTGAATTTAACAACTAGCATTGTTCTTTTTTCTCACTCATTGAAATATGGGTTTTTCCATTTTCTTTCTTTGCTGCCAGTAACCACCCTACTACAGTAATAGAGACTAGAAAACTCCCTTTTGTAATTTTTTAATTCCCTGTGCCTTGCTACAAACACTAATGTAAAACAAACATGCTTGGCAGTTAATATGTGCATTATCATTATGTAAATAGGCATGTTATCATTATAATTCGATGATGTTGTTCTTTGTAAAGGCTTTTTTCCTTCCTAAATATATTACCCAATTTAAGTTATAATGCATATTATGCCGCTGGGGCCATATAAACACTCTAGATCATGGAGAAACAGGAGACTATACAAAGCAAAATGTTTACCACCTATGCACATGGTCCTCGATGCAGAGACTACCAAGCAGACAGACTGATCTGCTTCCCACTGTTGAGTTCCACCACAGCGGTGCATAGAAGCCTTTGAAATGAATATCCATCTTGCTGCTCCAACTGAGTACCACATTATGACATTTTACATTGATGACATTATAAGCTGAGATGACACATTTTAAACTGTTTGAGATGAATGATCCGGTACTAGCAGAAAATAGCCTGCATATCTGAACCTTAGATGAACTAGGAACAACTCATGTCACAGTCTGTTTGGAAATGTTACAATGTTTGCATAAATCCATTGCTTATGCAGAAGCACCAGGAAACTGAAATCCTGAGGCAGGCAGTAATCTGTAAAGTTCTTGTGGCACTTGATAAGCATGCGAGGTACATCTTACATTCTGCTTGGCGAATTGCAAATGTTTATGTAAGAAAGTGCATATAGTTAGCTGCATCTTGTATGAGAAGATTAATGCAGATTTCTTCATTGGGATTGGAAGAGAGCACAGAAAGAAGGGATGCAAAGAAAATGAAGGACCTAGTATATCATTTCATTGTTGTTGGCCTATGAAACCAAGCAAAACTCACTTGAGGAAAGAGATTTTTGTTTTTTGGTCCCATTGTTTTCACAATCTGTAGTTGTTAAAATTATCGGACGTATCACAATTTATTTCACTTTACTGGTAAAGAAAGAATGTTACAAATAGTTTAAGGAAGATGGTGTTCCATGGCCTCATGTACTATCTTTTCTATGGAGCAAGTAAGCGGTTAACTCTGAAGCAACTAGACAATTATAATATTTATTTTTTGTTTATTCGTTTGTCTAAGTAATGCTATCAGTGTATTTTTTTCAAAGTCTCCTCAAGGAGAATGCTCTTTGACATATTTCTAAAACCAATAAGAGCATAAACAGCTTAAAGATTTGATTTCAATAATTTTAAAACTCATTATCATTAGAATCTGATTTACAGGGTTTCTTGATAAATAAATTAAGAGATGTTTTTTCATTTCCTCACCTCACCCTTTTACTAAGCACCTGCTTTGTGGAAAACCTTTTTACTTTTTAGATATTCTCTCCAACTTTAGTCATTGTACATAGAATGTCACCATAGCTGGACAAAAACCTACTAAGACTTAGAGCTCAGTTATTTAACAAATACATGTGAACTTCTGGTTTGATCCAAGAAAAGATCATTTCTCTTCTACCATCAGATTAACGCTGGTTGCTGCTCCTCCTCCTCCCATCCCTCATTCCCCCGACCCCTGCTACGTTCTAGTTGTATTTGTTGGCTAGGGCTGCCATAGCGAAACACCACAGAATAGGTGGCTTCAGCAATGGAAATGAATGTTTTCACAGTTTCGGACCCTGGAAGTCCAATATGAAGGTGTCAATAGGGTTATGTCTGGTGAGGCCTCTTTCTGACTTGTAGATAACACTTTCTTACTGTGTCCTCATACTGCATTTCTTCTGTGCAGATGGAGAGACAGAAAGAGGAGAGAGAGAAAGGGAGAGAGGGGGGAGGGAGAGAGAGTATTGATTGATTTATGGTGTCTGTGCCTCTTGAAAGCACACCGGTCCTATCAGCCCAGGGCCACACTCTTAGGACCTCATTTAACTGCAATTGTTTTTATAAAGACCTTACCTCCAAATCCAGTCACAGTGGGAGCTAGGGCCTCAACATATGAATTTTAATGGGACACAATTCAGTCTAGGACACTAACCATCAATCAGGACACAACTAAATCTGCTCCTTCCCAGTAACTCTCCCTAACTCTTTAAGTCTGCCTAGGTAGCAGTTTTAAATTAAGCCAAAAGTCCGGTGACATTTCCCATGCTTGTGCTTGCGAGTTTGACATTCTTCTTTTCCTAGGACAATGGGTGTAGTTATGAGTTGGAATATTGTCTGGAAGAAGGTGCTTCATGAGTTGGACTTGTGTGACTTAAGGCCTCAGTCCAGAGAGTGACAAAGTGACAAGAGAGCCCCTTCCTGAGAGTGAAGCTATTTTTTTCATTCATAAAAATACAAGTTGAGGACCAGGAGATTTATAATTCAGGAATGCACAGAAAGTGGGGTCAAAGTTTGACAAAAATGGTGATAGTGGTGTCTGGGAAGTCCTGACTGGGTGGAGGAGAAGAGTACAGAAATCCTGAGTCAATGGGGCCCAAACTGAGAACAGCACAAGCCTCCAGTTATTTGTCTATACTTTTCTCCAGATCTACTAAGTTGGATGCAGGCCTGTGACCTCTTGTCCTTTAAAGTCACATGCTGTTCTATCCCTTCCATGGAGGGATGGGGGAAAGCCCACCATCCCCTAGGGGGCCATAAACTTGAACTGGTGATGATGCAGTCAGTGCCATTAGTTTCATTTTTAGAAATCCTCTCTGGCTTTGCCAAGCCCCTAGGGAGAGTGGGGACATCTGGGAATTCCTCCATGGGGGCCTCAGAGAAGCCTTAGCTACTTCTTCCCATATCTTGGGATTGGGGGAAATTCTATTCATTGGGACCATGTAAAGCAGTGATTCTGTGCTCTAGGACGCACTCAGCAATGGTTAGAGAAATTTTGGGTCCACATTACATGGGGATGGCCAGGGAGGGTAACCCTGGCATCCAGTGAGTAGAGGTCAAGGGTGTTGTCAAACACCTTAAAATGGACAGGTCAACCCCCACAATCAGAACTACTCAGCTTCAAATGCCAATACAGCCAACAGTAGAAATCGTGATGCAGAATTAAGAAAAGGGGTTTTATCTTAGGAGAGTTCCCTAAGTACTTTCTAGAACCTATCCGAGTTTAAGTGCACTTACCTGTAAAATAAAAATAAAAATATACATTGCTCAGTTCTGCTGTAAATACTGAGACAATATATTCAAATATTTATTCTTAGTTCAGCATGAACCAGGTGCTAAATAAACGCGAAAGTGCTGAATGGTGTGACACATATTCAGAAGACATCAAAAAAATGTGCCCAACTACTGCCATACATTTCTAAACAAACAAACTGGCTAATACATAGCATTCTTACTACATTACAAATTCATGGGGGTGATGTGTGTGTGTTTGTGCGTGTGTGTGTTGTGGGGGAGGGATGTGTGTTAGGCTGGAAAATTATGTGAGTGCTCCATTGTTCTAGAAAGTAACACTCTTCTGTGCTGCATGGGAGAAGGGAATGCAAATCACCTGCCAGGAAATCCCGGGCTCATCTCTGGAGAGATCAGCAGACTTGAGATGAGGCAGAAGCATCCAGAAAGTGAGAGGGTTTAAGAGCAAAGAAAGAGAAGCAGAGGCTAAGCAAACAGAAGGAACTCTTCAACAAGGGCAGTGCCTGAGAAACCAGTGCACACATCAGAGGCCCAGGAAGCCTGACAGGAGGAAATGTGCCTGTGAGAGACCAGCAGAGGCAGGGTTGCAATTCTTGAACCATTTTCCCTCCTATGGCTACAACCTTGCTAGGAGACTTATTTTTCCCACCAAAAAAGAACTTAGCTTTCTGTCATGAAGATGCGTAGAACAGAAGGGGTGTCCCATCAAGGCGCTTCCATAATTACCCTGATGGAACTGGTGAAAAGTTTATATGGTGAGAACATAGGCAACTCCAATTGATCCTTTAGGGAATTATTTTTTTTTTACTTTGTTTATTATTACATTTTAGGGATACAGTACAGTTACACTCATTATTGGGATCTTGTACCTTTACATGCCAGGTCTTTGTTCTCAATTTTTCCTCTTACCCCGGCCCTCCCTTCACCCCCTCCACCTTCCCCTATTCACAGTTTGTTTCCATTTTTTCCTTTTCTCATATTTTTTCTTGTCCCTTATTACCTTTCCCCCACTCTTCCCACTTTCCCTACACCTTTAGCCTTTTTCTTTAGGGAATCTTGACTTTTAAAAATACTAAATATCAGAACATATAAAACTCCCCAAAAATCACAGGGAAATTAACTGAATTTGGTGTTGGGATTATTGAAAAGCTAGACAGTTCTTCACGTTAATTTTTAAATCAATACAATTATAAAATGACTAGCTTTTAAAAGAGCTGTAATATGTCCATTTACAAAATTTCATTTCAGAAATTGTCTTCTTAGTGTGTGTGTGTGTGTGTGTGTGTGTGTGTGTGTATTTGAACTCAAATTTCTTTAACTGATGAGCTCTCCCAGAAGTAGAGATCTTGAAAGAAAACAGAGCTCAATTCCAAACTCACAATGGTCACAGGGCGCCTGGGTTTCCCCTAATTCCTTTAAAGTTGAGCATACTTTTCAGGAAAGGAGGGAAAAATACACACACTAGAGGAGACTTTCATAAACAAGCCATTTAAACTTCAGAGACAATTAGCCCCCTGCCCGGTTTTAACGCCTGGCTTTCACAGTCTGGACCTTCTTGATAATTTACTTTTGAAATTCTCCGTCTTGCTCACTGGCCTGGGTTAGTTCTGCACTCGTATGTGTGGCTGCCTGGAGCCGGGAGCTGCAGCGGTCAGCTTGACGAGGTACACATCAACTCTGGCTCCAAGCATCCGCAGTATCGTGGACGGTCAAGGAGGCGCCTGTTATAAAAATACACAGAGAAACACGAGTGAAGGGCTGCTCTTTCTCAAAGATGAACTTAATGCATTCCTTCTGTTTAGGCTCATTTTCCAGCCTCTCACATTCTTTGTGAACAAGAGTTATAAAACAACCCTGATGCAGGCCAATTATTTTTACTTTGAAGGCCATTAATCAAGATTGACTAAGAAAATGAAGACAGCTAAGCAAAATTTCATATGTGGCTAGAGTGAGATTAAAATAAAACCAGATGGGATGGACAGAGACACTAAGCATTTTTTTTTTAAAAATTTGGACTCATGTAATAAATGTCTTCTACAAATTACAGCACTCTTATTTTCTTACAGTAAATCAAATCAGGTCTTAATGTACAAGTGGTCTCACTGCTGAGATGTCAAAAATAGAACCTGCCTTGTTCTTGTAGAGTAATTCCTCAAATCTAAAGCAGTAGTGTGGGCTAGCAGCCTATAAACCATCTACCTGTGTGCAATCAGAATTTCACCTGATAGATGTGTTTCTCAGGGCCTCAGAGCAAACCACACAGTGAATTCACAGAAGTCTCACGGGGAAATGATTAGCCTCTGAAGCAGAGTTGTCAAGTAGTCCAGTGTCCTCTAAGTTCAGAAAAGGTAGGTTCAAGACCTGTTAAACATTACAGATTCTCTGTCAGGAAAATGCCTGGAGAGGCCACACAACTTACCTATTTAAGACTTTAAAATTTGTTTTCCCTCAGATCTCTAAGATCTGACCAAGCTAGTAGACTCATTATTTTTGTCACATAAATACACATTTTGATGTGTACATTTTATGAACAGAATAGTAAAGCATGCATGTTTAAAATGGAATTTTTTCTCCTGTGTTTTATGGCACTTTTTTTTTTCCTAATTTTGCATGGATAGCAAGGTTCTATCTCCACTGCTTTGTATGACAGCAATATCTTCCCACAGTGAGAAAATGACTGAAAATAACCAGCTGTTTCAGGATCTCTATCAAAACACACGACATAATCCCAAAGAATTCTTCCCCATTTAGCACTGTCAGGTTAAAAAGTCTGCTTGGAAAATGAGACTAAACTTTCTTTTCATAACACTCAATGAACCATTTCCACAATATATTTGAGGAGAACATACATATTTCTTCAAGCAGATTCAAAATAGTTCATAAAGAAAATCAAGTAGATTTTCAACTGTGATAAATTTTCTTAACTCTTTAGATACTTCTTTTTTAAGAAGGTAATTTTGAGTTAAACAAGACTTTAAAAATTCTTTTTAAAATTTATTTTTTGTTAATGTTTTTAGTATGTAATGTTTACATTCCTTATGGGAAGTTGGTACATTATATAACACATCTTAACTCCTTTTTTTCATTCCCTTCCCTTTCCCCACCTCTTGATCCCCTTCCCATTTAAGGAAACTTGAGGTCCCTACTTCCTATTATCTATCCTTTATTTTGCTTTTTTATTTATATTTTGATTTTCTTATTTAAGTTTGGTTGTTGGATTTATTTTGATTTATTTCACTTAGTGTTATGGCCAGTCAGTACATGAGAATGAAAAATGGTATCTATATTTCTTCTTTCAGGCTCTAAATAAAGCAAAAGAAAATTTGTTCAAAATTTCTCAGAAAACAATACAGCTCACTAGGTCTAGCAATAACATGGAAGACAATAGACTGTGATCCTCAGAAGTTGTGCTTTTATAGTTTGGCTTATTTATCATTTGATTACTTACACTTTGAATCCCTCTGTAAATAAAGTTTCCTGTTGATTTATGGACCCCAACATGAAGAACTGTTGCTGATTTAAATTGACATAAATAAATATCTGAAAGATGTCTATTTCTGAAAGTTCATATTTATATGTGGACTTCTTGATCAATAACTTGCAGCAAGACTTAATATCCCCACTGTGCTTATTTGTGAATCCAAAAATAAAAGACTGTAAATATCAACCTAATTCTAACAAATGCAGGACATTATCATGAGAATTTTCTGCAGTGATTTCAAACACTGCAAAGCCAAACTCACTATCTTTTCCAAAACTTGCTACACTCCTCATTGTCCAAATTTCTATTAATTTCATCATCATTCTCCATGAATGAATCTTTCAATTTCTAAATTTAGACTTTTTAGAGTCTTCTGAAAGTTTCAAGGACGGTTTGTCAAGCTCAGATCATGCATTCAGAGCTTTGCAAGAGTACTGGACTATCATGGAGTTGGGTGAAGTGGCAAGGGCATAGTACAGTTACCAAGTTATTATCCATCGAATCAAAGAAAGAGAGGGACATTGGTCAGCTTTCCTCTTGCCCACAAAATATCTGACAACTGAAATTTAAAGGAGGACAGGTTTATTTTGGACACAGTTTCAGAGTTTTCAGTTTATTGGCTGGCTGGCTCCAAGGCAAAATCATAATGACAGAAGGGCATGGTGGAGGAAATCTGCTTACTTCACAGCAGCTAAGCCCAGGAGACGAGTGCCAGAGAGGAAGGGGGCAGAGGTCTGATACAACCCCGAAGGCCTCATCACCATGATCATGCAGAAACACCCTGAAGTACACTTTTGTCATCTTCTAGGCATCTCTCAAACCAACCAAGTTGGCAATCAAGATTAATTATCTCAAGGGGAAAGTCAGTCTAAAAATCTAAAAATGAATGACCTAGATGCGTTTAGCATAGCCCAAAAAGGAATTGTTCGTGTTCCCCCATCTACTCTTAGTATTTCCATCTTCTATTTTCATAATTCATATTCAAGTCAAAGAAACTAGGCGGAATTCTAGATTTCACTCTTTATTAATCGCTCAATAAATGTTACTAAATCAGCCAGTAAAATATACTGCAACTCCCAGTACTTCTCTAATGCTCATAATTAAACTTTTAGTTAGGGACTGTACTGGGAGTGCAGGTCAGTGGCGGTATGTGTGAGGCCCTGGGTTGGATCCCTAGTACAGCAAACTTCTGTAGTACAGTAGTGACATCAGTTTCCTCTTTCACATTTCTGCCTCTCTTCTTGCCCTAGTAGAAGAAGAAAATTTATCTTTTAAAGATGAAAACATGGTCTTAACCTTACATTCTTCTTGAAGACTTTCAATTGCTTCACTTTCTAATTAGACGAACACTCCAGACCATTGCAGTGGCCTATGTATGCTTTTCTGACCTGGACTTTGCCTACCATTCTAACCAAGTTACCTGCTTCCACTTTTACTCTGACTTAGCATAGGCAAGCTATGCTGACCCATTCTTGTTCTGGACCAAGCTAGGTTTCTGTTTTGAGACTGGTGTGTGTCATGTATCAGAATGATGTTTTGCAATATTTTGCATGGTTATCTGCTTTTTGTCATTCAAGTCTCTGTTTGAATGTCATTCCTAACACTCTGCCTAAATTTTCCCCAGTCATTCGCTGTCACATTACCTTCTTTAATTCTTTGCTCTTTCTCTTGTAGATGTATTTATTTACTTGGTCTCTTTCCACTAGGAATGTAAACTTCACCAGGGTAGAAGGCTGATTTCTCTTATTAACTACTGTATTTCCAGCATATGATATGCGCTTGGCTTTCAACATAAAAAAATAAGTTTGTTGAATAAATGAAAGAATGAAAAATGTAAAGAAAAAGGAGAAGTTACAACAAAACACACAGAAAAGTAAAGTAGAGAGGAGGTATGGGAAGTTGGTGCTTTGTTTAGAGTCTAGGTACATAAATAGGAGGTCTCTTCCATGGCCTCCCCATTATTTAGAAAGAACTTATTTTTACAGGGGCAAAGGCACACTGGATATAACACTGATCCCAAGCGCATGTCTTTTCCAATCCTCCTCTTGACATATTCATTCTCTCCACTGATTTTTTTCTCTTGGTTTTCCATGCTTTCCTGGTGGGACCACTCTGCCCTGATCTTGCCTGTTCTCAGCCTGGCCAGTGCACTGGTGCCAAATTAATCTTACTAAAAACACTTTGAATGATGTCACCTCCCAGCTCAAAAACGCTTCAAGTGGTTCTCATTATCTAAGGGTAAAGGTCAAACATTTAAGTTTTCAATGCAAAACCATGGGTTTGCACCCAGATGAACTCCCAGCCTTATCTCCGTGGCTTCTTAAAAGGAATTCGGTTCTTAGTTAAGCTGGATCCCTCAGCCTCTTGAACTCTCATTGTTTCCTCTCCATTTGGTTCAAGTAACTCTTGTTGATCAAAACCTTTTCCTCTTCTACTCAACTTTTAACCAATGATTCTGGTCCAGATGGGTCTTAAAGGATATTATTTTACATTCTAAAATGCTTATTATTTCAGACTATATCTTTGACCATTATCACATGTTACTTTTAAAGATCATCTATATGGGTCTTACATTTTTTTGAAGGGAAAATATGTTACTTTATTTTCTCCTGCATTCAACCTCAAACTTTGATAATGAACAGGTCATTTAAAAATCTTACAGATGGAATATTCTCATCTGGAAGAGGAAGACAATGACACAGATGTAGATTTTTTTAGAATTAAATGGTATAATGAATTTAAGGCTTATGAGACTGTTTAGCATTTATACAATGTTATCATATTAGTCCAAGGCAGAGGCAGGTTAACAAACTGATTAATTATTAAATTGTTTTTAGAAGCTATGTAAAAACAATCGGTTGTGACATGAATTTATTTAAACTGCAGGTATACCAACACATGCAGGATAAGCATTTATAAATCAATCTTTTAAAATTAGATATAACTTCTGATTTTCAGTACTATTACCATATTTGTAACCTAAACCAGTGATTATTAACCTATTTTAGAACTTAAACCCTACTGAACATCTAATTAAAACTCTCATTACCCTTGCTAAAAAACATGCATACATACAAAATTTAGTATATAATTTCAGAAAACATCATTGGCCTTGCATCCTATATAGTAATTTCTGAGATTCCATTAAACTCTTACCAGATTATGAAATTCAGTGTCAAGAACTGTAGCAGCACTACTCTGGTCAAGCTCCATGCTGCACACTCTGCGTAACCGGCTCTTTGACATTGTAGCATTAAAGCGGCAAAGCGTATGAATTCACCTTTTTTTTTCTAATTCAGTACAAAATTAAATGAAGTAAAAGAAAATCAAAATAGCATGGGAACATGTGTCTCTGAATACTTTGTACAAGTGCAATATGATGCTTTCACTTTGGGTTTCACAAATATGGAGTTGTCACCATAGATTATTTTTGTCTATATACAAGATAAAAATAATATCAAAGAAAAGACCAAGATCACGTTCAAATTTGAGATTTCCATTATGAAATAACATTCTTTTTCCTTCCTTCCGTTTTTTTCTTTATTTTCCTTTCTTCCTTCCTTGTAGTGATAGGATACTTGTTCAATGTCATGCAATTTGCTAACTGTAGGGAAGATGGTAGTGAACCAGTTTCTTTTCCAACAGATATTATAATTTCTTAGGATATACAACATGATTACATGTTTATGTAAATAAATATGTACTCTCATTAGAGTATGTGCCAAAAAGGACATTTATTGGATAATATAAAACTATATAACTGGGAAGAGAATCTGTCATAGGGATCAGAAAAGGTATCCTAGAGAAAGAAAGACATATTTTAGCAGATATTTGAAGACTGACTAGGAGTTAACCAGGAGAAGTATCTGCAGTGAGGAAATTGGGGTGGTCTGAAAACCGCTAAAGTATGGAAGAACATTCTGGAAACTCAGAGAACACCAGTGATAATGAAAAGTTGGAGAATTATAGAAGGGAGTATGAGTCACGTGTTTCTTGCAAGAATGCTTCTGATCAGAAATGAGATCAAGAATAGTTGTCTAAAAAAGTGGAGTCAATTTTTATGTTACAGAAATTTTAAAGATAGGAAATTACTTGCACTGTTTCAGTAATCCATAAATACCACCAGAGTGTAGACTTATTCTGCTTTTCTTCATTTCATGATTTATTCCTTGTCTATCATCCTCTGGTATGCCATCTCATGGTCCTAACACAGCTACTGAAGTCCCAGCCATCATAGCCATATGGCAAGAAAAAGTGCAGCACCAGCTATATGTGTGTCACACGAAAAAGGAAAAGTCTTCTCAGTCATCAACAGATTCTAGTTATACTGCACTGATCAGAAATCTTTTGCAGAGCTGGGGATTTAGCTCAGTGGTGCTGCTGCCTGCCTGGCAAGTGCAAGGTCCTGAGTTCAATCCCCAGTACCCTCTCCCCTCAAAAAAGAAATCTATTGCATACTGCCACAGCTGCAAATGGAGGACCAATGGGCAAGTAAATATTTAAACATTTCCTGTCTCTCTGGAGGAAATAGGTAAGGGAAAGCCCTGGGTAATGATTGCTTTTCATGAAAAGGATTTTGTTTTTCATCCCAAAAACCAAAAATTAATGAAGGTACATTAAATGGTCTAAATTGAGAAGTAACACAACCCTTTAAAAACATATCTCTCGGGCTATCATGGAGAAAATTGACAGTAGGGGCAAGCGGAGATATGAACTAATAGCTTGAAAGATTGACCCTGTATAAGTAAGTGCCTGAAATCTGAACAAAGTGCTGGTGGAGAGGGGACAAGAATTCAGGATATAGGTTTAGAATGTCTTTGATCATTTCTCGAAAGGTCATGGATAGCAAATGCCATCATGTGTGT
Source organism: Fukomys damarensis (assembly GCF_012274545.1). Lineage (NCBI taxonomy): Eukaryota > Metazoa > Chordata > Mammalia > Rodentia > Bathyergidae > Fukomys > Fukomys damarensis. Next base: position 21,853,915 of record NW_022900917.1, on the reverse strand, counting down.
GCATTCACTATAAACCTAAAGTTTTATACCAAATTAGTGCCTTTAAGACCAGAGTCTTACTAACTTGTTATTAAGATACACGTTGTCCTTAGTGTGACTCTTGAGAGATAAAAATGCTGATTGATTCACTGGGCAAGTTTAAATTACTTTTTCATCCCTTTTCCTTAACAATGTCAAATCTTCACTATCATTTAGTGAGGTAAAAAAGACAAAAAGATACACCTGGGCCAACTGTGTTTGCCCGCCCCCCCCCCAGCTTAACAGAATGATTCCCCTTTAGTGTTCACACAAGGGGAAATGCAAGTAAAGCAGATAAAAGATATTCATAGAAACATGAAGAAAAACTTGTCTCTCTTCAGTAAGGTAAATCATTCTGCAGAAAAAAATTAGGGGGAGGGTATAAATTAAATCCACATCCTCACATAAATCTCATAGAAAAATATTAGAAATTCTTAGGGTTTTCTATAACTGCTACTATTAGAATTCACTCCTGGGCTGAGATTTTTTTTTTATTTCAACTTTCACATTAACAGCCCAATAATAAACCCTTGATTAAAGAAAAAGGATTACAGTGAAAGGGTTGAAATAAGCTTAATTGTAGAGGTGTGATTAGTGCCACAGTGATAGACTCTCAGGTAATGATTTTTAAAATTTTATAGGAAATGTTTAACAAGATGATTGCCTGACTATAAAATGTCTCTGTATAAGAAAATAGTCTTTGAAAGCAGCATTGGGCCCTGTTGTACTAATACACCCATGAATGGCAACATTTCTTTTATAGTTTTGATGAATGCTGAAGTAGAAATTTTATTATAATGATTTTGGACCCAGAACTGTGAAAATAGCGGGCAGAATATGAACACTTTACCAGATCAATCAATTTTCATTTAAAATTCTACTTATTGTGTATGGTATCAAACTATGAAAATGTAACATTTCAAACTAGTGATTTCTGTTCTACCAAAATTGCAGTACTTATTTGGGTTTTGAAGTAGATAGGATTAGCATTAGAGACAGCATAGTATAGCCCCCTCACCACCAAAGATACTGAAATAACTCTGTTCTAGTCTTTTACATGGTAATACACAGGCATAAGAAAGGTAAAGAAATAAAGTCCCCCCCTAGTATTCCTTGGTATTTTTTCAAAAAGGCTTAAAGCTCCATAAGGAGGAAAAGAAGGGACAGACGCATAGTGGAAGCATTATCAGTGGTGTGACCTTATGGTGATCTGTAGTAAAAATCTAGGTTTGAGGAAACACAGACAAGAGGGACTCATCTTAAGTGGGTGCAAATACAAGGAAAGCTCCCAGAAAGAATCAGCACATGGATAAAGACTGGAAGTCTTCACTTATAGGATTGCAAATTGTTATGAGCAGAACGCAAAAAATGGCAAGATATGCGACAAGACAATATTGACCACCTTAAGCCATGAGTAGGGAAAACAATGCTGAAAAGATATAGCATGGCTTCTACCCCTGTGTCATAAAGGAGCTTGGACTTGATCCTGAAGGCAACAAAGAGCTATCTGGAAGGTGTCATAGCTATATTTAAATTTCAAATAGAGCCGGGATGCATCTCAGTGGTGCTGCACCTGCCTGGCAAGTCTGATCCCCAGTTCCAATCAATCAATCAAGCAAACAAGCAATTTCCAATAATTCATCTGGGCAACTCTATGCAGGATGGGTATTAAAAAGAATATGAGGAGCCTCTTGGTAATGAGCTGGGAGGATGAAGCTAGAGAAAAACCAACAAATATGTGGGAAATAAAATTTGCAAAAATATCCCAAAGAGGAAGCCAAGATACATGGTTGAGGCTGTCACTCAAAATGATCGCAGCAGAGTTCATGTGATGAGTGACAGGTGTTCAGACACGGTGTGTTTTAGGCACCCAATGATATGCAGGTAGAGAAGCCAGTGGAAAACTGGATAGATGAATCAGAAAGGTGGAAAGTTTCTGGGCCTGGGAGAATCATCATGAAGCCATGGGGATGCAGCAAAACTGCATCAGGAGGGCATGAGGCTGCTGCAACTTTGATTGTTGGTAAAACTACTTGAGGAGGGTATGCAGCATTTCCTGAATGTGTTTTTGGTGTCCTTGAGGAGCAAACAAGAGGCTCCATAGAGGTCAGGGCTGACTTCAGTGCTTCCTTCTAATGACATTCACATAAAGAGGAGAGAGTTTTTCCATTTTTATCTCAAAGTTTATGTTATATTGCATGTTGTTATTTATTATTACTTACAACAATGTTTTAAATTTATGTTCAGGAGACAGTGAAGACCACTTCTAGGTAGACCACCTCTACTTGGTTATAAGGTAGTATTTATTTCACAGATTTGGAGTCCAAATGTCTATAATACCACACAAATGAATTATCTCATTCAGGAATCCCCTTCTAGGCATACAGTAGCTGTGCAATAATTTAAAATGAATCGATGCATTTAGGTCATGTTCTGCCGTGACCAGACTGGAAAGTTAATGTTTGCACTCAAAGCAGGAGGTAAAACACATTTCTAGTTTTAGGAAGAATTGAGAAGAATTACTAAATGGCAAATTATTATGATGTCATTCTACACCAGTAGAAACACAAAAGAAGAAAAGTTTGCAATAAAGGCAGCAGTCCGATTCTCCTCTAGAACCTCCCAACTCTGTGTAGAATGGGATTAGAGTATGCAAGAGGCAAAATAATACCCATCACCTCCCCCGCAACACTGTGATGTCCACGTCCTAATCTCTAAAAGCTGTGAATACATTATGTTACACGGCGAAGGGGATTAAGGTATTAAAGTTGCAGATGGAATTCAGGTTGCTAATCAGCTGACCTTATAATAGAGAGATCATCCTGGATTATCTAAGTGGGCCCAATTAATCCCAACAATCTTTACAAGTGGAAGGGGGAAGCAGCAGAGAATCAGAGAGAGACTCGGTGGCAGAAGCTGGGTCAGAGGGATGCAGCATCGCTGACAGGGAAGCTTGAGAGGGAGGGCCAGGGGCCAAGGAATGTGAGCAGTCTCCAGAGCTGGGAAAGGCAAGGAAATGAATGATCTTCCAGGGCCTCCAAAAGGAATGCAGACTTGATGACATGTTGAGTTTTTCATGGCAGTTCCTATGTTGGAGTTCTGGCCTGTAGAACTGAAAGATAATACACTCGTGTTGTTTTAAGACACTCATTTTGTGGCAATTTGGTGTGGCAGCAAGAGAAAGTAACATACAGTGCTTGTTATTTTACAACTTTGTAAGTGGAACTGCTGAGAGAAATATTTGGAAGTTGGAAAATGAGGAAGCTGCTGTCGAATGGATGACTTCTAAAGCATTTTTCCATTTTGAAAGTGCTTTCTTTCCACTAAAATGTGTACAGTTGCCACAAAGCTGGCTCGCACACCTGGGCTCTGATAAGAGCACCTTCATTTCCCTCTCCTCACTCCATCTTCATTTTCTCCATCCAACTGACTTCATCCAACTTTTATACCTGGAGAAATATTTTTGGTAGGGGGAGACTATTATGCATATACAGCTTACATCAACCTCTTCATTATCGGGTTTAACTTTCCAGTAAATACGCTTGTTTCTCAGCTATATGGTCTTGGATCCATCTGCTCAGAAGGAATAAATCCTTCATCAAGAGTAATGGGACCCAGAGTTCTAGGACCAGTTGGTGAAAGGATGATATAGGAATCCTTAACAAAACTAAAGACCAAAATTATTCTGGGCAAAGTTTTTTTCAGTAACAAGCTCTCCACATAACCATTCCCAGCATGGTGTTTGTTGGTTCCATTACTATCAAAGAAATAACTAACCTGAAAAGCATGGAAGATGTAGGCTGTAGTCAGAAGGGTTGACTCATGGGTTATCAAAACATAATTTGGGCTGTGACCCGGGTGTTCAGAAAGGAAGGAATAGAGTCCTAAACTGCTTTCTCTAGAGGCTTTCACAAGGTCTTTGGTTTTCAATTTGAATGATTATATGTTAAAAAGAATTTATTCTATATTGTTATTGTTTTTTCTTACCAAGTCTACTGACTAGAATATTCAGCTGCTAAGAATTATTTTTGCCTGAATTAAACATGGATGGATAATTCAGGCCCATTTTAGGTTCAACAAACATCTTGAACTATTTTTCAAACATTTGGTTTTGGCAAAAAAAAAATGTTTTACTCAGTAATTTTCTGCTTAATTTTAAACCCTTGTGTGCTTTAAGGGAACTTAATCCGTATGTTTCTGATTCATTTACCATTAACCTATCAGGTTCTTTTTTGTTTTTTGGTGGTTTTTTTCTTTGCTTCTTCTTTTTTTCCCCAGTTGGTGGAGGAATGTTTTAAGGAAACTTTCAGGGACTTTGACAAATATTTTTGGTAAAAGAGGGAGGATTCATTTTGCCACAGGAAATAGAGTGTCAAACGTCCAGCATCTAAATTCTTTTCAGCAATGCAACCAGACTCAAAAAGGCACAACCACACTTTTTTCTATCAGTTTTAGTGTTAAGGATAGAAAGTTTATGAATTTGGAATAGCAGAATAGTTAGGGGCTCAAGAAAACCAGATTCTCTCATATTTCAGAAAGAAAGGCAGCCCCTTCACATCAGGTTGGAGATGCTTCTAGTGACCTAGGAAAGGTTATTTATGATTATATACACAGAGAAGAGAAAGAGAAAATAAGGCAACAGAAAAGAAAAACAGAGAAAAGGATGAATATTTCTGGAAAGGTTAAACAATGTAGAATTTTCCTTTTGCTCCTAGAGGATACATAGACCAAAATAGCTAATACCAGAGAGGGCCCTCTGACTTTGGACAAATATTGGCAAACAACCAATATTACAGCTAGTGTAATAAAATAAAAATGTTTAAATGATCCAATCAATATAATTTTTCCCATCCATTTCTCAATATATTGACTTGTAGAAATATGTAAAGCTACTGTAATCACATTGCTTCATTTTGACTCCTGTTTCTCTCCAAATTTTTGCATTATCCTATTTTGAAAACAAAAGGTGATAGTTGAAAACGGAAGGTATCACACTGCCTCATGTTTATATATTTTGATTTATAAACAAAGTTTTATATGTGTATGTGTGCATGTCAAATCCTTTGTATCAAAACTACCTCATTTCAGAATTTTCTTCTTTGTATCATTAATACTGCAGCTCTATTGAGTTGAATATAAAAAATACCATTCCTAAGTCATAAAAAAAACTTTATAAAATTCAGTAAGTATTTATTGAACAGTGTTGTGACAAAGAATCACTATACTGAACCAGCGGACAGGCTCCTGGGTTTAAGTGTTTGACACAATAAAATTTTAGAAAATAAAAAAGATGGTCTTAAGCTTGCAGCCTACAGTTTATAATTGTCTTTTATAAAAGAACTTGACTTAGTAGCAATTTTATATTTAGAAATTTTAAAATAAGTATTAAAAATTTTTTTCAAGCTCTGCAGCTCCCGATCTCAATCTCTTAGGAACACTCTTTCCATTTACATGAGACTATTTTAAATCATACCTTCCCGTGAGATGCCAACCCTGTCAGTCAACCCGCTAGCAGTCCTGGCATAGCAAAAGAATGACAAGTCAACCATGAAAATGACGGAGCGGGAATCACAACAAGCTGTTGTAATGCCCCAAGGCAGTCTATTGTCTTCACTATCTCTAAGGTTTTTTTGGCCCCAATTAATAATTTTTATTTTTATTTTATTATTATTTTTTATCTTTAAGTTTATTGGTACAGTTTAGGTATACAATACAGTTACATTCATTATTGGGATACATGACGTAACTTGGTTCTTATTTTTTCCCATTCTCCAGGCCTCCCTTCAGCCCCTATCGGCCTTTTCATCCTCATTTGCCCTACTGTTTGCCAGTGGTGAACTGCAAGTCTGTCCTTGTGTCCTGCTTAAGTGTTTTCTCATTTTTATTTTTGTTGTCAGGCTGTCCTTGGTTTAATCTCTGGGTTATCACCCAAATCTTCCTGATATAGTTGTGCCCTAGCTTCTGTGTCTCTAACGACCCACAGACATTCTCATCTTCATGACATCAGAGAAAACAGCTCATCAAATCAACCATAATCCTTTATCCCAACTGATACAATCAGCAACACACTATGATCAAGCACAACTTGGAAACTGACCACCTGTGGTAGTCACTGGTCTATCACCCTTAAACCATTTGAATTAAATTGAAATCAAAAAGCAGTCCAAAACATGTCTGCAGTGAATAAAATTTCAATATAGTATATTTACCATTTAGGATGGGGGCTCACACAGAGCCAAGACACAAGGCCCCTGGTCTCAGTTAGCTGATGGCTGAACCCCATGACGCTGACTGACCTCGGGCTGCAAGGCCCAGATTTAGTTCCCCAACCTTCTGAATGGTTGAACTCCACACTAATCTACTACAGGTTTCCCATGCCCTTTCTTTAAAGATGTTCAAAGTTGGGAACTCAGAAAAATACCCTTTATGACCACCTCTGCCTCTGCAGAGTGGGTCCAAAGACTGCCTCAATCAGGAGGTTTGAGAGTGCGCATGGGGGCGTGTGTTGTGGGGGTTCAGGGTCACCCGAGTGGCTACCTTCCTGGTGCTGGAGAGATGGCGGCTCCCGGTGGGAGGAGAAAATATTAATTAATAATTTAAAATGAAATATTGATATGTGGAAAAGGCTTGAATTTCATAAATCATAACTAGATAAAGACAGGGGCCTTATTTTCCTACACCTCAAGGATAGCTTACTGAGTTTAACACATAAGAAGCTACAAGTAGCACACAAGGTTATTCCTTACAGCAAGCTGTGTTTTATTTCCTAAACAAGTGTGGGAGAGCTCTTCTAAAGAGAATATTTAAATGTTACCTACAAAGGACAGTGGTCAACAGAAAAGTAAACAGGCAAGCCACTTTTTAATTTAGTATTTGGTGGATCTTCAGGATGGATCAACACCACTAGGATTTGATAATGTGTAAAGAGTTAGAGTAACAACAAATATCTTTGTAGGAAGAACAAAGTGACCTGTCCTGGTTCTACAAGTTGGAAGTGGGAATGAACATAGCATGAATGAAAAAGCCCCATGGCACAAGAGGAAGCAAGAGTCAAACTGAGAAAGCCAGACGTGCTGCTTTAGAACCCTGGAACTAAACCTGTTCCTGGAGCGCATGCACTCTTGGGAGGCAGCGTGAATACACTTAAAAGTGTGGCTCCTAAGTGGCCCAATCACCTCCCTCTAGAGTCTTCCTCTTAAAGTGCCCACAACCCGTCACTACACTGAGGACAAAGCTCCCAGCAATGGGCCTTCCGGGGACAAACCATTTACAAACCACAGCAAATATTGATGTCACTTCTCCATTGTTTTGTAGCTACAAATTTTGCTGTATTAGGCATCCTTATATTGTGATGTTCTTATTTCAATACAATTGTTTTTTTAGAACTGGGGATTCCTAGAATTGTAAAATGCTTTGAGTTTTTCTAATGAGGATCACTTTGAGAAAATCTTCACTGTCTTCTTTTTCTTGTCTATTTGCTCCACATACCAATTCTGTTACACAATTGAAAGGAGACTGAATCTTTTATAACCACAATTGGTGTGGGGGGGTATATTCAGAAATTCTTTTCTCGTAATTTGATTCATGCTTATTTCCCACTTACAAATAGAACAAATGTTAAATAATTACAGGTGGAACAAATTTTCAATCATTTCCTGCCACCACAGATGAAGAAATCTAACTGTGTGTCTTTGATTTTTCAGTCTTTTCTCTTGAGAAAAATATGTTGGAACAACTACTGACCTGGTAAAAAGCAATGGAAGTACCATGGGAGCTCACAGTGAGAGGGCATTCGGATTGCATGTGCAAATGCCAGCAGAGAAATAGAAGATAAGTCAGTAACATAGATAAGATTCCTGCTTGCAGGGAGTGTGGTGGTGCATGCCTGTAAACCCAGCACTCTGGGAGGCTGAGGCAGTAGGGTCTCACATTAGAGCCAACCTGAGCATCTTAGTGAAAGGCGAGACCCTTTTTCAAAAGCGAAAAATAAAAAAGGGCTGGGGACATGGCTCAGTATGAAAGTCCTGGGTTCAATCTCCAGTGGTGAAAACAAAAATGTAGACTTGGCCTCTATAGAGAAGGATTTCACCATAAAAACTATCATATTATGGTGGTCAGAGAGGTATCTGAAGCTGTGTAAAATTTACTTTATGTAACTGCAATGCCAGAAAATTTTTCTAGCCCTTAGGGGAAAAAAATCTTATTTCAGCCTTTATGAGCAGTATTGCCTCAGGTACACGATGTGCCTGACGGTATGAGTTAATATTTGTCACTCTCTTAACCAGGATGACAAAGGAGAGAGAAGAAAACAGAGACTATTCTGGCTAAACAGTGCACGTTTTCTGCCAGGCTCCAGGCAGACCCTGAAGAGGTAGGGTGGGGCTAGCAGGCGAGAAGTTTACTGTTTACCATCAGGGGAATCCAGGACAAATGATAGATCTGTTTTCCTGTTTATGAAATATCTCACTTTTTTAGCTTCTGAGTTTTGTGGCTATCGATAGAAGTGACATTGAACTGAAGCCCCACACCTCTGGTCCTGTTTCCCACGGGCCCCTGTACCACCTGAGAGCTGCTGACACCACACACAGCAAAGCATTGCTGTGTATGCAGTGGGGACACCATTGAAAAGCCCACCAAACACTTGGAAGACTTGGGGTCCGGAAGGAGACGTTCTGCAGTCTTTCATTCGGGCACACAATAACCTTAGGGTGCTGCTTCGGTTCTTACGTTCATTATTACTCACTCTCGAAGATTCTTCTCTGGTAGTGATAATGCTATTAGTGATGTATATCTCCTTCACTGGTGTTCCTATCAACGCATTAATGTATACTAATTGATCTCTCCACGTGCCAAGCACTGGCTGGATATCGTTGCCTAGTCAGAGGGTAGCAAGACAATGATTGTTTGTTTCTCTAAGTTTGTGTTTTGCTTTTCTCCCCCTTGCCTGTCCCCTTCCCTTCCCTTCTTTCCTTCCCTTCCCTCCCTCTTCCTTCTTTCCTTCCCTTCTCCCTCCCTCCCTCCCTCCCTCCTTCCTTCCTTCCTTCCTTCCTTCCTTCCTTCCTTCCTTCCTTCCTTCCTTCCTTTTTTTTCTAAGTAGAAGAAATTATAAAGAATTAAAAGCCTCTGTGTAACACCAGCACTCTGGACATCCGAGGCAAGAGAAACAAAATTTCAAACTCAGACAGGGCCATTTAGAAATTTAGTGAGACCATGTCTCAAAATTTATTTAAAAAGATTGGTAATGTAGTTTAGTGTGTGAAAGGCCTTGGGCTTAATCCCTAGTACTACACACACACACACACACACACACACACACACATGCACACACACTCACAGAATTGAAAGCTTTTAGAATTATCCATTTTTCCTTCTAAAGAAACAGTAATTCTTAATTTTTTGCTTCAAAATTTTCTAAATTATTTTAACTCTTTTTTATTTAGTGTTATTTTTAGTAATGAGAATTGAAGTTGAACCCTTTAATGTTTATTCATATAGCAACCTCATTTTACGCATATATATTAGCCAAAAAAGGCACCAGTATTTTATTCAAGGAGAAAAATAATTTGGTTAAAGATTGTGAGGGCTGTGTGTGCATATTTGTGTGATGTGTGTGTATGTATATTGTATGTAGAAATAAAAGACTGTCTTGAACATTTCTTTTTCTTTTTTGGTACCAGGGATGAAACTCTGTTCCTTGAGCTTGCGAGGCAGGTGGTGGAACCACTGAGCTAAATCCCCAGCCTTGTCTTAAGCATTTCTAAGAAATCATTCATGAGAATGTTTTGGGACTATGTTTAGGAGGAGTATTCTACTTTGTAAATACTGTAGTAGAGAAGAGCTCATTATATATGTTCTTCCTCAATTCTACCCCTTTATCTACAAAGTTTTTGCATGCAGAATTCATCTCTAGTCATCTTTTAGTCTTAGGGAATAATGTTCCTTTCTCTTCAGTTGGTGCATTTGACTAAGTTCCCATTTCTCTTTCTCTCTCTCTCTCTCTCTCTCTCTCTCTCTCTC
>NW_022900917.1:21791333-21843843 GCF_012274545.1 Fukomys damarensis | reverse complement strand
GCTCTCCCTTCTCTCTCTCTCTCTCTCTCTCTCTCTCTCTCTCTCTCTCTCTCTCTCTCTCTCTCTCTCTCTCTCTCTCTCTCTCTGTGTGTGTGTGTGTGTGTGTGTGTGTGTGTTTCCTTCCTTTAATTATCTTTTCCATTTTGAACTTTCGATCCAATTTCTCTAGCAGGGACACATAACAGCTTCAAAACATAAACAAATAAATATCCTGCATCTTAAAAAATTTCTCCTTTGACCACATACATTTCTTATAGCAGCCTCTCTCCCATCTTTCTTGTCATTCTTACTTTTTTATTCTATTCACTTTTGCATGCACTGATGGCTAGATTTTACTGACACTTCTTCACTGACATAGGGCTTGAAAAAAATCTTAATTGCCATATGCAGTGGATATTATTGGACAGATGTTGCTGTCGGCTCTGACAATGTTCCTCACAACCTTCACCTTGAAGCTTCCCTTCTGGGTTTCCACGGCAGCACTCTGCACCCTGGGTCTAATCAGCTTACACGTCTCTGAACATTCCTTCCTGGCCTTTTCAATGATTTTTTGCTGTCATAATTTCCTTCTTAAAAGTTTGATATTTCTCAAAGTTGGTCCATCATTTCTTCCATTTCCATAACTTCCTTATGAGAATCCACTTTGAGAATATTTCCTGTCACCAGAGATGATCATACAGTTTAGTAATGTTGGTGGTATTGTATCAGTAATGACAGTCTTTCTCTACAGCTCTGAAATTTCCTCAGGACCTGTTGATTATCTCCACCTGGTTGCCTCATGGGGACTTTAAGTCCTACACCCATGCACTACTCTAAATCCCTTGGAATGAGTACAGGTACTAAAAAAATTAGAAGAAACACATCCTATGTGGAATTCATTGCTTTCCTTCCTTTTCCTTCAAAATTGTTCCTTCGTTCTATGATTACTGACTCATTCAGGAGGATACCAATGACCCTGTCTCTCAAAATAGATATTGTGACTTGAAGGTCATTCTTGAATTCTTCTTTTCCCTTCGTTTTTGTATCCAAATAAATAACCAGAAAGAACTGTATTTTACCTCCTAAATAATATTGAAAACAGGACTACACTTTGTGTATATGTTTTTATCCCCAGCACTTAATTCAGTGCCTGCCATACAATATGATTGGGAAGGTGGTGTGTGTGCATGTGCTTGTGTGTCTGTCTGTCTGTCTGTCCATCTGTTTTCTCTTATTGGTGCATCTGCCAGCAACTTGAATAGACAAATTGGGGTGAGATACTATCCTCTGTACTAGAATATGCACATTTTGAATATTATTGCTTTTGAATGAATTATCAGTGTGATAAAACTGTGTTAGAAAGACATTTTAGAGACAGAGGATTAATAGATTAGGGCTTGAATCAGGGCAAATGATTATAAAAACATCATAGATATGTCAGCAATCGTGTTGTAACAATCTGAGCTAGAATGATGGTGGTAGAAATAATAGGGAAGAAGCATATACCAACATATTAAAAAATGTTGCCTGTGGCGGCTAAATGTCAGGTCTAGGAAGAGCACAGTGAGCTCAGGAGTAATGTCTATTCCATTTCATGCTTGGCCTTGAACTTGGCCTTCAAAGGTAGTAAATAAATGGATTTTAAGGGAAAGAGTTAATGGAAAAATGATGATAAAGCCCTTTTATGTGCATATAATGTAGATCTGCCTTATGGGAGAGCATGGGATATCCTTTGTACCCTATTTGTTTGTTCATTTTCACCTCTGCCATCATTGATATGATAGTCTGAGTAATAGATTCAGCATAATGATAGAATGATGTGTCTTTGATGGAGTTGGGGTCACTTTGATTCTCTCCCAGTTGTTTTGCCAGAGTCCCAGACCTAAGCACAATTAATTCTACTGTTTTGAAATCAGCTTTAGAACTTTGATTTCAGGCTCTAAAAATGCCCTTGTTGTAAACAAGCAACACATCTAATAATAACCATATCACCTGCTCATCTAAAGGGTTTCATGTATGTTTAATTAATAATTGAGAACAAATGTCAGCATAGTTGCCTCAGTCTAGACAGGGTACAATTATATCTTCTACTTATTTTTTCTGCTTGAGGGATATATAAAGCTTTCAGAGAAGGTTATTAAGGATTCAGATAATTAAACTTGTATTTTTTTGCACATTAACAACAATTTATATTTGAAAACAATTAGCAGGAGTTACTTGTGTGTTCAAAGAGTCAATTTCACAGAAAACCTTTATAATGTACAGTGATACATGTTCAAGGGTATTAACTGCAACACTGTTAAAAATAGTAAAAAATCTACAGGTTACTCAGATATCCATCATACATTATGGTGTCCATTCTAGGCAGAATTCTAAGCAATGATTTTTTTAGAAAAGAAAATCTATATGCACAAAGGCAGAAAAATGAGCAAGATACATTTTAAGTGGAAAAATTGCAGATTATAGAATAGAATATTTAATAGGAAATAATCATAGGAACAATAATACAAATCAGATGTCTGTGCATAGACACAGACATACACACATAAATTCTACTACTAATGATATTATAATCACTGGGAAGAATTACTAAGAAAATGGTAACAATAGCTAGTTCGGGAATTGTTTAAAGCATTTTATGATAATTTTACAATGATCATATATTGGTAAACAGAAAATAATAAACAAGTTTCTTCTGTGTTTTCTGGATTATGTTGTGGCTTCTTGTATTTTAAATTCTAGAAATTAATATTCAAGAGAACTTAAAATAGACTCTAGGTTGGAAAGCAGTCATTGAAACAACATGTTACAGGGATAAAACCAACTTCACATCATTTAATGTCAGTGTAGCTATCAATTACTTAGAAGTAGGAAAGTAAAGTCATATTTTTTTCACTTTCTATACACAAGGTCAAACCTGCGGCTAGTGATTCGCCTTTCCAATGTGTTGCCTTCAAATTCTAGTTGCAATATCACCTTCCCTGTGAAGTCTTCTATGATCTTGACCTTGGTTGTTCAGGATGCTGTAATTAAATATCACAGATCGGATATCACATAATTAATACAGACTTATTTTTCACAGTTCTGGTTACTCAAAAGTTCAAGATAAAATCAACAGCAGATTTAGCATCTGCTGAAGGTTTATTTACGGATTCAAAGGTGTTTTCTTCTTGCGGTGTCTTCCTAAAGTCGCAGGGGCGAGGAGTTCTCTGGGGCATCTTTTATAAGGGTACTAACCTCACTAATGATGGCATAACCCTCATGACCTAGCCAGCTTCTAAAAATCCTACTTCCAAATACCACCTTTGGAGAATAGGTTCAGCAAATGAATATTTGGGGAACATAAATATTCAGACTTTTTCGCTTCTCAAAAATATTTGGGCTAGTTAACCACTCCTGATGGCTATGAATTAGTGAAGAACTCTGTTTATTCCACTTTGTGCTTCTTCTACTCCATCAAATGCTATTATAATCAAGCTCTATGAGATCATGGATATGTCTTACTAGTGCTGTCTTCTTGGCAATTAGCTTAGTGTCAAAGACATAGTATGGGTGCATTTATTGCATGAACCCATTAACAGTAACAGAAACAGGACACATAGTGGTGATTGCTACCTTGTTCCTGTTAGGTGCTAGCACATCGCACAGATCAACTTATTGGTATGCACAACAAATTAATGTGCCATGGTTTTCACCATTTTTCGGTGAATAAACTGAGGAACTGAAAAAATCAAAGATTTGTTCAAGGTTTGAGGCCTTAATGTCATAGGCAAGATTGTACCCACGGAGGGTGACAGTGATTGTAGGTGATGGAGTCTGTGGCTAAATTATTCTGATAGCCTCATGGGATTTGGATAGGCAGATAGCTCTCAAAGCTAGAAATCTTATTACATAATGGACTTCTGTGGTCACAAAGTGAACTGTCAGTTCCTTCTGGGTGTTAAATGTGTCCGATTCTGGACAAAGGGTAATATACTATTTAATATAACCAAAGAGCCACAAAGTAATGCATCAAGACTTTAAATGAATAAGCTACTCAGAAGAGAAATAATATATTAGTGTAGCAGACAAATCAAGGTGAAATGAGATCTCCACTCTCTGTTATGTTGATAAGAAGAGACTATGTCTGCCTGCACATCTATGAGTGTATAAAATACAAATGTAGATGGCCTCGTGAATGTGTGTTAAAATAGGAAGAAATGCAGTTATCTCTTGGAAAGTCTTATAATGAGGATGTTACATATATGAATGCATTTAGTCTGTATAACCACTTTAGAAAGTAGATGTTAATACTATCTCCTTTTCACAGAACAGCAAATAAGGAGCCCAGAGCAATATGTAATCTACTCAAGGTCACAGAATTAGGGAGTGACATATCCACAATATCACCCTAGCAAGCTAATTTTATAGCCTACCTGCTTAACTACCATGCTAGTCCCTATTTTTTAAATAACAACTAATAAATATTGAACTGGTATTATGTATAAGGCAGAGTTCTAACCTGTATTAATAATTAAAATGCATAAAGTGGTACCAAACATAAAGAACCCTCTCAACAGTTATTAGAACCCTGTGCTATAGGTACTGCTATTACACCCATTTTCAGGGACGAAAGCTGCAGCCCAGGGAGGTTAAGTAACTTAATCCATTTTACAATAAATTATGTAACTGGGAAATAATGGACCCTGATTTAAATCCCAGAATCTGACTACTCTTAAAGCACTATGCTCCAATGTTCAGTGTCTTAATAGTGCAAAAAATTTCAGAGTTCCCTTGTCCAAATTCCAGCTTCACCTCTCACTGGTTGTCTGATCTTGGACATGACCCTACACACTTCTCTGTGCTTCAGTATTTTACATATGAACGTGGAGTCCAATAAAAGCACCTACTTTGTAGTAGAATTGAGATAATACATGTAAAGCATTCATCAAAGGATGTGTCAAAATGCCCATTTTTACTAGGAATTATTATTATTATTCCAATATCATTACTGCTACCTACTTCTAATGCACAGACAGAATTTCACTTGGTTCATTGAGCGAGCTGTTATGGTATCTGAATGCATTCTAAAAATTAGAATAGCAGGACGTATGTTTGGTCATTCTAATGAATCTCCATGTTGTACGAGAAAAACAAGAATTATATCATGTATGTTACAGTCTATGTTGAAAAGGTAAAAGTGCAGATGCTTCCCCACTTATTTTATAACACCCCAGTTAGAGTTTCCTTTAGAGGAGAAAGTTGAAGTTTAGAAGTGAGAAAAGTCCATCATTGCCCCACAGCTTGAATTCAATTGAAAAGAGCAGGATAGAAAACAGTCACCCTCCTTCATCATCACACAAAATCGGATTCAACAAAACATTTACTGAGTAACTGCTACATTCCTGGTGTAGTGAAATCTGAGTCAATCGTGGGCTCGTCTGTTGGGGTTTCCTGCAGTCTTAAGTTGTAAAATGTGCTATAGCCAGAGAATTCACAAATGTAAACTGCTTATAACAAAAATGACCAGAAACATATGACCGGCCCCTCTTTTGAACTAATTGATCTATCATAGCCTAAAATCTCTGAAGTCCTCCCAACAAATTTAAAATACAGTAAGTTTTTTTTAACAAAAGAAGAACAAGATTATTTAATGCTTTTAGATAAGCAGGCAAAGCATTTTCACCATTGCCTTGCCTTCTGTTTCATAAAGCAAGTGAAAGTGCTTTGTAAATACACCCAGGTAGCATTTGTTTATATTTATTTTCATGCATGTCTGCCTTGACTAGCTTCACATCTTATAGAATATCCCACTTAGAAGCCACCTTGATCTCTAAAACCCAAACTAAACATTTTCCCCCTCGAATTCAGCACATCCTTGTGTTCATGGCACCGGCACTGGTGCATTCGATTGCCTAAGCAGCAGATCTCTTCACTGATTAAGACATTTGAAAGACTTAAGCACAAAGAGCATAATTCTGCAGCTCCCACTGCCACTAAAAATGCACACTGTGAAAAATATTCATCAAAATAGAATGAAGTCCAACAAAATTCTTACTTCTCCTGTAAGGACAACTTGAATTCCTTCTCTGAACTCCAAAGTTACACTTTCTTGCAAAAATGTATGCAATGTCCACACTTGACCGGTGGCTTCAGAATCTAGTGAGTGATCTGCACTGGCAGACCCAGCTCCTCGGCCACCCATCACTCATCTCTTCAGCAGCTGCCTCTGGAATAGCAGCACAAACCTCCTCCTGATCTCTGTTTTTATCACCCAAATCCATCCTGCAGTGCTGAAGGCACAACTTGTGGTCAACACAAACCCAGTCCTATTATTTCTCCTCATAAAACTTAAGTTAGCAGGATACTCAGCGGCCCTTCCTCCACTGGCCCTGGTCGTAGCACCCTGTCCTCGGATCATTTATTTCTGGGTCGTTCCCTCTTGTACCTGCCGTGCACCCTCCAGATCTCTCACCACACTCACCATGCATGCCAGATAGTTTCCTATCTCCTGACTGTCACTCCTGCTGCCTTCTCTGCCTTTGCTTTTCCCATTCACTGATATTATGTCTCGGCAAACTGTCTTTTGCCTTATATGAACTTATTCCAGAGCCTCTATTTTAACCATTTCTAACCACTGTCACATTCATAGTAGATGTAGTTCACTCAGTGTGTCTTCCATGAAAGCTACCTTATATACACACAAAACACTTCCTGTTTTATTATGACCAGAGTTCATTTTCCTGCTAGACCTGAGTCCTTTTCCAGATAAGACCCCTATCTCTTTCCCTTTCCCTTTTGGGTTCTCATAAAAGACTGTTGGATTAAGCATGATTTCCTTGAGGAGCTACCAGCCTCTAAACAGAAGGGGGTCTCTAAGTATCACTCCTTTTCTGTAAGACCTAAAGCCTCACTTCCACTCCATGGAGCATGAACAGCCAAAAGGCCTCCACAATGCTGAGTCCTATAGCCCAACGAGGGCTCCGGACACAAGACCCAGGACCTTCTGGAAGCTGTGAACAGCCAAAAGGGCCTCCACGATGCTGGGACCTATAGCTCAGCGAAGCTCTGGGAGCTCAACGGAGGAACGAGAGTCACCCAGGAAGGAACAGAGATGGTAAACAGACCTTTATTAGTCTGGCCAGACGGCACTCCCAGAGCCAAGTAGCTCAGAGAGGCAATTGCTCAGGGCTGAGGTCCTTTTTATAGGGTTTTTGTAAACAAAAAGTCATTCACAGAACTACCAGAGGACAAGATTCCAAACACACTGCTTATCTTATGCAGGAAATGTTCTATGGTCACCTTTTGTCTTCCTGTTTCCATTTGTCCCTGGGTGGGCTGTTAGCCACCTTAGCAATTAGCATATGAAGAAGCACAGTATCTGGCCTATTAGCATGGAGTCACTTTAGCTCATTCAAGTCTCACATTTGCCACTAGATCCTCTTTATCCTACTCCTTTTCTTGCCTGCCCCAGCTCCCATCCTCTGTTCAGAGAAAAACACAAGGAATAGAGCTACCAGCTCCATAGTTGAATGAGGCACTGGAGCAATGTCCCTCTCCCTCCTTCACAGCAAGCATCAACTCATTCTGGTGGGCAGCTGCAGCTCAGAAGAAGACAAGTGAGTGCAGAAGCTCCTCCTAAGAAAAGTGCACAGCCCAACTGTCTAGAGAGCTCCGTGACAGAACATGGGAAGTCAACAGGAATTTCGGCATTTTAAATTTAGTGCTTGTCCTCCCACTTGGGGTACATGATTTTTTGGGGAGACTGCTATAAGAAAGGGCAGGGCCCAGAAGTAGAAGTTAGATATTCTAGAAGCCCCAAAGCTAATATCTTCTAATTTGCCCAGACTAAGCCCAACTACTAACAACAGAGTAGGCCAGTCGTATTTTCTGCAAATTTAAAAATAGCTCTATTCTCTGACTTAGCTTGACAGGTGCAATTGCTTCGATGCATCCCCCAGCCTCCTCCTACAGCACCTTTTTAGCGTGGAGTGATGGGCTGGGCCACAAACTGAGATGGGGTTGATAAAAATAAGATCATTTCCATAATGGTCTTTGTTTACGTAGAATTTTGTTTGGTAATTTAAGAGGAATTGCATGCTCATTTTTTTGAGTAGGAAAACTTTATTGTGATAAAGAAAGCTTCTTTCTAAGAGAGACAGAAGGGGGACTAGAAAGTGGGTTGTCCCTGCAGGCTCATTTTTTTTTTTATAAAAAATTTGGATTATGAAGATAATTTCTTAGAAGTGCTCAAATCTGTCCTCTGTTGACTCTCTTCCTTTCATTATAAACTTCTGAAAGTAGAGAGATCTGGCTTTTAAGTCCATGGAATCTAACATAAGGAAAAAATTGTTTCCCAATCTGCACTTTTAAAGAGTGAGGCTCTCGCTCAACTTACATGCAATGTTTAAACTGATCTCAAATTTGTCAACATTTCAAGCAGGGTGCTCCCTAATTTCAGTGGATATACATGAAAAGAAGGTGGGTCATTTACTTCAAAGTGGAAGCTATAGGGTATTAATGTGTTGTGCTGTGCTGTGCCGAGCTGAACCGCCATCTCTTTTCATGTTTCAAGTTGAAAATTTTAAGCAGCCACATGTTGTCAGTGTAACTGATACTACAATACTGCTGTCCCTCAGCTCTTTCATTCTCAAATATCTACTGTAGTAAGATTCCCCTTTGCTCACAGTTCCTCTTTCTTTCATTGATACCCAGTGCCAGTGAACTGTGAGAGCACTGTTCTTAGTCACGAAACACCACAGGCTGCAGTAGTACCTGGGCTTCTTTTTCCCAATGTGGAGCTGAAACATTTGTTTTTATTGCATTATTGCATTTCTGAATAAAAGTCCCTATTCCCATGGTAGCCAAATCAAATGAGCTTGTGTCAGATTTTATTCATCAGAATTGTGCTTAATGCAGTCCTCAGCTATGGCATTAGTTATGGCCTGCTCGGGACTGCTGAAAAGCTGGCTTTGTGATTTACCTGACTCAGTATGTGATCAAGCATCTTCATTATTGGAATAAAATGAAAACTTTCAAGATCATGGTCATGCAATAGAGGAAACAATTTTACTCAGCACTAACACTCCAATGTTACACTAATCTACAGTAATTCTGTTATTGCATTTGGAAGCAATTCCTTCTATTCACTCAGAGATAACTGTTACAATACAATAGGCTGCCTCCTGCCTCTTCTCCCCAGTGAGCAAAATATGCTGCGCATTGCAAAGAAACCGAGCAGTAGTAGTCTGTAGCATTTGTTTCTAGGTGAATTAACTTGCCCATGAAGACTATCAGGAGGTTTCGTTAGTATTATGAGGTTATACCGAAACATGCATGGGATATTGGACACTCAAGCAAAATATGCATGGGGAGGAGATTATTGCCTGCCTCAGATTTTAGCGAAAAATCTAATAAAAGTTTCTCTGCCTCCAGTAGTCCCATCAGTAGTCCCATCAGTATAACTCTGGCTCAAGAACTGAGCTGCCTGGATGGGCTCAGTATCATTAGATAAAGGGAGTTATTTGTAACACAAATATTATACATTCAACATGTACCTGAATGGATTTGATTCACTGTTGGTGTCTTTTTACTTTTTATATATTTTTGTTTTTCATTGAAATGGTAACTGTACATATATATGGGGACAGTACGACATTTAATTACATGTCACTTTGCATCTTAAATCAATCATTACTTGGGCGAAAAAATTTCGTTGGGAAAGTGACTAAAAATGCAATCTGCTTAATTTATATTTTTGTTGTTAACATGTATACATCAGAACAATCCTTAAGAATATTTGTGAATTGACATGTAATGATTTTAGACTATGTCCTTCATACTCAGAATGAGGGAGAGACAGCAATGTAGTGAATGGCAATAAATGAGATGCATGTATTAATTTAACAATATTTCTATTTTTCTTGTCATCATTTCTCTAATTTTCTGCTTTAGCAGTCTTCTTTGCCAACTGGCTTCTTTTAACACATAATTTTGGAATTCTGATAGTCATTTTAATAATCTAATAACCTAGACGTGACAGTATTTTTCCATTGGCATCATTTGGGTCCATTAGTTTAAGTTCCTGTTACATGTTATATTTAGGCTCAGAATGTAATCCTTGTCACTGTATGGTGTCCACTTTCACACAAATAAGCTAAAAATCACCATGGATGATGTAAGTTTAAAAATGGAGAAATTAACAGTATCGTGAGAATGTAAAAGCGGAGGAATTGAGTAACCACAGCCAAGAGAATTCAAGGAACGAAAATCCCAGGCTAATCACCCCAGACAGTTTACTTATTTGATTAAAGCATATGTTTTAAATAATTCAAAGTGTGGATTTAAAAATAGTAGCCAGTCTATGCACAACTCAATCCCTCCCTAAATTGAGGAAATGAGGTCACAGTGATTACTCAGAGAAGAAAGCCAGTGTAAGCCAAAAGGGCTCACAAAACCTACTTTTCTTGTCTTTCCTAGGAGTCTGGTGGCATATAAAGTAGCTTATGAATTAAGATGATGTCGTAGCTCATGTAACAAAAGGAAGGATATTTGCCCACATTTACAACTGCAAGATTAGTGCATTTACCTTGTATGTAATGTGAAGTCAACGAGCATTACTGACTTTCACAGGTTTTTTTTTTTTACAGGGTAAAAAACCACTAGTTTTCTTTCCTGTGTCTATGAGTATCTTAGATCCTTTAATTTTGCTGAAAATATTTAGAGTAAAGTGCTGAGTGACATCCATGTGTCAAAAGCTGTGCTATATTTCTATTTGAAAAAACTACAGTGATAAGACCCAGGATGCCAATATTAAAAACATCCTTTGCATGTACCATTTTCTTATGTCATATACAAACAAAATACCTTTCCTTTTCCTTTACTAATCATGGCTATATCTTTATATGCAATTCTTACCTCCTCATTTTTCTATGTTTCTAAATATAGCCATTTAGGAGATACAGAGATACATAGTGCAGCCTCAAGGATCACAGAAGCTGATAAGGGGAATTTTGATGTGCTATAAAACAGCAAATGCTGCAACATGCCACTTGGGCCTCTAGGCTTCTAAAATCTAGGTATTCTTCCTTTTGAACAGCTCTTGTACAAATGCAAGCAAACAGGAGAGACAGAATCTTCTTTTTAGTAATGATATTACAGTGTTCTGCTTGATTTCCCACTTCCCCCACTGCATCCCATCCTAACTTTTCATAAGAAAAGTTGAAGCTTTTAAATGAGGCTTGAATACTTCGGGATACAGGTTCAGAAGATTCTTTTTTAATTTTGTAGCTTCACAGCTTGAGCTGATATTAGATTTCCCTGACTGCTGTCAGCCTTAGAAGATCTGTCACCCAGTCCTTACCTCCTGGATGAAACACCACTGGGTGTACCTTTGAAAGACTCATTGCTTTATGTCTTCCACATTGGACTTACTCCTCACACCTGGTTACCTGAACTGAGCCCACACTCAGAAAATCATATATTATAAAGGACTTCTCACCAGCACAAGGGCATGAAGCAATAAACTATATAAAGGAAAGATTGCCTTTCTTTACTTCATAAATATCATTTCAGTAAAATAATGAAAATATAACTCCCCTAGTGAAACTTTTTTGGAGAACCATCTGGAATAATATGGAAATGTTCATACAGGATCAGATGTTGATCCCCTTCTCTTTTCTTCTGGAATCTTTGGCATCCAGTACCCAAAGGAAACCCAAAGGTGCCTGCCTTCTTCATTCATCTATACTTTCTATAATTCATGTTATTAAATACATGACAATGACAAAGCTCTTGACACTATAAAGACTTGATGTATTGGAAGAGTTGTCTTAGATAGTGCTGAAATATTTGTGATAACAAGCTATTTGGGGCACCAAATATATACATAGGGGGGAAAAATTCTTCCTGAAATGCTCAAGATTTATGCAAAAGAACAATCCCAAGTAGATGTCTTCTCTCCCTGTCTGAATGAAAGTAGCAGAGGAATCAGGCCTTCAACTCTCAGATAATAGGGATCTTCTCATTTGCTGAGTTTTCTTTTACTGTTCTATAATTTACTCTAAGTTTGAAGAGCAAATGTATTAGTTATGTGCCATCATCAGCCCTGATGACATGATTCATTCAGCATGAGCTACCTTTTAACACACATCATTCCGGTGAACACTATTCATCAACATTCTCTAGTCAGTGAGAAGAAAGGCCAGAACTTCTGAGTCGTTTCCAGAAGGAGCATGTTTTTCTTCCTTCTAGTTTGATATTTAATAGGTGCTAAATGCCTCATGGTACATGTTCAGGTTTTGTGCAATCTAAAGCTAGACCATTTGGGGTAAACTTAAGAAAAAAGGTTGCAAAGTTAATAATTAATGCCAATTTTTATTCTGTAGGAGAAAGAACTCACAAGTTGCAAATTTTTAAAGAGCTGACAAATATCACAAAATCACAAAATTTAGAAAAACAACACAATACTTGTTGAAATAACTACCTAGCCTACCTCTGTAACAGTTCTCTGTAATTTAGTTGCATTGTTTAAATGCTCCTTCATAAAACAATGTGATATTTTCTGCAGAAAAAACTAGGAAGATAATTCTGTTTTTCCTTTTCTTCTAGCACAATTAATTAAAATTTGTTGTCAATTTTTATATCATTGGTAGTTTTAAATTTTGTTTTTATGTAGTAAAAATTTAATTTTGTGGGAAAAATTCTATTTCTTTTCACATATTAGTTATAAGATTTGTAAAAATTTTTCACAGATGAGCTTCTAGGTTGGTCAATACCTTCAGTCTAAAGGATGAAATGGTTATGTGGCTCACACTTTCAGTCCCTGCTCAGCTGGCTCCAAGGAAGGAGAAAGAACACTGTGGAAGGATCTGAAAAAGGAAAGCTCCCTACATCATGGCAGCCAGGAAATAGACAGAGAAGGTAGAACATAGGGAAGGAGATACCCTCTTCCATATCACACCCTCCAACTCATGACTCACCTTTTCTGACCAGATCCCACCTCCTAACAGCACATCAGCTGTAGTGTTCCATAATCTAATCATCTTCTAAAAGCCCCACCCCTGAAGATATGAGTTATTTGGAGGACATTTCAGACCCAAATCACAACAATGCAACCCGAGCCACCCCCCAAAACTCATGAACATATTATTATGCAATATATTCAATCTATCTCTAAAAATTTCCAAAGCCTTCCCAGTTTCAATAGTGCTGAAAAGTACAATTTCAAAGTCTCCCCAAGACCCAAGCAAACTCTTATCAACCAACACTTAGCCGTGAGCCCTATACTACAGCCTCAACATTGAGCTGCCTTGAAATTTCCTTCACCAAATTAATTAATCTGTTGCATCCAATCTTAGTCCTTTATGGTCTCATGATATAAGGAAAATGTAGACAAATTTTCTGCCAGAACATAATACACATGATCTTCAATACACCTATTAATGGAGTCCTTGTTCTCAAGTGAAATGTCCTGAGCATCATCTTTCCTTTCAACATTTCTGTTAGCAATCTGGTCTTCAAAGCTTTGGTCAGACTCACCCATCAAGCTCAGCTTGTATCAGTGTAAGGCTTCTCCAGGTGGCATCTCCAAACCTTTCCAAATTACTCTTGTGAAGCAGCTGCAACGGCTTCTAAACAACATAGGTAGTCCCAGCAACAGCTCCACTTGTCTGGTACCAAAGTCTCTCAGTGAGGAGAAAATGACTAAGACAAGTTCTGTCTCTCTCATTTCTCCTTCATTACCACTTTCTCCCTGTGGGCAAAACTTTCACAACAGATCCACCTTGTAGTCAGTCTCAGTTGTGCACCACTAGGTTATGACACAGGCTAAATTGGGCAGCTCAGAACAAAAGAGTTATTGGGACTCAGTTACATACCAGAGTATCCAAAAGCACTTTACCTAAAAGTTAGTGTGATAGTGAGATTCTTTACTAATCTCAGGCCAATTGTGGCCTCTAGAAAGCAATTACAGTTATACTGCAGTGCTGTTTGACCTCAGATCTTATCAAATCTTGGTGCTCATTGCATTTTGAGAAGAAAAACTTTTAGCAGTTGAGTTCTTTCATCGATTTCATGATATCTTATCAACAGTGCAGAATCCTCACATATTCCTCCTTTATGCCTTGTACCTTTGTGCATTGTAAGTGCAAATCATGAATCACAAAAAGGTGAGCATGACACTACTAAGCCTAAAAGATTTGTAATTGGCCAGTAGGAAGCAAAATTAGCCGAGGAAAATGTGGAAGTTCTAGGGAAATTTCACAAATTATTTCTAATTACATTACCCACCCCTGCCATGAATCTGCTCCTCCAGTTTATATTTCCACATATTTATAATCTTCAAAAGAAGACTTGCCATGAAAGGGAGCATTTCTTTTCTTTTCTTTTCTTTTCTTTGTTTTTTCAAATCTCAAATGTAGTAAATGAAGTCGAGACTTCTGTCAGATATCCTTCAATTTTTTGTTAATATCCTAACAATTACATTAGTGAGGCAACTGAGAACATTTCATAATAAACTAAGATCATACTAAGCAGATAATTGAGAATTCCTTGTTTATTTCATATTTATTTATCATAAGATATTGGTATGCAATATTTTTACTGATTGAGACAAAAAAATCATGTCATGAAAGTCACCACTTTAAATTATAAGACTCAGTGGGTTGTGCAAGCATTACAATTCTCTAATTTCCAACATTTAACCACCCTTAAAGAAACCCTGCCTATACTGCTTTACTCCCCCTTTTACCTTATCCTCTCTCCCACTGTCAGTCACTAATTTATTATTTCTATGGATTTTCTTATTCTGGACATTTCATATGGATTGAATCATGTAATATATGGCCCTCTGTCTCTGGTTTCTTTCACTTCAAGTTTTTTTCAAGGTTTATCCTTGTGTCTGTGAGTATCAGTACTTCATTCATTTTTAAGGCTGATAACATCTCATTGTATAAATACGCTACATTTTGATGATTTACTCTTCTACTCATGGACAATGTATGTTGTTCTCTACTCTTCGGCTTTTATGTATCATGCTGCTGTGCACATTTAGGTCCAAGTTTTTACATGGACATACATTTTTCAGTTCTTTGAGAATACACATAAGAACAGATTTGCTGGGTCATACGGCCTCTCTATGTTTAATATTTTAAGAAACTGTCAAGCTGTTTCCTAAACAGCTATGCTATTTTACATTCTTTCCAGCAGAGTATAGGGGTTCCACATTGTCACCAACATTTCTTATT
Source organism: Fukomys damarensis (assembly GCF_012274545.1). Classification (NCBI taxonomy): domain Eukaryota; kingdom Metazoa; phylum Chordata; class Mammalia; order Rodentia; family Bathyergidae; genus Fukomys; species Fukomys damarensis. Next base: position 21,828,640 of record NW_022900917.1, on the reverse strand, counting down.
TTCTGTCATTATGATTATAATCCAGGTCCTAGTGGATATAATGTGACATTTCATTGTCATTTCAACTTTCATTTCCCTAACGATTTATAATGTTGAACTGTTTATTATGTGTTATAGACCACTTGTGTATTTTTCTTGAAGCAATGTCAATTTAAATATTCTGTCCATCTTTTACTTGGGTTAGTCACCTTTTATTATTGATGTGTAATAATTCTTTATATAGTCTAGATAGTAGTTTATTATCAGATATATAATTTGCAAGTAGTGTCTCCCACTTGTGTGTTGGTTTTAACTTTCTTGAAAGTATTCAAGTCTTACACTACTTTATTATAATTATGTCTAAATATATTATTCTTTAGGAATTTAAATTTTATTATCAATTTTTTCATTGCCACTATATAAAATAAACTGGTTTTTGTATCTAATCTTATGCTTTTCTATCTTATTAAATTGGTATATTAGTTTAAAATTTTTGGTATGTGTTGTGTGTATAGAATTCACTCAGAATTTTCTTTATTAAAGGTCATGTATGCCATCTACAAAAAAATATTTTCTTGAGCCAGGGATTTAGCTCAGTGGCACCACACCTGCCTTACCAGTACATGGTCCTAAGTTCAATCCCCAGTACCAAACAAACAAATAAAAATATTTTCTTCTTTTATGATCTGGTTGCCTGTAATTTTTTCTCTTAATTTCTCCAAACTTAAGTTTCTGGGATAAATCCCATTCAGTCATGGAAAATGATCCCCTTTATATGCTACCGAATTTACTGTGGTAGTATTTTGTTGAAAATATGTATGTGAGATAGATTGGCTTGTAGCTTTCTTTAGTTGTGATATCTTTATTTGGTTTTGATATCAGATTATAGATGACCTCATAAAATAAGTTGAGAAGAGTTCTTTCACTTTTTCTTTCCTAAAGAGGTTTGTGTTAATACTTGTTAGATGTTTAGTGGACTTCACCAGTGAAATCACGTAGTCCCACGCTTTCTTTGTGGGAAGGTTTTTGGTTACTGATTTGAATATTTTTGTTGTTATAGGTCTGTCATGATTGCTTGTTCTTGAGTTAGTTTTTGATAATTTCTTTCTTTCTAGGATTTTTTTTTCCGTTTAATCTATATTACTATTATTTTTCTGTATGAAGTATATAATGTTACTTTTTAAAAAAATAAATTTCCAGAGTTCATGTCTTTGTGTTTGAACTCAGGTCTGTTTAGTTCCATGGAGCCAAGATCTTCAGCACAAAGGCATGGCTTCCCTGTAGTAGTTGGAAAGGGGCCCACATCTCTGGAATTTCCCCAGAGACCTAACCACAAAGAAAGACTCTTATTAAACTGAACTTTGCTTCCTAGCTTTCTATAAGAGAATGTTTTATTATTTATCTATTTTAGTTATACAAAATAATGGATTCTACTTTAGCATACTCAAATATGCATACAATATGCATTAATCGTTTTCTTCAACACCTCATTACCTCACTTGCCCTTCCTTCCCTCTTTTTCTTATTCCTTTCTTCTTTAATGATCTCCCTTTGGTAAACTAAAAAGTACAATGTGGCATATTTTGGAAAGTCTAATATTTTAATATAATTTGTATTCCTTAAATTTGTACATTTATTAGAACATTAATTTCATATATATGCCCTACAAACATGTACTATAAGAAAAAAATTAAAATTTATTTGCCTATCTATGAGCTTTGGTGTCACAATCTTTTAAGGTTCACTTAAATCTACTCCATCTAATTCACTTTTAAGATTTCTTAGCTTCATTTTACTTTACTATACTTATCATATTTTCTTTTTTAATAATGCAGCATTTTATTATATTGAATTAGCATCAAAACTCATTTTATACTTTTATTATTATTTTTAAATTTATCTTAAATAATGTTCTTCTTGTATTTTAACAGAAATTTTTATTACCTTTTTGGAGAATCTTACATTTGCTCAGGTAATGCAAAAATAAAAGGAATTAAATCACAGTGCCTGACTAGGCTTACAGAAATACAAGTAAATTTACAAAGGTTGTGTAGAAACTAAAATTCAGACCAGGATCCAAAGTTGCTCTTAACCACCACCCTATTCTGACTAACATTCCATCTTAAAGCCAAAAGCACTTAGCTTCCTAAAATGTTATTTTGGAGATTTTGTGTACAGCTTGTAACAGGCAGATCGATGATACAGTTCTTTGGAATATATGTTTTGGACTTTAGCAACATTATGTCAAATGAGATGGGACAATACTTTTGTTTCAAACACCTTAGATCACAATAGAAGTAATTTCCATTTAAATAATGTGCTTTCAAATCTGTCACACATTTAAATTCATGGGGCTTAAAGAAAATAACGTGTCCACGTAGAAGTGGTCTCCTATGATTCATCTTCCCATGAAAATTCTCTCTTAGAACCAAGCTGCTTGTCCAGGGATTCAAATAAGGTCTAATTAATAGCATTGTGGTTTAAGTGGAATATACGCAAAACACAAGAGGGCAGATACTGCAAGTGTGTATTTCCAACTCCAATTTACAGCCTGAAGTCCAAACCAGCGTTTATAAACCTATGTATATCTGAAACACAACAAGTGCTAACCAATCTTACCCTCTTCATCCAAATGTTTTCCTTTTTCTATAATCATTGTTCCAGTGACTGGCATCACCACCCACTCAGTGCCCAAGTCAGAAACATGGACACCGTGTATGCTTTTTATATTCCATCCTCCCCAAACCCTCCTGCTAAACACATTCAATCAAGTCCATGTCCTTTCAATTTATACTCCCAAATATCTCTTATTTCATCTTTCTTTTATTGCCATAGTGACAGTCTGACTTTGAGGGTTGCCATCTCTCTTGTAGGTTATTCCTTCTATTCCTCTGTCTTTCCAGAGTCTGATCCTCAAATTTCCCTTTTTTCTCCACATCGTTCATTTTCTGCACTGGTGTCATGATGATCTTTTAAAAAAGTAAAATCTCTTCAGACAAAATTATTATATCTGAATTATTAACATGGCATATACAGCCAACTATAATTTGAGCTCCAGTTAATTGTCCACCTCCACTATTCCTTGCTGTCTTTTTATGTGTGGTTTTTAGATTGTTAAAGTCTATCTTGTCTTTGTAACATCTTGTGAAGACGAATGAGGTTACACTCAATAATCATTTGTGGTTTATCAACCCCTGTTTACACTTGCTAATTTCTGTCTTTTCTAAAATCCTCACTCAGTTCTTTTTGTTTATCCTTGAGATTGTTCCATATGAGCTCAGCAACATTCTTCCTGGCTATGACTACCATGTGAAAACAGTTGTCTTGTTCTTATTCTTCTGATTGGAAAGTTTTCTCGGCCACATCAAGAATTTTATTTCCTAAGGCTTTGCAAACTGGTACGCAGATCCCAGTGGAGGCCTCAACTGTACAGACCCAAAGTTAGTATTTAGATATGGGGACCTTTAGTAAGTCTTATTCTACAAAACTGGTTTGACATTTTACTGAGGAATTTTTCACTTTTCTTTTTTCTTATATTAAAATCTACTCTAGAAAGCTATTATGCACTCAATTTAGAGACTGCTTTGTGCACTCTAAAGGAAGCTCACAACATACAACCTGCTTCATAATCTTCATGATTTCACTCTCAGTTTCTTTGATTTCACCATAAAGTCTCAAGGGTTGGCATTCTACTTGTATTCCCAATATCTGCCACAGTGTTTGGAACATAGGAGATACTTCATGTTTTTTAAAAAATATACAAAGAATGTCCTTTCTAATGTACACACAGAAAAGCATGATTTTTGGAAACAATTTACTGTCTATAAGACAACTGCTTATTTTTCCTATTTAAGTTTCTATCAGGACAAGTTGAATTTGCAAGAAATTTAAATGTTAATTTTTTTCAAATATTGTTACAGTATTTTCAACTACAGGCTGCAGGAAAGTTAATTTAAGTGACAATGATCTTGAAGAAACGATTTAGATTCAGTAATAGAAGTTGTTCATTAGACATCTTGTTTATCTCAAAACTCAACTAGAAAAAACAAAGACCAAGAACCACCCCAGAATTCTGGTTTTGTTAGAAAAACGATACAGAAATCTGTGTTTAATTAAAACACACAAAAGAATCTCCAGATACTCTCTGGCAACAAATTTAGGATTTGCAGAGCTGAAATGTTGATTTGCTTAGCTATAAATATTACCTTGATGAAAGACAGTCCTAAGTCTGTCTTCTACCACTCTGCATCAGATAAGAAAGTTACTATCGCATGTGTTTTCTTAGGAGTCCATTAGATATAACCTTTCTGAAAATATCCAGGGAGATAAAATTATCTTGAAAAGAAACATCTAGATTTTATAAGAAAAATACCTATGAAACAAAGTTGCAAAAAAATGAAGAGAGAGCAAGAACAGGAGTGAAAATTTTATTCAAATCTAAGAATTAATCCAACAGCTTTACAGAAAAAAGGAAACTCTTTTTCATGTCAATGAGAAATCTGAGTTCTCAAGTTTGGGCACAGAGCCCATCCTGTGATATGTTAACTAAAAGAAAATTTTTCTTTTTCAGGCATCTGCCTCCCTTTTTCTCCATTTCCATAGCAAGCTGTTTCAAGGTGCTTCATGAAAAGCTTCTCAAATCCAATGTGTTCTAAAAGCTACAAGTTTGATGACTGATGAAAGAGTCACTGAGAGAGTTTTTGCTTCTCTTCTTTAGTAGAGATCTTGAAAAGCCAAATGCCTGGGAAAGAGCATGATTCATTCTCTGCAAATGCTGAAGAATATGTTTAACTGTCACCTACCGCATTATGCAGTGGTAACTATTCATCAGCTCCCCCAAAAGAGGCACGTACTGTTCAAGGAGGGAGAGAAAAACTGAGTCATGATAAATCTCACAGTGAACTTTCTTTCATTATGGAAATTGTAAGTTTAAATGTTACAAATAGTCACATTTCTATTCACATTATGTGAAAACACATACAGTAAGCCTTCGACTGTGCAGAACTCCCTGGAAATGAGTTATCTGAACAGCTGAATGTTCCAGATGGTTTAGAGTTGGTTAACCCAATAATTTCCAGCAACAACATAGCAAATATCTCCAAAAAGAAAATAGGTTTTGTCTACCTGAAAACCTTTTGCCATCTTTAGATATTAGTAAAGTTTTTTAAAAGTTTGCTATACAAATATATGCAGGATGCAAAATATTTAGTATGGTTCTGTATGTCCAACAGAAAACTTGAGAAATGATAATAATTATTGACATTACTTCTTTGAGTACAATGACTCTTCTTTAAAAATCTTGATACTTTTGATACTGCATTTGAGATAAGTTATCCTTGGACAATATGACTAAGAGCTACTTAGAAAAGAGCTTCCTGAGTGGTCTAATTTGCATGGATGGACAGACTAAATGGTGGCATGCAACAGAATTTGCAGAAGAATCAAATGGTACTGCTAAATAACTCTACTGTACAGGGCAAATGATTCATTATTGCACGTATCCATCTGCACATTACACAATCCTTCCTGTGGTCAGATGCCTATTTCCACTTTATAATGAGCACAATTTTCCAGGTTTCTTTGTTATTTGCGAGAATTATTCCTATGGCCTATCAGAGTGATTGTTACACAGTAGGTGTAAAAATACTGATTTAAAAATGAATTCTGAAGTGCTCTCCATATGCTGTGCTTGTGCTTAGCATTGTGTAGTTTGATGTACCATCCTTGTCTTATTTTGTAACTTCCTTGGAGGGGCAAAGGGACTAATTTTCCATATTAGACTGTAATGATATATATATATATATATACCCTCAAGGGTGAAATCATAAGCTCCCTGTGATTGGGAATTGTCTTTTATTCAGTTTTATCCAGCCAGGACCATTGTGGTTTCTCATACACAGTAGATATCCAAGGTTCAGGGTAGAGTGAGCATAGCGCTACTGGTGTTTTCTCCTCCTGCCATGCCCTTATGATGACTTCATTTTTCTCTTAGAAGAAAGAGATTACTACTCAAGAGACTACTGCTGTGAGGATGAGGTTAATTTATATTTTGATCAAGCAGAAGTAGTCTCTCTTCTGTGACATAGCTAATCAATAAAACATTAGTATACTATTTCCTCAACAAGTAATTATAAACTGGTGATTCAGAGAAAATTTTTGGAGTGAAAGAGGCATGGAGTTAAAGGCCAACTTTATCACCAACTATTCTTGTGACCTTAAAAAATGGCATTATTTTCCTTATCTCCTGTAAACAAACTATAAAGACCTATGCCTGTCAAGGGGGTGGAGCTAATTTTCATTTAGACCTTAGTCTAAAGTTCCTGACACATAGTAAGATGCTAAGCACCTCAATGGTACTTGAAATGTCTATTTTTATAAGAATGATTCTTTTTACAACCATGTTGCAAAAAGATTGTGAAGGGGCTTTTTAATGTGAAATTTTGTGTTACTTTTATTTCACACCATCATTTTGAACTGATAAAATAGGGCTTTGCACCTGTACATCAGGTTTTTTCATTGTGCCTTTTTACTCCTTTATAAGCAAGAAGATTCTGTTATGTTTTGGTATTTTAGGTATGAAGTTGTTCCAAGAGCCTGAGAATTCTGGAAAAATAACAGATAAACTATTGTAGCTTTAATGAATATTGTTTGAGTGCTGTACTTTTGTTGTGAGGTATTTCATAAGTTTATGTTTTTAATTTCTTAATATTAGAAATGAGTGAATAGGAGCAAAAAGGAAAACATCTTTGTCTTAATAGATAGAATTTTATAAAGTACTTAATAATCTCACAAAGTATCTTTTCTTATGGTACTTGTCAGATTACATATATGTTGTTTTACCCATTTATTAACAGGTATAATATTTCCAATGGAGAACCACAGTTTGTCAGTAACAAGGCAAAACACAGAGAGATAATCAGAGGAATTCATAAATATTCTACTGAGCATCAAGGGTTGCAAAGAAAGAATTGCATGCATCTTAGATTTACTTGTATCAAGATCATATAAAATTGATGTGAAATATAAAATAGTAAAGAGACACAACAAAAGTCCTTTCCAGACTTTTCATATTATGCAAATATTTAACGTTCTAAATGAATGCATAGATTCATGCATAGCTCCCATATCTTACTCTGAATACTAGAATGCTCTGGGACTTCTCCTTCGTCCTCATCTATAGCTCACACATCCATAATTATCTCCACAATCTTATTGCTTTTAAAGATCTGAGAAAAACACTTCAAATAACCAATAAGCACAGGAAAAGCTGAGCTTTAATTATTGGAAAAACATAAATTAAAAAAATCACAGTGAAACACCACTACACACACTTGCAATGGCTAAAATCAAAAAGATTGTCAACATGAGGTGTTAGTGAAAATGTGGACCGATCAAACATAATTCCTATATTATTGGGCAATAATTTGGCAGTATCTTAGAAAGTTAAATACAGAGACTATGCTTCAGTGATTCTACTAATAGCTGTTTATCCAAGAGAAATGAAAATGTATGTGTACAGAAATACTGGCTTGTGCATATCGGCTTTATTCATGATAGCCCAAACTGGGAATAAACCAAATGTCCAGCACTGGATGAACACATAAACAAACTGTCAAATATTCATACAGTGCTAGACTACTCAAAAATAAATTGCATCAAATTACTGATACATAAAGCAATATGGAGAAACTCCAGAGACAAAATGTTGAGTGAAAATGTACGAGACAAAAGCTATAATCTGTATAATTACATTTTCATAAATTTCTAAACAGGAAAAACTGAGTGATGGTGAAAGACTTCTCATGACTAGGTGCAGGATGAGAACTGGGCAGAGAGGAGTGTGAAGGAATGAGCGAGGTGATGATAATACTCTGCTCCTGGGTGAAGTGGGGACTTCGTGGGTGTCTGCACATCTGTCATAATTCTACATAATTCTACTGTAACATGAAGACCTCATGCATATACATAATTTGTATCAGAATTTGTTCCAAGAAGGCCAATTAAAATTATACTAGTTCATTCACATATTCATTCAAAATACATCACACTGGAAATATAAACAATCACTAAAAGAGAGGCATTACCTACCTTCTTTCTGCACAAACTATAGATTTAAAAAAAACCCCAGCTATTACAAGCATCTCCCCACCACATACACACGGCAGCCAGGAAAGGTAACAATTGTGCTGACTTGACTGTCCTTCTCAGAGCACAGTGCATACCTACACAGAATCCCCATATCTCACATATTCCATACACGTGATTTTTACTTGTCAATTAAATATTTTAAAATGCAATTTGAGAAAACAGAAATAAAGCAGTTTTTAGAATATCAAAACAAAGGCATAATTTTTGTAATAAGCTGATCTAATAATATCAATAAGTTTTTGAGATTTTTTTTTTCTAGATTACACACCAATTAAACAAATGGCAGGATGCCTTTGTATTACTCAGAACTGGAATATTTTGAACTTAAAATGATTTGATTTATCTAGGTATGCTATTTTTCATGAATAAAATTTCTGATTAGGCAGGATCAAGCCTACATTGTATTTTGTTTGCAGAGAGGTTTTATTAATTGAAATTATCTTTGTTCACCCTCCTGAATTAATAAAATGTGCCTGACAATCATCACAGTCTTACAGGCCACAGTTGTTATGAAAATATGGTTGCTAGGATACCTTCATTATTTCATCTTCATGTTACACCAGTCTATCAATTAATAAAGAAACACTCAAGTTAATTCTCAGTCACATTTATACACATTCTTAGCATATGATTTCCCTTATCTCCAAGTGGCATTTCTCCCTGTAGCATTCACCTTCCACTCCATAAAATATTAAACATGAGGTTATCACATCAGTTTACAAATTACAGCCATGATGAACGTCTTCTCCTTAACCTTTCCATTTGCTTTCCACCATGGTGAAAGTTCTTATGGTAAATGTCCCTGCAGAGGCTAAATTATTTTTATACTTTGAGATTTATTTCCACAAAAAGTGTCTGGGAAAAAATATGCATTGAAAAAATTGATATCCTCAATCCTTTCAGTTCTTTATAATGGAAAGTGGAAGGTGAGGCAAAAAACCTTTGGAAAGTCACTCCTGTGTCTTTAGCTATTCGTAACTATCCCTGGATTATTGCTTTGCACTTCAGGGTTAGATGCACTGAAGACATGTGATACAGGCTCTTATAAATGCACTTCTTGAGACTGTTACATTATCTTCAGTTGCCACCTTTGGCACATTATAAGATTAATAAATAAAAATCTTTAATGTAATAAATTCATTTTATTATACCTGTTCATTTAAAGTTAATGTCTAGTTATTCTGCTTTATGGCATCAAAATAGAATAGTTTCAGTTACTTTTTCAAAAAATGAGGGGGAAACACATTTTGAAGAGTGCAAAGAGAAAATATTGACTCTAACTATAAAACAATATATGAATATTGTACTGACAAGGGGCTTCATCCATGGATGAAGTCACTATACACCACTCCAAGAGTTGAAACAGGTACTTTAACAGGATGAAGGAAGAGATCAAGAAAACACATGGAATTAGAAAGTCACACATAGGGTACAATATATCACCAGATTGGGAAACAACCTGCCACAAAGAGGTTATGGCTCTCTCTCTTTCTCTCTCCCTCCCTCCCTCTCCCTTCTTGCTACCACTGGTATTTTTATACCATGTGAGACAAAGGTGCCCCTGTGCCAATAGGCATACATGACTTACTGCAATGTTTTGACTTCCCAGATCTTGGTTAGGAGCCAGGGCTGAGTTCTGTATCAATATCTGTTGTTCAGGGGAGGATACCCAGTCCTCCCAGGAACAGACATATGTCAGGGTCATTTTTTGGTCAAAGGATTCTGCATTAACTCTTTATTATCATGGTCTCTTCAAATACAGAAACCTTTCCATGACTCCATATAATTTTTATATCTTCTCAAAAATAGCCCAGTAAGTAAAATGTACTGTTAACCTCACCATATGAGAAAAGTAGTTGGGAATGGTAGCACACACCTGTAGTCCTAGCACTCTGGGAAGCTGAGGCAGGAGGATAACAAGTTCCATCTCAGCCTGGGCAACTTGGTGACTCAATGATACCTTCTCTCTAAAATAAAATAAAATAAAATAAGGACTGGAATGTACTTTGGTGCAAAGGCCATGAGTTCAATCTTTAATTCTGAAATAAACAAACTGGAGGCATCTATAGGCAAATGGATACAACTTGAGAATATAATATCATGTAAAATAAGTCAGACAGAAGCTCAAATATTGTATATTTTCTCTTATGTGAATATATATGATAAATAGGAGGTAAGGAGAACTTCAAATACTACCCCAATTAAATTCCATTGTTTCAAAAATATTTTAATACATGTGCTAATTGGTTTAATTTATAGTAGTAGTTTATCTTATTTCATGGGAAAGAAAGATTTGTGTTATTAGGTCTTTGTTTTTGGCTTTTATGTTGTCCTCTGAGTAACTATTTTGAAGAAAACAATACGCAGTGTTATAACTATTGTTATTCACTTATTATTGGGTTATGAAATTTTGTTTTACTTTTTCATAAAATAAAAAACCCCAGAAATACCTGGATTAATCTATTTTTAAAATTTCATGTACTGTCAAGGACAGGATTAAGATTTTCTGATGTTTAAAGTTCTTTTAGAAGCACCAAATAAATATATGAAAAAATGTTCCACATCAATGGTCATTCGAGAGATGCAGATGAAAACAACACTGAGATTCTACCTCACCCCACAAAGAATGGCTGCTATCAAGAAACCCACCAATAACAAGGAGAGAAAGGACCCTCTCCATTATTGGTGGGATGCAGACTGATGCAACCACTGTGGAAATCAATATGGAGATACCTCAAAGAACTAGGATTAGAGGTTCCATTTGACCCATCCATACCTGTGCTGGGTATCTTTCCAAAAGAATTAAAAGAATCATATCACAGTGATATATGCACACCCATGCTCATAGTGGCACAGTTTGTAATAGCTAAAACTTGGAAACAGCCCAATTGCCAAGCAGTTGGAGACTGGATAAAGATTTTTCTATAACCTGGAATACTACTCAGCCATAAAGAACAAGAAATTAGAGTAATTCATAGGAAAATGGATGCATATTAAGGTTATATTCTTAAGTGAAATAAATAAATCACACATGTGTAAATACCGAATAGTTTCTCTGGTGTGAAAAACTATAATAGTACATAAGATCCTAATCAAGACTTGCCATGTAAAGGTACATGATCCCAACAATGAATGTAACTGTACTGTATCCCTAAATGTACCAATAAACTCAATAAAAAAAAAAGAAAAAAAAAGATCCTAATGAGATAATTGACAGTGTGAAATAGAAAGAAAAGGGCTAAAGGTGTAAGGGAAGTGGGAAGGGTAGGGGAAAGGAAATAAGGGAAAAGAAAAAAAAACACGAGAAAATGAAAAAATGAAATAAAGTTTTGTAAATAGGGAAGGGGGGGTGAAGGGAGGGTGGGAGTATGGGAAAAAAATGAGAACCAAGACCTGTCATGTAAAGGTACAAGATCCCAATAATGCATGTAACTGTACTGTATACCTAAAATGTATCAATAAACTCAATGAGGAAAAAAATTTCTTTTAGAGGTAGAATCATCCTTAAGATTTAATGGTGAATAATTGTATCTGAACTTTTGTTTAATTGTGTAATCAGTCTAATGCAAGACAAAGGAAAAAGAGGACACTGAATTCAAAGTGTGGATGTCTCAACTGTTAAAAATATTTTTAAGGAGTTCAACATTTCTATTTATATGAAAATACATTAAAGGCAAATGTCCCAAAGCCCAAACTGACCATGCAGATGTAGTCTTTCAAAAAATTTTGCCTGTGCCAAAGACTGTACACAGCTGTTTTCAATTCACTAAAGCATATGTGTGGTCCTTATTTCAGGTCAAAGAAAAGTATCTCTCTCTTTTAAAATTTTCCATGTGTGATTTGGCAAACCATACAGTTAAAGTAAGAACATACACATGTGAGGAAAACTTTCTTTACCAATCCTAGTATCCTGTGAAATGGATTAACACTATCTTCTAATGAAATGTAAGAGATTCATCAATGTTTTTGATGTTTGGCAGATGTTTCAGAAATAATGAACATAATGCAGCAAAACTTTTTAAACATCCAGTCCCAGAAATTAAAATAACATAATAACAGAGTCCAGGATTATATATTTTTGGTGGAATAAATGAGACTCAGAAATTTTTGAGTTTTATGTTAGTATAAGTTTCCTTTTCATCACACATTAGTCTTAACTTTTTTTCTTTTCCCAAAATATTATCACACTTCACTTCTGAAACATTGTGTCCTGGGTTCATCTTCACCTACATCTTTGCCAGATTCAGTATATTTTAAACTTTTCTGTGTGGGGGGTTATTAGAGATTGAACCAGCACTGAGGGACATCTCCAGCCATTTTTATTTTGAAATAAGGTCTCAACCAGGCTGAGCTCAAACTTTTTTTGTTGATGTTTTGTTTTTCTTTTTATTGAGTTTATTGGTACATTCTAGGTATACAGTACAGTTACATTCATTACTGGGATCTTGTACCTTTACATGACAGGTCTTGGTTCTCATTTTTTCCCCTTGTCCCTGCCCTCCCTTCACCCCCTTCTCCCCTCCCCATTTACAAACACTTTATTTCCATTTTTTTGCTTCTCCCTTATTCCCTTTCCCCAATCCTTCCCACTTTCCCTACACCTTTAGCTCTTTTCTTCCTATTTCACAATGTTAATTAGAGTCATTCATAGGAAAATGGATACATTTTGAGGATATACTCTTAAGTGAAATAAATAAGTCACACATGTGTAAATACCGAATAGTTTGTGTGGTATGAAAAACTATAATAGTACACAAGATCCTAACGAGATAATTGACAATGAGCTCAACCTTTGAATCCTTCTTTGTTAGCCTGCTAAAGTGCTGGGCTTACAGGAATGGGTCACCATGCCCAGCAGAGACTCAATAGACTTTTAAATTGTGGAAACATAAAAACATTTTCCATAAAACAGAAAAAAAGGCACTGGATAGTGATTCTGCTTCTGTAAGATTCTGGTAGACTTAACAAAGTCTAAACACATTTTGTTTTCTTGTAGGTCCTATTACTTGTTTTTAATTCATCATGAAACTTCTGTCTGATAATGTTATAATAAGATAAATTTTAAGGTGACAAATTTATGTATTCATCTATAAATGCCTTTCCATTTTAAATATTAAACACTTAGGGTCTAATAGATGATTATTATGAGGTTGAATTGTGAACATTTCTGTTCTTATTGGTTGAGATGACTTCAATTATCATTCCCTGTCGATGTCACCATGGTGGCTTTGTCCTTTGTGTTGAGCGGTATATTATCACTAATAGAAGCAGTAGCTTTTTCTTTTGCCTATGTGTTTTTATAAAATTATTTTGATTATAATTTCAAGCCTTATGGTAGAACTGATTTTCTTTTTGCTTTACCTTGCTTCAATAATTCCTCGTTAACATGGTACCTTCCATAATGACATTTTCCCTCAGTCAATTCAACACATATTTATTATTAGTCTTTTAAGTCTCATAGACAAGTGATGGTAGGTTTCTCTGCCTGCCCCATCTAGTATATAGAACTCTGTTAAAATGACCCGATCAGCTCTGGACTCAAATGGATGGGATCACCATTGCTTGCACTTGTAGCAGTTGCCAAATAGGATGCAGTGGTTTAATCTACCCCCATCTTTCGTATTTGAGTACTTTCCCAGTCTTACTCTCAGCTCATCCCTCAGGTTTTGGAGAAAATGAACAGAAAGAAAAAAAAAATCAATGGACAATAGAACAAAATATCTTGATGACCTACAAAACTGGGAATGTGTACGATACTCGAGAAGAGGGAGTTGTTATGACATGCATGCAGAAAAACACGAGTGAGAAATCAAAGAATGAAATCCAAAGGGAGGAGAAAGGAAATGTTGGAGAAAAACTGTTTCTTTAACCGTGTATTTTTATTTGGTTTACTACTCTATCTTTATTCTCTCTGTAAAATATTTTAAAGCTACATTTCTACAAAGTACAGAATTCACATACAACAATAAATATACATACAACAATAAGTAGTGCCATTGCCAATGTTAAATTTTCTTTTTAAACATAAGTATAGAAGTTATGTCTGAGTGCTTTGCTTGGGGATCCAGTATTCAAAATTATGCTTTGTCTCCAATACCCCACTTGCACGTTGTTGAACATCAATTTCTGATCTAATGGGGAGCTGTCTGTCTCTCGTGGTCTTGGGATTCCCTTGTTATCATCTCCATCCATGTATCCTTCAAGAGGCTGTGCCTGGGCTTTAAATCTCTATTTCACAGACTATTAAAGGGATGACATTATTATTAAAACTCCAGGCTTAAAAAATGCTAGAAATTGCCCAGATTTTGGGTTACAAGAACAGGGACTTTATTTCTAATGCTCTCAGGAGAAGCATAACCTTTTATAAGCAATAATTTATTCAGCAAACATAAAGGAAATAAACTTCCCCAAATACCTTTATTAGGCAACATAACATTATAGGCATAGCAGATTATTTGTGGTCTCTTTTTTATGAGGAAAATGTTGTTTCCCTGGATAAAGTAGACAATACTTAAAACCACAAGTGCATTCATCTAAAACTGGACCAATAGAGAACTCTCAGTGTCACTCTGAAGCCTGGAGAATTATATTAGGGAAGTTATAGAACAGCTGTAAAAGCCAAGAATCAATATGTGAATCTAAATTACAAACAAGTCTCACAGCTTTCCACGTATTCATAGTTTTTTATTTTTAAAAATTTCTTTTGCTCCTGTCTATCGTCATGTGAAATCTATAAAAAGGATATATCTATGTTGATTTTGTTCCATGAAAGCTCATAGTACACAAACTGACGAAAAAAAAAAAAAGAAATGAAGAACCATAAGTGTGAAAATACACCATACTAGAAAAAATACTAATCATCAAAGATTCTGTGGTTATTTGTCTGTTTAAAATTTGGATTGTACAGTCAAAGGCTCTTCATGTTCTTTCAGGATTTCCGCTGATGTCCGTTCATCAAGAAAGAGAATTCTCATCAATTATGTGTCAAAAACTTCCAAAGTATATTAGCTTTTGACTGAGTCTTTCATTGCTAAGGTAAAGAAAACAAGGCATAGAAATTGTATTCAACTTTTATGTTCACATACTTATTCAGCAGTAGAGTCAGAACTCAGAAAATACTTTGTGTTACCTGACATTGCACATTTATGAATTCGGTAACCTGCACTAGATCCAACGGAATTTTAAAAGTGTAATTATTTTTTTCCTTATCCTTTCCTGCCAACCCTTGAAATGAATTCAACCACAGTGGTGTTAGCCTGGTGATAGCACACAGAAGTATGGAATTCAGAGAAAACTAAGAAGAACTATATGAGATCCCAGGGCATTTCTTCTATTAACTCCTTGCCTGCTGTATTAGACAAGAAAGAATGACAGCATTTTCACCAAGTCAGATGACTTTCACTTATGAGAATGATTTCTGTTGCCTCAAAAAAGTGTTTCTCAAATTATACCTAAGCATGTTTTCAAAAATACTTCTACCTGTCAAAAACTCAGAACTAAATACAAATATTCACTTGTCACTCATTTACAACTCCAAACTCTTGTACTTAGTGTAGCTCAATGCTCACTGTTTTGCAGCATGTTTTGGAGAACATAATGGGAAGAAAATTATTCCTCTCGTTTGGGAGAAGTGGCTGCTACATTTGATGTGGCATGTGGCCTTTCTAAGTACACAGTGACACCCTGCCATGTCCAGCTTTGCAACACTGGCATGTAACCTGGCCTGTGGCAGCTCGCATTCTCATGTTCCCGCACTTGTGCTGTGGCCCAAGCAACTTATTAAGTTAAAGCCAAAAAGCAGGTGGGGCACATGCTCGTGGAGCCCGGAATCGCAGGCCACATGCCTCTCCAAGTGCTCTCAACACCAGGGTTTGTTTGGAAATTTCATCTCCTGGAAGCAGTAAACAAGACTTGATGGAGTATAAAGCAGAGAAGTGGCATGCCCTTTTCCTGCAAAAAAATTATTTTTCAGGAACTAATCTGAGCTATTAATAAAATGAAGAATAATTTCCCAAGTCATCTATTTACCATGGATTAAAATATGACACAATTTGGTATGATACAATCTAATATCTTATGACATGATATAAAATTTAACATAAATATGACATAATCATTTATATTTCTAAAGTTCAAGTGGCAAACCATGTAGGGCAAATTACTATAAATTGTAGGTTGAATGAATACAAGTATTGAATTTTGAGCAATAAATTTTTAATAGTGAATGTATAATTTTTTTGCTGGAAAAGACTAAGTTACAACATATGATTGATGATTGCCTGGTATCACACATAATTTCAGCTCTAAGAATAGCTTATATTCTAAATACAGAGAAAATAACCCCATAAAAATCACTATCTAATCTAAAACTGAAAAATCAAATCAATTTTATTAAAATGGAACAGTCATTCGAGAGATGCAGATTAAAACAACACTGAGATTCCACCTCACCCCACAAAGAATGGCTGCTATCAAGAAATCACACAGTAACAAATGTTGGCGGGGTTGTGGGGAGAAAGGAACCCTTTTCCATTGTTGGTGGGAGTGCAGACTGGTGCAACCACTATAGAAATCAATATGGAGATACCTCAAAGAGCTGGGACTAGAGGTTCCATTTGACCCAGCCATCCCTCTGCTGGGTATCTTTCCAAAAGAATTAAAAGAATCATATCACAGTAATATATGTGTATCTATGTTTATAGTAGCACATTTTGTAATAGCTAAAACTTGGAAACAGCCCATTTGCCCATCAGTTGGAGACTGGATAAATAACGTGGTTTTTCTATAAAATGGAATATTACTCAGCCATAAAGAATGAGAAATTAGATTCACTCATAGGAAAATGGATACATTTTGAGGATATACTCCTAAGTGAAATAAATAAGTCACACATGTATAAATACTGAATAGTTCCTCTGGTGTGAAAAAATATAATAGTACATAAGATCCTAATGAGATAATTGACAATGTGAAATAGGAAGAAAGGGGCTAAAGGTGTAGGGAAAGTGGGAAGGGTAGGGGAAGGGTAATAAGGGAAAAGAGGAAAATATGAGAAAATGAAAAAATGGAAATAAAGTGTTTGTAGATGGGGACGGGAGGAGGGGGGGAAGGGAGGGTGGGGACAAGGGTAAAAAATGAGAACCAAGAACTGTCATGTAAAGGTACAAGATCCCAGTAATGAACGTAACTGTACTGTATACCTAAAATGTATCAATAAATTCAATTAAGAAACATTCTAGTACTATCAAAAGTTTTACCATTGTTCCCAAACTGTCACAATCTGAGAACTTACAATCACAGCACAACTTAATTTAAAATGCTTTATCAGAATTTAAAGATTAACATAGAGTCCATGATCTAAAGATTGACATTCTGTTCCTCTAAATTTTATTATAGGCTCTTTATATGTTTTCATTTCTTTGATCTTATACTCAAAATTTTCAATCTAATGTTTTATCTCACATTGAACCTAGTTGATGATAGGAGACTTTTTCATGTAAAAAAAATTAAGAAAAACTCACAAGTAATTTGGAAGATATCAACAGATTTATTTTTTGGGAAGGAAGAATCACGTACATACGTATCCCAAGAGGGTAGCTAGATTCTACTCCTCAGCTCTACCTTACTTTACTAGAAGTTGTGAGTGTTTAGATTTTGCAAAGATCTGTTCTTCATAACTATGATTTAAAACCAAATTCTGAATCAACTGGTGCTGCCTGTTTAGGGTCATTGGCTAGTAGTCTGTTAGGTATAATTGTCCTGAGGATACTTTAGAAGTTTTCATGCACAAGGTACAAGAAGACCTGCTCTGATTTTTATTAATGAGGCTTCCAGTTTATTGCTGACAGCATAGATTAGATGACAAAGATAAATGAAACTTTCAATGAGGGCAACGGAAAGAACAGGGATGATGTTGTCATTCCCTTCTGTTTTCTTTAAAATAAACATGTTTCCAATAAGTTTTAATTACAAGGCAAAAAAAAAAGAGTCGACGTGAGAACGTGTGCCTTAAGTTTTCCTCAGTTAAACAGTTAAGGATGGACGCTTCTATTTTTTTCTTTTGAAATTTTCTCCAGTATCAGATGCTGGGTCAGTTAATTCTATCTCCAACATTTTTCGGTCACCTTATATATGCAAAATATTATATACTCAAATAGCTAACATGCTTAGCAAAGTATAATCATTTCAGTAACAGCTATAAAGTGTTAAAGGTGATAAAGAGAGAAAAACCATAGGCTGAGGAAATTTTAAAGAAAGTTTCACAGAAGAAGAGACATTTGAATAGCAGCAAAGATTTGACAGGGAAGGAATATGGAGAATATTTTAGGCAAATGGAGCAGCTTGAAGGAAGATAAATGCCCAATATGTGCTTGGGAGTTAGCCAGGATGAGAATTTGTCACTCACAAAAGGCAGAAGGAGAGTAGGGTGAAATACCAATAAAAAGCCTGGTTTGTCAAGATCACGGGGCTCCAGGACGCCAGGCTGAGAAAGTGTACTTAATAGGCAAAGGGGTCACGGTGAGCTGCATTGGGCTGATGCCGATGTTCCGGGAGTGGTTCTTTAAGACGCAGTGGTCACCTCTGTCCTGTGGAGGGAGGATGAATTGGAATTCGGAGAACAATTAGGCAGTATTATAACCTCAGGCAAAGGTTAGAAATCAGTGTAAGAGATCAGTCAAGTCTGAGGTCAAACTTTCTAACTAAGTAGTCATGTAGCCTCAGCCGCTCAACCCTTTTTTGGCCTCATTTCTCCCATCTCAAAATGATTTTTAAATTCTTTTCGACAGAACATTCTATGATTTAAGGTAAAGCACAGCCTGGACCAGGACAACGGACTCAAGCATGGAAAGTAGAAGATGGACCTAAAGTGTCTAAAGAGACAGATTTGACTTGTCTTTCTTCATAGGGCCTCCAGTAATATTTTGGAATTCCACTTCCCCGACATAAAGGACTGTTTCCCACACTGCAGATATTTTAATATTTCTGGTCCCTATCACCTTAACTTTAATAACACCTCCCAGCCTTTGTGACAGTGCAAGGTGACCATGTATTTCCAAACTTTTCAGAGAGGATTACAGTCTCTAGGCTTCCCCTATCCACCACCACACACAAAATAGCCGTTTTCAGTTTATGTTAACAAATATTTGGATATAATAGAGAACTGGAAGACCATGGGTGCTATTAACAGTTATGGGGAGCTCTTGAGGAAGAGCTGGTTCATTGGAAAAAATATATTTTATGTTGGACACATGAAATTTGAGGTGGCGTGGGATATCCAGATACCCTATTTATATGCATGCTGTAAGAGGGTAAGAAAGGAAAAGATACAGCAACAAATTAATCATTTCTCTAATCAACCTTGAGAGAAAACAGTGTTTTCTTGTTCTGATATTTAGATATTTTATTAAAGAAAAGAAGTGGTTTTGGCCTTGCTAGCCTCTGCTGGCATGATCCACTTCCTCTGAAACTTATCCCAGAATTTTTTTCTTAATTTCTGAAGAAACAAATGAAAATGACCTGATCTTGGGCATCTGCATGAATCAGATGTTCACCAAGCATTTTCCATATATTTTAATGCTGTCACTGTGTCACAGGCTGACTATCTGGATCAAGATGCATCCGTTAAGTAGCAGAGAAGGAAGAGTCATACCAGTTCTATCCAAAATTTGGGTTCATTTCACTACCATGATGTGACAGTTACCGAACTTGAATTTCAAAAAATCCATGCTGACATGCAAACCAGTATTATATATTACTTCCCCTGAGGCCTGCTGCTGTATGGTACTTAAAGCAGAGCCACTCTGGTGGGAATGCTAAGTGCCAAGCAAGGTGGGTTGAGATGCATAAATCTCATCAGAGAACACAAGCTCAACTTTTTTTTTTGTATCGGGAATTGAACTCGGGTCCTTGAGCTTGCAAGGCAGGCCACCGAACCACTGAGCTAAATCCCCAGCCCACAAGCTCCACTTTGACCATGAATAATATTATTGAGACTTGTTTGTTTCATCAAGGACACCTTTGCAATGGTGGGAACAAATTCCTTCTGAAAATTATAATGAAAACCTCAGATCAGGGTAAATCCTTGAAGTTATGGGGGACTGCATTTTCTAAGCTTGTCCTTAAGCACAAAACTCAATGTGTGTCCCCATGTGGCTTCATTTTGATTTTTTAATTGACTTCACATGTTGATACCGTTTCTGCACTGACATGTTATGCTTTGGAGGTGGCAAGGACTCTTTGACATTTGCAATTATTACCTTATGACTTTCATTGCCTATATTGCTTTGGTAATTTCTAACCACCTCCACTTGCCCCTTTATATTGAATTCTTTCTCTTTGGCTTCCTTTCCTGGTACCCAGTTCCCTGAACTACCCTTTAATCATGGGTCACACAGACAACACGAGAGTTCCAAGGCCCTTAGTTCTGACAATGTGTCTCACGGTGGACCTGTCACCTGAGGCCATGAGCCAATTTGCTTTCTTTCATTGTGAGTTTAGTAGTCTTTATTTTATATTTTTCTGTGTTTCTGTTCCAGTTTAGTTTTGTTACTGACTATCATTTGTCCTGTTAAAGCACAGGTTACAATCTCTGGATTATACTTGAACAAGAGACAAGAAAGATATCTGATAAATCATCATGAATGGCTAAAATCACTCCTACTACCATTGAGTGTTAAGACTAAATCTACTTGCAGTGTTTATTTACTGATACTCTGCATAGGTAATACCAGTAACAAATTATACAGTTCCATCTGTTTATTGGCTGGGCTCAGTTAAAATGGTCAATGATCTTACTTCTGTTTTGTATAATTTATGAAAACTGTCTTTCCTGTGAAGTAAGCTCTAGGAAGAATGGTCTATCTTGAAAGGACCCTTTGGCTGCTACAGCACCCACAATTTAGAGAAGGATACCATTTCGACTTAAAAAGTAGCTGCATTTGTCACAGTATAGTTCCACCACCAAGTGAAAATTGGAAGATTAGTAGAAAATTAAAATATTTTCTCATTTTGATAAGTTATAGTAAATGTGATTATATTGTACTTTTTAGCCAAAGTGAAGGTATTCAAGCCCTTTGAAAGTCAGTGAGTTATAGTGGCTATTGTTTAAGCAATCAAACTTTTCTAAAAGTGAGTTGGACTCTATTATAAGAGTCAAAACAGAGGCATTGTCATCCTCAAAGTGGAGCCAAAAATGACTCACTAGCTCATATAGCTGTTCTCACTAAGTCTATCTGGTAAAAATTCCCTAATCTTGGGTGATTTCTAATGCAGATATATCTATTATACATGCAAGCATATACTTTATGTGTATACTTTTTACTCATTTTGATTTTGACTTATTTCCTGCCAAAGAATGATGCATTTGTATGTCTCATTACCAGCAAGTTATAACTTCTCATTGACTGTCAATATAAAATTTATTGAACTAAAACATATAGAAAAGGAATTGAATAGCATATTTTCAAGGAGTGATTTCTGATTGCCTTTAAGTATGATCATACGATCCAGAGGAAAAAATCAATATTTTGTTTCCAACATTCATTTTTCTAGGAAAAAGTTTAACCTAGGGAATCATTTTAAACATATAAGGTCAAGGTAACTTTGCAAGTCAACTTCTTAGGATTGTGATATTAACAAGAGTTAATATTCAATGACTAGATGTTATTATTAATATTGCATTGACAGATTACAGTTTAGATTTTCATTCCCAATATATAGCCCACATATTAACCCCCTGGTTAAGGCAAGGCTGCCAATATTTTCAGTTGCCTTTATCTATGGGATTTAAGTATTTGAATCAATTTCACCATCTATTCCAATATTTCTCGGTATGCAGGGTATGGAGGATGGTCAGACTGATATTTTTTCTAGACAACAGTGTTCTTCATTTTTCTTAAATCTTGAATTTTGCTATCATGTCTCATAGATATTCTAGTGTCTCTCTTTTGTGTAATCCAGTAGTATAATATGGTTCCTCACCTTGATTAATGTGTGTGTGTGTGTGTGTGTGAGAGAGAGAGAGAGAGAGAGAGAGAGATGTATTGGTACTTTAAGAAAACTTGAAGCTTTTAACCTGTGATGTGATGCATGCATTGCAAGTATTTTCCTGGTGAATATTAGACATTTATATTACTGGTACCTCTTCTGCCTCCTCAAAAACTGCTTCTCATGGGGCATCTTGAAATCTGACCCTAAAGTCCAGCTTCTCTCCATTTCTGGACCTTTTCTCCTCTTCCTCTTGGCTGACTCTAGAAATACAAAATTATAGAGAGCAGCATAAGTCTTTTTGAATAGCTCTTAGTGCATTTTAGCAATGTTCTCACAGTATCAAGTAGAACTACTACAAACCCAAACGTTACTTTGAGCAACAAAGGGAACTATCTCTCCTAAGATAATTCTGATGCCATCTTTGAAATAACAGATTGTTCCTCTAAATGCGCATTTCCCTAGATATATATTTCCTGAGGTTACGCAAGAATATACATGAAATAGATGCACATATAAATATCACTTTCATCTTTTTTATTCCATTCTCTAGCATTGTACCCATGTTTAGTTATTTCCTGCTTAAAAATGTAAATTTTTAGATGTTCCTACGCTTTATTTAAATTAACTTGATGATGCTAGCACCTGCTGCTACCAGTCTACTTCCTCTTCGAATTTGAGGGCGGAGCATTCTGCTGTCACCTTCTCTTCATCTCCTGTCCTTCCTTAATCCTCTCAGTTTTCCTTCCATCGCCAACATTCTGCCAAAGGAATTCACAAATATTCCACTTCAAGGGAAATTCTTTCTTCATTTACCCCTCAAAGGAGACATTTTTCTTCTTGAAGCTGTCTTTGATTGAGGAGTCTTTGGCATTTTGTGTTGGTGGCTGCCTTCTACTTGCTTTCAACTTCTCATTTTTCATCATCCCACATTTTCCTCCCACTTCTAGTGATTTCATTCTCTAACATTTAACTTCTATGCTTACTCGACTACCCCAGCCAAATAACCCTTAAATCTACATCTTCAGTCATCGCTGCTCAACACCTTCTCAGTGTTGCATTTCAGCTCCCTCTATGTGCTACTTTCAATGTGCTGTACTGAGCTAATTAATTTGTCACATAAGTCTATAATTGAATTTATTTGTTTATTGCCACTCTTCTTTTCTGATTACTGATACAAATGCCTTTACTCTTTCAAACTGATCAAATCTTTATGGATTGATCCTTTACCTAATATAATTCTTCTTCCTTCCTTCCTTCCCTCCTTCCTTCCTTCCTTCCTTCCTTCCTTCCTTCCTTCCTTTCTTTCTTTCTTTCTTTCTTTCTTTCTTTCTTTCTTTCTTTCT
This sequence comes from Fukomys damarensis, assembly GCF_012274545.1. Lineage (NCBI taxonomy): Eukaryota > Metazoa > Chordata > Mammalia > Rodentia > Bathyergidae > Fukomys > Fukomys damarensis. Next base: position 21,805,181 of record NW_022900917.1, on the reverse strand, counting down.
TTCTTTCTTTCTTTCTTTCTTTCTTCCCTTCCCTCTTTTTGGTATTAGGGACGGGACTCAGGACCTTGTGCAAAAACCGTGGCCCTTACCTAATATATTTTTTAAGATGAACCTGTTTTTCTTTCTGTTTCAGACAACATTAGTAGCTTAGATCACTTGTCTTGGTATTTACTCATTTAGTCTTTGTATTTTCCTGCATAGCTTGTCATACCATGCAACGTTTACAAGTTGTTACTTTAATTTGCCTTTTTATGAACTTAATTCCAGGATCTTCTCACATGTTTACCGAGATCTTTTTTCCTCAAATGTATTTTGAATAACAGTAATTTGTGTGATCTGCGATTAAATTCCCTTGTTGTTTTGATCTACACCTTAAGGTCCTCTGTCAATGGCTTTGCTCCTTCAGCAGAAAAAACTTGCCTCAACAGTTCTCATCCATGGCTGCTTCTGAGAACATCCAATCACAGTATTCTCTTGGCAATGACCCTTCCTATATGTCTCAGTCATAATGACTATTGCAGAACAACATTCATTCATAAAAAGTAGCCTGTTCAGAACATCTTTGCTCCAAGGTGACCATTTTCTGGGTTTATCTTTCTTCTACACATGGCAGATGATCACAAAATATAAGATACGATCTTCATGAGACTAATGCAACTAAATGGCAAACTCCAAATAATGCATTTTCTCTACTTTTTAAACCTTATTACCTTTAGTACAGTGATGTGCATCTGACAGGTGCTAAATGGTAGGTGAGCTGTAGATAACAACGTATTCTATATGGGACATAATTAAGAAAGTCTCATAGTTTTTCCACTTCTACTCTGCTCCCCTCCCTAACATACTCCCTTTAAAAAATTGATTAAAGAAGCTCTATTATTCATGTAAAATAAATGAACGTAGTCAGGCAAGAGGCAATACTAAAACTCCACATTCATTCTGAAGCCCACCCGAGCTGAGCAGTGGAGAGGTGACACTCTGCATCAGCCAGCATATCTTTAGTTTCTCCCTGCTCCAGCTCCTATTATCTCTCCACTGCCACAGCTGCATACTGCTATTGTCAGTGGTAAAGATGAGACATCGCTAATTAGAGGGCAGGGTAAATTGCTTTTATCTACTTTTAACATGCTTTTACATGGCACCTGGTATACAAGCCTTCGCTAGGCAGCCGTAATTTGAAAAGCAAATGAATGTTCACAGAAATACGATACATTTTTAAAAGAAAATTAAATATATAGAGTAGCAAAATCAACATGCCAGAGACTGCAGAGTTTTGAGCTGTCAGAGTCTTGTGTGCTTATGTGTTACGGTGAATTAAAATAAGCAATCAGAGTCCATGAATCCCGCAGACTCCATTGGTCCTTTCTTTTTCTGTTGGAAACAAATGGTGAGATTTAAAGTCTAGAAAAATTATCTGGGCAAGAAACAGACCTATGCTATTTTCTTGACAGTTTAGAAGAATAGATTTTTAGGTGACCCCCCCAAAAAATCATCTTTTGTGACCCCATACATCGAACCATTTTTATAACAAATAAATCTTGCATTCATTTCTGTTGCTAATTTTTGTATTCAATTTTGATTTCTTTGCAGTAAAGAATATTTGAAAACACCAAGCAATTTATCAGTTTGGAAAAATTACAAAGAGAAACCAAGCACAGTTAGATCTATTTAGTGTGTTGGGTAGCAACACCATTCTATAAAAATATCTGACATTTATTATTGCTTGGCATACATATTCTGAAGTTCCCAGAGCCTGAGTCATACAAACAGTCCATGGGCTCTTCTCCTTCAGCTCATCACCAGCAAGAATACGTCGAGTGTGCTGCTCCTCCAACAATGTACCTCACACGAGTATGCGTGCTCTGCCCTCTGCCATCCTTAGAGTCCTTCCTCGCTCACAGCTGCTATGACTGCTCTAGAAACTGTGGTTTTACCTTCCAAACTTTGCTTACTCCTTTCTGCAGAGATTGCCTGATTACTGGCTACAACTTTCAGGCTGCAAGAACTGGCAGCTCTAAATAAAAACTGGTTTGCACTGTTTATTTATTGCTGCTGTTGAACAGAAAATCAACCGGAGTCCCCTTGGTTGAGCAGATAAAAATAACTTCCAGATAAGAGAAGAGGACAATGCAACCACAGTGGTTTTGGAAACGGAGTTGCGTGACTAGAGATCCCTGGCTTCCCCATTCCCTACACGAGTGTCTCTATTGCATTTAGAGCCTGGTTTGGTTTGGTATTTTTGATATACCATGAAAAAAAAGAGCATAATTTAAAGGGCTAAAGCAAGAGGCTGGTGTTAGAAATATCTCTGATTTAAATATTTAAACCATGATCAAAATTAGAACAAGCATTCTCTGAATTAAATATCATTAAACCCTCTCTGTATTAAATACAGTTGGCTAAAGGATACTCTGTCTTCCATGCACACAGTAGGATTGCACTTTCTGCTCCTCTTTGGTGAAGTGTATCCATGTGACTGTTCCTGTTCAATGATTCATAAGTGGAAATGACATTTAATGGCTGATATGAGACCTTCCAGGTTTCTATTTTTCTGTCTGTCTAGGCAACCAACAATATTCAAGACATTGACTGGCCATTAGCATAGACCCTGAAATGAAACCAATGTAAAGAACTGAAAAATGATCCATCTTGGTCATGTAGCATGAGTAAGAAATGAAATTTGTTTTAAGCCCCTGAGATTTTAGTGCTTTTTGTTAACACAGCACACTCTAGTCCTCCTTGATTGCTACACTATTATTCCACACTTCGCATTCATAGCATTGATCTACCTTCTTTACTTGTGAATTTAGCTCCCAATGCACTTTGATAATGGTGCTTAATCATTTAAATTGCATTTACATTAGTCCTCCTCTATATTAAACTATAATTGTCTTGAAGGTGGAGATACCTCACTCATCTTCATATTTTCAGCACTTATCATATTGGCCTTCAGTTGTAGATACTCAACACTGTTGATCTAAACTAAACTCCATTTACCCAAAGTCGGCATTTCAGCTCTGTTCTCAAATGACAGTGAGATGTGATTGTGATTAAATTTAAGCAACGTTATTTGGCTATGTGTCTCTCTTAAAGTACAAAAAGGCAAAAATGATTAGGTCTGTCTGATGTATTAGAAAAATATATTAATTAATGGGTTTGGCCTAAATTTCTGATTCTGGCTGTGTGACATCTGCTTACTCATTTTGGCAAATATTAATTAGTTGTCCACTCGTAACCTGCCAATATTCTAGACCCTGAAAATACCAAGAATATTAAGTGTTCTTGAAGAATTAACAGGGTTATGGCAAGTCCCATAATGAGTGCCATAATTTTTATCCTTTTTGATAAAGTAAATATGATAATATCTACTTCATTTTAATTAGGTATTTTTATAAAATTTGATGAAAATTGTATATGTACATGCTTTGTAAATATCAGAGAAGTTCAAAAATGTAAACATAAAACTAATTTTATTTTTTTAAAATTTGAAAAATATATTTTTACCAATAATTATATAATGAATGCTTAATTAAGTGCTAGGTGGCTCATTTCTTGTGTTAACTTTGGACCCACAAAAAAACAACTTAAACTATTTCATAGGTGTTTTGAAATTATAGATCAGTTAGTGTTTTGGATTGGATGAGAATGTGTGTTAAAAATAATAGGAAGACACACACCTATTGTTTAGCTGAATGCAAGCTCTAATTTCTAATTTTGACAAAGACAATAATTTCCTAGAGAACAAAACCTGCTTTAGTGCACAGACAGTACAGATAATAACTGAAAGTGAGTAATACATAGGAGAGGAGACAATAAATAGGCCAGCTAGGTGAGTCCAATTGTTGCAACCCTTGTCATTAAATGACTTCTTCAAATGTATATGATTAATTTGAAAAAAGAAATAGTCCATGATTTTCATTATATAGAAAAGATACATACATATATACTCAAAGATAAATTTATGCTGAACAAGCCAGGTATATAAACACCTACCAAAAATGCCGTAAATGGGATTTTTCTTCTGATTCTTCCTCCTCTCAAAGAACAGGGATAATTGGCTTTTACTTTTGTTTTTATCACCTCCTATGACAGAGGAAAAAAAGTGTTATAAAATATTTGTCCCAATCCTTGACTTCGTCAGCGAATTAAATTTTGCATCCTAGAAAGACCAGAATTAACTGCAGTTGTTTGCCTTTGCATTTGGCTTCATCTCACACTCTATAGTGCAAGAGTCCGAGGTCTAGTTTGCAAGACAGTGTGACAGTGCAGGTTTGTGTGTGTGTGTGTGTGTGTGTGTGTGTGTGTGTGTGTGTTTGTGTTGATGTGTATGTGTTTGTGCCAGTATGGATAAAGAAAATGATAGTAGGGATGAAAAACATCCTTGGTAAATATTATGTGGCTGCAGCCTATACAGTGATCATACAATCTTTACATAGTGCATGGTGTTGCTAAGCTGTGTGTCACAGGAATATGTGTACTAAGATGTCACAGAGAAGGGAGAAGTCAGTGAGTACCAGAGAATATGGAAAGTTTCATGGAGGACATAAGAACTCCTTGAAGTTGCAGTAACAAATCTAAGGCCAGGAGAACAGAAATACCAGCAGAGATGAGGGAATAAGTGTGTTCTTGGAAATGAAAAGAAGTTCACACAAGTCTTTTGGTGACATTTCACGCAGGATGGAGGAAACTGAGATAGCATATCTATCTATGTTTGGATAGATTATGTAAGATCCTAAAAATGAAGTTTATATTTTAGATTTGATGATATATAAAATAAAGATGTGCTTCAGAGGGTCATAGATGAAAATAACTATTTTATCAGGATTGAGTATGTGTTGTTTAAGACTTTTCTCACCCTACACCTGCCCCTCTCTTTAGTGAGGACATTAGTTTTTCAAGAATTTTAAGGAAGAGGGCTAAAGAAATGACAAGAGTGTGGAAAACTTTCCCAAGTTCTTTTAACACACGTAATTCTGTCGAGCTCCTGGATGACAAAAGCCAGAGTAAATTTGATGCCATGTGTTGACACAACATTGTATCACTTCAATTAGATTCTGCCTTCCTGGTCTACCAGTTAACCACTGGCCCAAATTTTAATATATTTTTATTTAGTGGACAAATCCAATTTCTATAATAGGGCCAATTTCTATAATGCACCCACATCTTTACTAATAAAAGTGGCTTCCATTTCAGAAAACCAAGGTATCTGATGCTCTTCATAGGTACGTTTTATACACAAAATCCTTGTTCACTAATTACTTCAGTTTTCTAACTTTCAGTTATAAAGTACAAACGCATAAACTTAGATCTTTCTTACAGTATTAAATTCAATTTATATATACTTGTATAATCATTAAAAGGGCTTTCATGACTTAATTCACCTTAAACACTTTGAGCTGACCCTTTTAATTTAAATTTTTACTTCTTTTGTATATATTTTATATCTTCTCATTAACCAGTAATATTTGCCTGAGTAGTTAAATGATACTTGCAGACCTAATACATTAAGCTTATGAATGTGGTAAAGTCTTATATTATCTTAAATGTTGTAAACTCTTTGATACATCTGAATGTCAACTTTCAAATAAAAACATCAACTTATCCATCCCTCACTCATGTTTAAATTAAAATATGCTAGAAACTTAAAAGGTTATAATGACTTAAATGTTATAAGTTCTCAAAATATAAAAATTAGGTAGATTATTCCCTATCATAACTAATTAAATTATGAGAGCGATTTGGTTCATCATTTCTCCATTTAACTCTACAATTTTGCAAGGTTAAAAAAAATCCACAGAGGAAATCAATTATTTAATTTCAAATAATTTTTGAGATCGTCTTTCTAGATAAATTCTAACAATTGCTTCCTCAGTCGGCTGGGGTTGTGAGGCAGAAACTGTGGCCAGCATGAAAGTGGAAGCTGCAGATGTCTTGAGACGATGTCTAAAGATCAACAAGGAAAGACAGAGCTGAAAATGAAATTTTCTCTAGTATTGGATCCACAGTACAGTTATTTCACCAAATTCTCCATTTCATTTAAAGAAGTTGATGACCCACTTTGAAATTTTAGCTAATTTCCCTCATATCAGACTTGGATTACCTTTTAAAAATTTCTTTGGCTCTTTTAAGATATTAAGCGTCATAAAATCAAATTTAATATTTTTCTTTCACTTTTGGGGCACTGTATCACACTTTCTAAGATCATTCTAATATTCAAATGAAAATACCACATGGTTAGATGTTGTCTACGTGAAGTATAAGAAAAAATTGCTCTCATTTTGTACACTTATGAACCCATTTAATGCATATGGACAATACTATGGTGAATAAAATATAGTTCTTGTTCTCATGGAATATAAGTCAAGTAAAGGAAATACAGAAGCAAAGAGAAACTTGAAAAGCCATATGTAAGTACTGACTCTCCAACTAAAAGGAAAAGAGAATGAATCTTCTCTTGGAATTTTCAATGAATTCTTTCCAAAGGAAATACTTTGTATTATTGCATTAGCCATTCAAATCACATTGAGGCTTTCCGCTAGGGCAATTCTGTTCAATAGTGTTCATACTGCAGTCCTGGACCAGTAGAATCATCAGCATTAGCTGCGAATTTGATAGAAACACCCAGTCATCACTTCAGACTTATTAAAGCAGAAACTCTGCAATGAGGCAATCTGGGTTTCATAAACCCTCCTGGTGATTCTGATAGCTATTAAGCTTATGAACTACTACAAAAAATAGCAGTAAGGTAAGTAAAGTTTTTATGAAATTATGTGAATCTTTTAAACATCTTCACATTCTAAGTGAAGATGTAAACTATGAAGAGTTTATTATGTGACTATTGAAGTCCTTGAAGAAGACAACACATTTTCATTATACACTGAGAAAAAAACTATTGTCATATCTCTCAAGTGTTCACTGAGAAAACATTGCATGTAAGCATCCTCCAATGATTCCGAACTTGGATGACTGAAGGATCTGTTCCAAGACTATCAGTTAGAAGAAGAAAAGCCAATGAACAAACACATTTGAGTTATACTCTTTGTAAAAAGTTTTTTTCTTTCCTAAAAGAATAAAGAAAAGTAAAACAGAAGAGCTACTAGTTTCCTGGATATTTTTCTAATGGAGAAATAATAATAATTTTTTTAAAAAACTGGAGTGCAGTCTTGACAGGGCAGTAACTCTTTTAGTGCAAAATAATTCTAGGTCAATCCCACTTTAAATCACTAACATTAGCTCCATGAATAAAGAAAGCAAAGGATTCAGAAGAAATCCAAATACATGGAAAATTATGATGCTCACTACCTTCAGATTATTCAATAAATTCTAGATCTATCAAGATGTAGATCTTTGATAGAGTACTCCCAGTTCCCTCATTAATATCCAGTGAACTAAGAAAAAAACCATTCAAGATTCAATATGAGAAAATAGATCAAATAAATAATTTATCCCCTTCCCATCACTTGAAGATGACTGCTTAGAACTCCAATTATTTCCCACAATAATACTGAGCCTTAAGAATAAGAGGAATTTGGCAATCATCCCTTACTATTTAACTCTACCTTTTCTCAGTGAAGTAAGGAGAGCTTTTCAGAAATTTGGAGAAAAAGTCTACGAATCCCACTTTGGCACAATTGATTCACAAAGAGATAAAAAATCTTCTAGATTCATTTGTGATGAGTGATAATCCTAAAAGCATGAGCTTGGTTCTAAAGATGATTCTTCTTTTTACCAATAAATCCTGATGTTTGTGGATTAAAACAAACTGTGATTCTAGTCACAGTTGAAAATTATCTTTCTTGGACATGTCTAAATATCCACTTATACATCAAGCACCTATATTAGCTGATTTCTTAATCAAACTGGTTGGGGTACAAAGTTCCATTGTGCACATAGGTCAGTGTGGAAAGAGCGAGGCACCACTAAGCAAGTTGAGGAGAAGGAGATCTCTGGGTTTGATCATGAATGTTTACCCGAGGATTGCTTCCTATAAGCAAATTTATTATGGCACTGTTCTCGCGGGATTATTTTAATGCATGAGAAAATTTGAGATGTTTAACACTATTTACCCAAGTTTAGAATTTGGCATTTGTTTTGTGTTTCATTGGGGAATGTAGGTTAATTGGGTTGCTTTTCATTTTGTGACTATTTCAGGAGCATAAGAAAATAATCAAGTAAAATTTTATTTCAACCTGGAAAGTAGAGAGGAAGGGGTGTTATAAGCTTTGTTTATAAACTGAGTTATATCACATCTAATTAACTGTTTTCAAATCTCACTGTGGCACTTAGGCATACCTAAGGAGATTTTCATCACTAAATGGCAAACTCACTTCTATATTGTGAAAAAGGAATTCTGCGCTTTCACATTGATCAATCTTTCCAAATTGTGTTAAATAAATGCAAGGTATTAATATCCAAACATAGAAGACATACAGTGGATTATGAAATGGACTGTAAAATCCAAGTAAGTATGTCTATAATGCTAAAAATTACCTCTCTTTGAGCTGTAGACCTAATTCATAGCAGTGAATTGCCTCCATGATGGACAATACATTGTGAAACTTACTGTGGCTCCTACTGTGGTATTTTTAATAAACATCATATGGGTAGACATACAAGCTAAGACACTTTATGTAGAAAAGTTATTGAATAATATTAATCAAACCTGTATGAAGCCATGTGAAAAATATGTCAGACTTCTTAGGTCCTTCTTGTATGGAATTATTTCTTGCAGAAGTAATATACTCCTTTGCCAGGCATTGTTGGGCCACTTCAGATCTTGCCGCACCCTAAATAATGGATCTCTGCAGCCTACCCAAGTCAATTCCCAGTGCATCCAGAGCTCCCAGCTCTTCACATCCATAAGCTGAAAATTAGCAGCAATTTTTCATTATGACACTGGGAGTCCAACTGTGCTCATAAGTGTTTCAGAAAAAAATACTGCATGATATGATTTCCATACATCTATATTTTTAAGATTTCAAAAAGGCACAGCATTTTTCAGAACCACTTATGTAAATACAATGATACTCTAATAGAAGAGGAATTATCATTATATTGCATTTTAAATGTTTAAGAAAGAAAAACCTCACGGCACACATTTGAACCAGTACATTGTTTCCTTGATTTACAAGGTTTGAAGAGATACTGAATGAATAGCCGTCCCTAAAGCAGTATTTCATGTACTTTCTATAGATCTGTGAAATTTCTATAATGTAGCAGAATAAGCTTTGCCTCAGGTTTAATATCTTCTGTTTATTAGCAGAATACTGTGCACCTGCTCAAGACACCTGCACATTTTAACTTAGCATTTTAAAACAAATTCAATCAAGTATACATTAGCACACTGACTCACCATCTAGTACATTAAGGATTTAGGGTTCAATTCATAAATTGCTTAGCAAGATGGATGTCCTCTCTCCCCTGCCTCCTTGTGGCTCCTCCAGTCCCACCACCCCATGCAGAGGATTTTCTATCACAGCAGAACAGTAGCTTTATCCTTACTGTCAAGTGGAATTAGGAGGTTATTTAACTCTTGGGAGGCAAATCCATAAGACTCATGGTCTGTTTTTCATGAGACAACAGGAATTTTATTTGTGATTATAAATAGGCATATTTTCAAAAGGAAATGTCCATCAATCTTGAGAACATGAACCTTGTGCGTGACAATTTTTCTTTCAATTTGTAACAGCAGCTGCTAAATCTGCATGCTATAGGTAAAAGAACAACAACAAAAAAACCCTAGAAACTCTTTTATTTTTTTTATCTAGGTCTAGGTTTATCATTCTTGGGCACTACCTCAAAATATGTGTATTTATTTTCTGAGAAAAATATGACACATTAATAAACTATTTTATTTCCTATATTTTAATATAGTCTCTCACTTCTCTTCCTACATCTGTGACCATTCATTCTGGGTTTCATTAACTAGCACCTGCTTCATGGCTCACCTTTTGTATTTATTCATTCAGCAAAATGTTCTCAGTTCTTACTGTTTTCCCAGAATCGTCATAGGTGCTAGTAAATAGCACTCAACAACAGAAAATATTCCTTGCCCTCATAGGACTTACCTCCCAGTTTGAGTAGAGAGTGGAAGTAGACAACAAGTGAGAATATCGATAAATAAAAACAAGGACACAATTTGCCATAATGGCAAATGAAGGATAGGAAGGAAGCAACCAGGATAATAAGATGGCAGGAAACGGATTTCCCTTTTTTAATTCAGTTCAATTAATTTTTATTTTATTTATTTATTTATTTTGGTGCCGGGGATCGAACTCAGGTCCTTGCGCTTGCAAAGCAGGTGGCAGAACCACTGAGCTAAATCCCCAGCCCTAATTTATATACTAACTTTGAACCAGTTGCTATTTGATAATAGATCAACAAAGGTGAATAGTTCAGCCTATTCATAACAGAACTCAAATCCCATTGAAAGAGAAGTACATAAACCATTACAATAAACTTTGACTAGTGCTATAATAAGCTTTCTATAGCCGATGGAATGGAAAAATTCTGTTGCTATCTAGGACTTAGAGAGAATTTTCAGAGCCAGGACAACTGAGTGAAATGTGAAAGAAGCAAGAGGATTAATTCAAATGGTTACAAAGTTAAAGATCATGGCTGGTGAGCATGTAAAAGCGCAGATGCTTAGATAATTGTGTCTATTTGGGACCTGTATTTAGTTAGTATTAGAGAAGAGCCGGAATGTTTGTGTGTTGGGCTCCACGTTTGGATTTCATAGTAGAGAACTATTGGAGGATTTTGAAAGGGTAGAAATAAGATCATATTTGGTTTTAGAGAGGTCATTTAAATAACTGGAATGGAGACATCATTCCAGCAGAGGGTTGAGGCCTGGGAAAGACCAGCAGGAAATGCTACACTGTAGGCAGGGCGAGTGGATGAGCTGCAAGTGGTTGCACTAGAGAAGAATGTGTTAGTGAGGATAACACAAGAATGCCTGAATTAGATGAGCACCCAGTATGAGAGCGATTCAGAAACGAAAATGGCTTATTGATTTGGGTGAACTCAGTGACAGCGTGTTGTTTCAATGAAACATAATGTGAATCATAGTCTTGTAGAAGAAATGATGGGAGGCATGGGCTCGAGGCCCATTGCAGGTGCTCTAATGCAGTGCTTCTCAGTTTGGGGTGATGTTGCCATACAGGGAACATTTGGCAAATGTGAAAACATTTTCGTGCTTTCCAACCAGCGGGGAAGTGCCACAACATCCAACATGAACAGACACCCTCACCCTCAAAGAAGGGCAATCCAGACTTATAATGTCAGAGGTTGCAGAAATCATGATGTGAAAGAATAACCTCAGTAGGTGTGGGCAAGCCTCCTTAGCACAAAGCCTAGAAACAGAAAGTCACTGCACAAAGAGAAATGTCTAGGGGAAGAGGCCTAGCCTGAAAGTTTAAAAGGTCTTTGGCTCTAGGCCCACAAGCTCTTTCCTTGTCAATTAAGCAGGCTATTTTCTTCATCTCTATTCCTTCAGAAAAGACACCACTAGAGGAGATATTTGTAAGATGCATGCTCTTGTTGATATTTTCTTCTTTGAAATATGCATATATATTGCTGCTTGTCATGATGTAATACAGCAATTTCCTAATCACATTGGGGGGAAAGACAATGCCTTACATAATGGATAAACAAATACACTCAGGTCTCAAAAAATTATATTATTTAACAATAATATAATCAATTACCAGTTAGTGAGAGGGTCAACAATGGAACTGGAATATCTGAAAAAGCTAGTTCAGTTAATGATAATAATAGCTAATATTTACTGAGCACGCACTAGATAAAATTTTCTGAATTTATATCCATTGCTCATTTAGTCTGAGGAAAATAGTTATGTTCTTGCACGTTGCGAGGCAAAGCAGCCAGGACACACTGGGGTTCATGAACTTCTCTCATTTCTACAACTAAGGATTGTTGAAACTGGTGCTTACACCTACCATCCACGTTAGTCCTCACTGCTACGGCTTTCAGATTACTTGCTCTGATTATTACAATGCCATTGTTTTCTGTGGAGATAAAAAATGTGCCTCATCTTTCCTCAAAATGAAATGGGAACATACACACAACGGTACCACAGATTCTGCAGTAAATTCTATTGCGAAATTAAATTAGCAAGTAGAGATAAGAAAGAGTTCATCTTTGTCCTAAGACCATGAGCATTAATAGAGAGAAGGTAGATGACTTCAAATGGTCATGAATTGATATGAAAACGATTCCTTTTTTCTACTAAAAGGAAAGTCAGCTGTTAGGAAATTCTGAATAAAAGAAAAGTAGAAGCACTTTCTTTGCAATTGAAAAATAATATTACCCCATCTAAGTATTGCGATACCTTTTTGGTTTACTTAGGAAAGCTTTTGAAGATGAAAATACATGCAGTGGCTAAGAAAAATCCATATAGAAATTAAGTCTTGTTTGAACCTAACACCACTTGCCATGAGTAAATTCCTTTTTGATTCTATCTATATAAGCAAACATGGAAACAAAGAAAATAATGCATTTATAAATTAGGTCCCCAAACTACAAAATAACATTGGCAGCAGTAACCATTTTGAAAATCGTTTTTGAAAATTCCTGGTCAGTGTAAAAAGATCATAATAGAATTTTTGTTTTTCTATTTTAGATTTTGCTTCAGCGTTTCAGATTATCTTCAATGGTTTATTTCCTCTCTAAAATAAAATAAAATAAACCTGGACAGTCTTTAAAATGTATTTTTAAAATGTACCTTTCTCCCCAGGACATAACAAAATTAATGTTCTGAGGAAAGATGGGAAATTTTAAAGTAATTTTTAATAATTGTCAGAACCTGGCAGAGAGTTTGGCACATGGTATGTCTTAAATTCAAGCTTTTAAAAAGTTCTTCCCAAAAGTTTAAAAGAATTAGCATGTTGCATCTATGGTAGCATAAAAATTTGCATGAGGAGGATGAAAGATGACCCAAGGAATTTCTAAGTAATATCACTAATATACCTACACATTAAATGCCAACTTTGACTAATGTCTGCACGTGTGCTGTGACCGGAGGACTGCACTTTAGAATGACATTTCAGGTAACGCTTTATGAAGCTCATCCACCCACACTACTTCACCTAGACCCACTAATGTTAAGAAAACATTGGATATGTTATCCTTATTTTATAGATTCAACAACCAACCTAATTCAATAACCCACCTAGTGCTCATATAGGATTTGAACTTCAGCCCTCGGTTAAATGGGTGTGTTTTGGATTTCTTTTTCCATACAGTTTTCCTACATTCCCTTAATCTTTGCCCATCCTGAGGTAGGCATTTTACCTCTTTATTTGTCAGATGACAAATGTGTCCTTTTTTTAACTTTCCTTTGGTCAACCTCCACTTAAGTGTGAGAAGAAGTCCAGAGCTTCATAAAAGCAAAGCAATTCAAATAACTTCCCGGCCTCTCCTGATTCACCCCAAGTGTTTCTGTCAATGCTCCTCTGATATTAACCATTGGAAACCAGATTCAGATTTGTTGATATACTCGAGCAATAGCGACCGTTTATCAATCTCAGAGCTTATGGCTCCTCTCTGACCTCTCACTGGCCCGGTGGGTTGAGGCATTATTTGCCCTTGGCAGTTTGCCTCGAATCCAGAATCTTTATCTTGGACCCAGTCCTATAGCAAGAGGCCTGAGTTTGTCAGCGTGTCTGGCACCAGAACCAGCTGCACAGGTCTGGTTCTGTTATACTCAACAGCACCAGTTTTTCAGGCGGGTGAGGCCAAAGACTCTAAAGGTTGGCTGGAGGCCGGGGATTTAGCTCAGTGTTCCACTGCCTGTCTTGCAAGCACAAGATCCGAGTTCGATCCCTGGTA
>NW_022900917.1:21759954-21791081 GCF_012274545.1 Fukomys damarensis | reverse complement strand
AAAAAAAAAAAAAAAAAAAAAAGTTTGGCTGGAAAAGAGCTTGCTGCTTGGGGCACTCAATGGGTGGTGTGTAGCATTATGATGAATGCTTTTCTCCCCTTGCTGCACACAGAGCACATCATATATTCCCTCAGTCCCCTGTACTACAGGAAGAGGTGTCTGCATCTTCACATGGAGGGGACTTAAATCCTTTAATAACTTTACCAGGACTAGGGAGCAGTATCCCCCCCCTTTTTTTTTCTTTTTGTTTTATTGTACCTGAGAATGGGAAAAACAGACAAAATGGCCTACAAAATATATGAGCACAGTAAAAATTATGACAAGCACGCTCTCCAAGATAAACAAGCCAGGGTTCTTTTTCCTCCGAGATTCCGGTACTTGCTGTCATAGGTTGGTAACTCTGACTTGCTACTTTGAGTGATTCATGAATCAATGGTTTAAACTAGCTGACTTAAGAAACTTAATGGCAAATTTCCACTACAGAAATTCAATGCATTTGTTTAAAAGTAAATTAAATCTTTAACCAAAGGATCCAGAAACTCTTCCTTTCCTTTACAAATAGGTGTTTGGATAAGTTGTTTATTTTAAAACCTGTTCTTTATAGATAAAATTTGAATTTTCCTAACTAGGAAATCTGCATTATCAACTACCAGCTAAAAATAGCGCAAAACACAAAAATCACGTGGAACAAGTCCATATAGGATTGAAATGTGACAGAATATAATTCTCTTTAATTTCCCACTTCTGGAGTAAAACAATTTGAAAGTGATTGGTCACTATACATGATGGGTACCATTTTTCCCCCTTTAAGTCTGATGATGTTATTTTCTAAAAATGTCTTTTTTTTTTTTAGTACTCCTCCAAAAAATCACTAGATTGCTCTCCTTCTTATAACAATGGGAAATTCCTAAGGAGCATCAAGTACTCACTTTACTAAGCCTGTGCTCTATTATTTTAGTTGTAAAGAGGATAAGTAACTAGGGACTTATACCTAGCTTCTTCTGAAGCATCTTTTTCTAAAATATGGTAAAAGCAATGCACATGATAGATTAAATCCACTGTAAAATGACTCATTTTAACTTTGAAGAAATATCCAAGGAATTAGAAAAAAATTCTATGATTTGAGATGCTTTGACTTATATATTATGGACAAGTGAAATTACGTTATCACTGGTTTTAGAAGGCAAAAATGAACATTACAATCTAATTTTGTTAGATTTTCATGATAATCTGGTTCAATTTCAGTAACAAAGATTTTTAAAAATTTTTAGATTCCAAGCCAAGGCCCATTTTTAAAAAGACAGGGTCTCGGTAATTTGCCTAATGGCCCAACCTGGGCTCAAATTCATGATCCCCCTGACTCATTACCCCAAAATGGTGGGATTATTGATATCCACCACTCCATCCAACCCAAGTGCCAAATTTTAGCTCTTGTCTTTGTTCTTGACCTCAATTTGTGTCTACCTCTACCTCAGTATTGACAAGTCTGCAAATACTAGAGGTTCTTTGATTCATAGAAATTAAATATCAAACATACTACTTAAAGCCAAATATCAATTAGAACCATAAAAACCAAGCTAAGGCTTTTCTAATACATAATCTATAGTGGAATATTTAACACTTTTTCAATATTTAACTGGTATTAACATTTTGAATCTTCAGAAAATTTTATTAAAGAGATTATTAAAATGATCTCTAGCCTGGATTAAATAGAGCATAAACTATTATCTATTTCATAAAAGTGTTTCAAACACCTTTAAAGCACAGGTTGAAAAGAGCAAAAAAAAAATTACATTGGTTAAATTTTTCATTCTTCTGACGTGAAAGAAGTTAAGAGGAAAAGGTAAGTACTTCAAAATTTTAAAGAAAAACCCCAGAAAATGTATAATAATGGAAAAGTAAGACTGTATTTTCAATTTGCTTTAGCAAACCTTCCAGTGACATGAGGCTTCATTCTTTCTTCCCAGTTAATTGCAAATACAAGACAGCCTCATGCTAAAGCTATAGGAAGTTAGCAGCCACAACAAGGACCTCCATGATTTCTTACCTGTCTGTAACCTAGTCCTTTAAAATGAATATTGTGCCACTTTATGCTACCCTTCTTTGTAGGACTAGATGTTAAAAATATAAACCAACTAGTATTTTCTATATGAACGCTATTCCAGTTGCCCTAGGCAGAAACATATCCTGGAACTTCCCTGAGAAACCAAGACAACTTACTGTAAATAGCACAGATCTTTTCCATTTGGGCAAAGAACTTTGTCATATTTATGTTTGTATCTGCATGACATATTGCAATTCCTCAGCAAATAACTGATTCTCGATAAATTCGTGGAGGGTAAATAAATGAATGAATAAATGAGTAAAAATTTGAATATACTTAGTTTTGCTTAAAAGTAAATCCCAAGATCTTTTTTGTATTTGAAGTATTTGATCTACACGTGGGGTGAGTGAATCATCTCAGAATTTTCTAAAATGATGTTCAATCTCAAAAATACAAGATTTAAAGATGATTCAAGGCAAAAAATGAAAGACATATGTAGTATACCTGTTAATCATGTAAATGTTATATAGTCTTATTCACTGGTGGTCAGAATGAATGGGTACCAGCCTTTGGAAATCAATTTGGTAGGATATATATTTTATATATCTAAGATAGGTGCAAATTTTATGCATAGTTTTTAATGAAGTATATATTAGGATGAAACAAAAAGTACACAAATAATTGTCCAGAACAGATAATGGAATTCATTTAACGGAACACTAAAAAGTTTTTATAACTTGTAGGAAAGTGCTAATGAAATGATAAGGGAAAAGGAAAATTCTAGATACAATATCACCTTTTTCTTACCTCCGATTTATTTTGCCTTTTTAACAATTAGCTGTTATGGAGACTGCCTTCAAGTTGTCTTGAAGACATCCATTAATATTATATGGTATAGATTGTATGATCCACATGAAATCACAATTAGACAATATCTATTCAATTCTGAGCTACATGAAATGCTAGAGTATCTGAATATCATCAGTCCATCAGCCCAACAGTTCTAGTACTTCCTGCAGGGAATATGTTCTCTGTCCCTAAGTCCATGGTGGCTTGGATCCAAGTGAAAGCTCAGGGTCTTTTCTCTATCAGGATTTTACATAAAGTTCCACATTAGAGAGGAGATTTCTTCCCTCTTTTAGTGTAAAATTTATTATAAAATGTGACCTTGAAGAAAAGTGCAAATAACACTAAAGGCTTCCCACATCCTGTCAGAAGGAAAAAATTTATTATCAGGTAGGAAGTGACTGCTTCTCTCCCCAACTCTCCTATTAAAATATTGCCAATTGGTTTTCAAGATTTTCTCCTACTGCAGCAACTTAAAAATAATTTGGATATCAATTTTTTTGCTTACTGTTGTGTTGTGATTCTTTCCTGTGTTGTCACAAGTATGAATATCAGGTAATGGGCACCATTCATTTTTGTGCTTAGTAGTTTTCCTGGGGTGCCAGTGACAGGAGAAATGTATGCATTAAAACAAGCGTGATGAAAAGCAGCTCTCTTTATAATTTCAGCCCAGCTGCTGTATTGATGGATACAATCTCTACCACATGCTCCAGGTGGCTTCTAATGCCTGACTCCCTGCAGAAGCCTCTATTTGCACATCTTAAACCACTTATTGGATTTGAACAGGATTTTTCAGCCTGAGTGCAGTAACAGTGTTCACTTGTGTAATATTTGTAAATCCTGGCTTTACATTTCACTCACCAAATCATCTTCAGAAGACATTCAACAGCGCCTTTGTGAATCCCTGATTCTCTTTTTTGGATTAGATTGTGTCCATTTTGTGTGACTAAAAAAGTGTATTATAGATAAATATATTTCCTTCATGTTGGCATGCACAATAAAAAGCAATTCAATTAATCTGCCTTCTTAAATGCTGCCTTTGTCTCCCAAATTCTTATAAAATTCATTTAGAGGATTTGAATTTGAAATTTACAAAGGTTAACTTTCTTTTTCAGAGCATGCATCTCAAAAGACTCTGCTCAACTTGTCTGATGTTGTTTAAATCTCTACTTTTTACTGTATCAGTTGCTTTGAATTATTGTGCTAAAGAGCTTTGTTCAATGCTAACAATGCGTTAATATGATACCCTGTAGCCTGCATAATTCAAAGCTTTTATCCTTGTGGATGGGAGCTGGAGATGGCTAATACAAACACCTTCTTCAAGTTTAAAAATGTAATACCGCACAGCTGCCTCAGGCAGACATTTTTCTCTGCCCTTTGTATGCAGGTAATGTGAATTTCAGGAGTTCCTGATATAACCAATATCTGTTCAGGTTTCTAGCCTGGGCAAAATTTAAGAAAACTTATAACAGGTTAGTTCACCAAAGAGCAGGGACAACAAATACTGTGATTTATAGGCAATGCCCCACATGTGATTATAATGCTACACCATAAGGACACCTTACTTCTCAACCAACTGAATGCCACTAACTAGGATTAATTGCACATCAAGATATTTACAATTCTGTGCTTCTGGGATTTTTTGTTTGTTTGATTTTTTGTTTATTAGTTTTAGGATTCTTGTCTATGAAAGGTTGGGTTTCTGCTGCTGGACAAGTTGTCTTACCAGTGGACAGCCCTGGTATTTAGAAACACTCTATGTCATTTAGGTCATGTGTAGGCATTGCTGTACCCTCTGTGCAGGATAAAGACATATTCTCCTGTTGACTGATGCTTGTGAGTTGATATTCTGGAGTAGCTGGCTTAAATTGTGACCCGAATTTAATTATGTGTATGTGAAATATGGGCAATGACAAAAGGGTACTCTGAAGGGTGTTGGGGAAATAGAGAGACAAGACATGTGACCCAATGGTTGCATTTCTCTTTGGAGAGGGTTTACACTGATGTTCTCCACTGAACTCTTCAAAGCAAAAAAGCAAAACATGCATGTGTAGTAGTGGACTGGATATAGTAAACCAAGGAACCATTATACATCTTGTGGGTCAATAACCCTTGCACTAAGAGTGATTTGCATTCTTAAGGGAACTATTCTTTTACCGTACCATCTTCCAGATTCACAGTCCATTTTCTGAAAGGTCCTAAAACATAGTGTATTGTGTCAATCCTACCAGCAAGTGTATAAACTTCAGATAATTCCAAATATATATTTATGGCCTTTGGGCTTTGGTTGGAACCTAACAAAGTATAGGGCAAAACCAAGAAACAAAATATGGAAAAGTAACTGTGGTATATTTTAGTGGCTTCAAATTTATCAACTATATCATAGTCACCTAACCCCCTGGTTTGTTAAACTGAAACCACATACCAAGAGCAAAAATTCACTGATGAATAAATTGTGCAGACTAGGTAATAAGAATTTTATTGTTATTTTATCTGGCCATCAAAACAAACACAGAGAGGCTGACATCACCTAAGTCTGCTTACACCAGAATCCTTAGACAGGGTTGCCCTTCTCTACCAGCTGTGACATTCCTCACTCAGGGTGGCACAGTTCCTCTGTCGTATTCCCTCCTCACATGACAGATATTTAAGAGAACTGTCCAGACAATTTCTTCAGTATGTCTCTGGCGTTTGTGTAGTTTTAGTTATCTGTAGATATTGTCCTGCCCTACCTTATTCTCCATAGTCTCATGCTAGTGATCAGCAAATACATTAAAACTCCCACAGAGACAGGTCCATGGGTTTTTCTAAGAAGAGCACATTCATCACCTTATTATCATTCAGCAAGGCAGAGGCACAAAGATTGTTTCTCGTTCAGAGTAGCCTAGACAAACTGCTAAGTTTTCTCACTAAAGACCAGCGAGCAAAACAGGAGGTAGAATCCTATAATTACTTCGGTGTCACAAGCAAAGATAACCACAACATTATGGGCAAAATAACATTGTAAGAGCTGCCATATGTTGAGATCTGCTTAGGAGAACTGATTTAACTGACAGTATGATGAAATTAATTTTTTGTGAGGATTGATATGAAATGTAGTTTATTACTCCGTGCTACTTGCTTTTCCTTAAAGCACTATAATGTCTGTCCACATACAAAGAGATGTGAAACCCAGCTTGATTTTAGTTGAAGCTTTTCCCTAATCAAACAATCACACACAGATACACACACACACACACGCACACACACAATCATTGAGCAAAAATGAACAAAAAAATGAACTACACAATCACCAGCACCCTTGATTCTTTACACTGACTATGGGATTTCTGTTCTACGTGAGGCAGCACAGAATCTCACCTCAGCCTTGCAGCTTTGTGGAATAACTAATCCAGTTGCAAAGATCTGTTTCCACTCATCACATCCAGAATGACCCATGCTGACTCAGAGTATATTAGAAACTCGATATGGCCCCACAAACAGCAGTGCATTATAAGAATGGCTCCCCAGGTTACCATCTTAAATAAGTCTATTTCCCACCATTTTGCCTGGAATTTGAGTTTTCCATCCTAATCAGTGTTCATGTAATGTAAACCCTTCTTAAAGGGACACTCTAGTAGTCCATGAAGTATTTCTCAATATGCCCAGTGAAAAGTTGCCCTAAAGTGTATTTATTTAAAAGAAAAAACAAATTTGTTTGGAAGATCTGGTGGATAGTTGTATAGCACAAACTATAGGATCATGGTAGACTCTAAAGATTAGTACTTCAAAAAGCCCTCAAACAGCAAATAACCAAGAAAAGGAACAAATCAGACACAAATACAAATCAATTAAGTAGACTTAATGATTACAGGAAGCAGTTAAATGAAAGCATATTTAAGATTACTGCCCTACAATAAGTCACAGTACAAATCCAATGTATGTATATTTTCTACATGAAAATAAAAGTTGTAGATGTCACATAGGGGTTGGGAAAATAAGGGTATTTTACAAAATCAACAAATCTTGGCAGTTCAGATTTACTTATAGAAGGTATACAATATGAATTGCATTGCTTGCTGTATTCTGGGCTTGCTTGTCATTGCAGCATTACTGAGTTGTGTTGGTAGATACCATAACCTCTGCTCAGAAAAATTCAGTGACAGCAAGAGACCGTTTCAAAATATCCTGTTTCATTTGGAGACTGTCACTAAGATTTAATTTTCATCATTTATATGTTGCCCCTATATCCGTCTTTCTGCAGCATCCCGTTATTAGACAGATTTTCCTCTTGAAACCATAGGATGCAAATCTAATTCATCTTTTACATGATTGTCCATCATATTCAGTTAATCATTTATTAGTGAACATTATTGATTATCTATTAAGTGACTGGTAATAAGCTCAATGAGCAGGACAAAGACTAAGTAAAATACAGGCCCTGGCATAGAAGAAATTATACTCTAGGAGGTGAATATCCAGGTCCTAATTGTAAATTACACAAATGTGTACTGAGTACTCAAGCAGGTATAATGTCTCTGTCTTTCTTTTTCTTTTAAAATGTTCCTCCAGCATATGTCAATAACGAGTCTTCAAAGATCCAGTAGATTCTAAGTTAGGTGAGCATTTTAAATGCCCTAGTGTTGAAAAGAGGGTTTTTAGGCCAAAATTGGGATTTTCATAAAAATGACTACAAGCCTTCATCCACAGCATCTCTGGTAAAAAGCTTGCATTACATACGACTGTCAGAGCCTTTCTCATGACACCTCAGATCGCTGCAATATACAGGCTCCGGGGTTTCAACCCCTTCCTCCTCCCACCCCTCCTCTCCTCCTGTAGTTGACTTGCTTCCATGCATAAAAATTAATGTTCCCATTCCAACTGACTCGTTTGGCAGGAATAAGTTTGCAAGCCAAAGCAAACATGGAAGGAAGGAAGGAAATAAAGCGCAAATAAGGGAAGAAGAGTGCATTTGGGATTTTACAGAATGAGTACCGGTATTGTATACTCTGACAACAAAATGTTTTTACGATTTTTAAACTACTGCTACTAAACAGCTCACAATAATGAATAGAGTAATAATAAACACCTTTAGAAGAAGAGGCAATAATAAAGTTTACGTTAAAATTACAAGGATATAATGTCATTTAACTTTAGATTTCCTGTTGGTTACATATGTTTTCCATTAGAAATTTCACCTAAAGCTGAATCATTATCCCGTTAGTCACACACACACACACACACACACACACACACACACACACACACACGTTTTGTTTTAGAAAGCACCAGTTTCCCAAACTGTCCTATTTACCGGCCTCAACTTAAGTGCAAGTTTAAGTTAAAGCTGTTAATTCTCCTTATTGTCATTTCTTGGCCTTAGATGATATTTTTGCACAGATACATTAACTTCGTCAAGAGTGTGCTGTGGGCCTTCAATCACAGAGAGCACTCTGCGGGTGGTTTGCTTGCATAAAGATATGAGAACATAGCAGACAAGGTCACTAAATAATAGATATGTGAAGTATAATTTTAACATTTTATGTAAAATGATTTTAAAATACAAAGATAATAAATAATGTAGAATTAAATGATTATTCACATTTGGATTCTGCATCATTCCAGCTATGCTGTATTTGCTATGTAGCTAAATATTTTATAATAATAGCTAATTATTAGCATTGCAGCTACAGAAAAATAATATTTAAAATTACCTCTCTATAGACAAAGTAAGGAAAATAGATAATGATCTGGCAATAAATATTTTAGTCTGAAAAGCAGGGGGGTCAGTTTATACTGTACCTCATGGAGAAACAATAGGAGATGTGGATAGAATATAAATAATTTCTCAGATGTTCCAACTCAGGTCAGACCAACAAAGTGCAGAGTTGGTCTTCAGCATCGATACAGCTCCCTGTTCAAGCACAATGTGCTTTCGGGTCAAAGATATAAGGTGCATTTTTCTCCAAAGAAAAACAGTGAAAATTTATATTTCTCCCTTGTTGCATCCTATTCTCGTAAGGAGCCAAAGGAAAATATATGGGAAAACTAATGTAAGTCCCAGTATTTTATCTCTATGAATACGGATCCATAGATGCAGCAGTAAAACCTTCAAAACCAAATGACCCTTTTTATGTCTACTTTTATTTGTCTTGTATTCCAATTGCAAAGAAAGTCTATAAAACAGTTGCACTCTGTAACTTGTAATATTCAACTCAAGTTGTCAAAATTCAAGGAATGGCTATAGTGTGAAAGGAGATTTGCCTATGACCTTCAATAGAGTAAGTAAAAGAACTTAATTATTGAGAAGGACTACTTTAATAAATAAACTTTATCTGGACTCAAATTGTATGCAATAAGAAATAGAATTTAGGACATTCTTTTTTTTGTGTAATTTGACTTCCAACCAATACATTCTAAGATTTTGTTTAATGTCAAAGATTAATTTATTCAATTAACTTCAAAAATCTTCCCATTATGCTTTATCTTAGTTTAAAGTTCTCTTAATAATTCTACAATCCTTAAGAGATAAATGAATGGATAATGTTTTATTTAATTTTAATTTCTAAGCAAGTGACCCCACTGTCTGCTCCATAAATTGGCATGATCAGAAACACATCAATAGAATACAGCATTGTGAGTAAAACGAAGCCCATATTTTGTGTAAAGCACCATTTACCAATAAGCAAACTATGATTGAATTGCATGACAGCTAGCTACAAACATTATATAATTTATAACCTTTGCTCAAATTCAACTTTTATATGTCAAATGAACACATTTGTTGTTTTCCTTCTCTGACTTTTCTAGAGAGTTTTGCTCATTTGCTTTCTTGCTAGGTTTGTCTGTTTGTTGGCCTGGGGCTCAGCAGTCAGACAATTTATCAGAAATTTACCACCAATGTTCTTGTGGGCCATTTTGTTCTTATCTATGAACTAAATGGGTGAATTAGCCAATTCCTAAAACCACTTGTAGATATATGATTCAAGAATACTTGAGTTAAACCATAATCTCTTAATGTTTTCCAATATCAAATGTTACATTTTTACTACATCATGTTTTTAATTTCTTGTACAGTACAGGTAAAAAGTTTAGCCTACAATTCCTCTTGCAAGGAAGAATGGACATTTGGGTATAACTAGTCTCCAAGATACTCTGTGCGGACCCACAGTTCTGGTATCCATTATGTTGTGTAGTTCCATCCTAACATGAATTAAGACTGCCTTTCTTGACCAATAGAACAGCACAGCACTGACAATGTCTGATCTCTAAGGTTAGGTCATAAAAGGCACCATGTTTCTTGGATAAGATACACTGAAGGAAGCTATATGCCATGTTATTAGGGCAAGGCTAGCTCGGTTGGTAGAACATGAGACTCTTAATTTCAAGATTGTGGGTTTGAGCCCCACATTGGGTACCTGGTACCAGAGACCCCAGCAATAGATTCCTATCTTCTGCTCTGTGCTATGACACAGGTGAGAATAAAGACACAGAGACAGAGTTAAACAGACAGAGACATGAGGAGCCAAGATGTCTAGAGCTTGAGCAGTCACAGGCTTGAACAAGCAAAGGTCCTGAACCCTGCTGATGCAGGGAAGGCTTGTAAAGGCAGACACAAAGCATTCGTGAATTAGGAACAGAACAGACAAAATAATAATTGCCTTTATAGTAAAGAAGGTTGTAACTTTGGGAACAATTTGGGAGCTAATCACTCTGACCTCAGCACATAGGCTTTGGCCAGACTTGCTTCTCAAATCAAGCCAATTGTAGGGTTAATTCTTACAGCCTGTACTGCTTACAGCCTGCTTTGGGCATAATCAGTAGGATGGTCCCCCACACGAGCACCCCCAGACACAGGTGTTCGTTTAACAGCCCCCTGTGGAAGTAAATTCTCATTTCCAATAAAGCACTCTGAGACTGCAGCATGCTGACTTCACACACATAACTCCAGTGAGACTGCCCAGCCATGCTCTTTCTGATGACCATTCTAAAGAATCTGTAAGCATAATGAACAACTGCTTATATCTCCAATTTGAACATAAATTGCTAGATGCTGTATTACTTGGAATATTGATAAACCAGGATCATGGCAGGAAGAGTCTAAATGCATTCCTATCTTATTGATTCTGTATCACTCTAAAGCAAATACATTAGATTTTCCTTAAAGTAGATCTAATACATATTCAAAACACAGTAGTCACCTAATATTCCAACATGTTTCACGATCTTTGTTTGTACAGAGAAATCACTGACACATAATTGTTAGTCTTCAAAAACTCAAAGCAGGGCCGGGATTTAGCTCAGTGGTTCGGTGGCCTGCCTTGCAAGCATAAGGACCCGAGTTCAATCCCCGGTACCAAAAAACAAAACAAAACAAAACTCAAAGCAAAATGGGGAGAGCAGCTTTTATATCAATGATCCCAAGCTTCTTTTCTCTGTAACCAATAGGGACAACTCCTAGGTTCTAATAAATTCTGCAGTTGAGCTGATCGGTCAATTCCAGGCTTCTAAGAAAAGTGTTATCGTGTTTTGAAACTTTTAAAATGCCCAATCAGGGCAAAAGGAGAGAGACAAAAAAGGACCAAAGTCAAGCAGAACAGGATATATGGAAGAATCTCCAGATAATCTGGACCATTAAGAAGCAGCAGCAGGTGGGGTGGCTAGAAAATGTGAAGGAGAGACAAATAAGAGAAAGGGTATTAGATATTGGAATTGTATTTAACATTCTCCGAGAGGTATGAGTAAAAACTGAGACTTCTTCTAGTGTGTTATTTGTGCCCATTTGAACTGTACAAAAATTAATGGCCTTACTCTACTACTACATGCACTGCAATTTCTTATTATTATAAAACAATAGTGTGCTGTAGCTAATACAGAAGGAGCTACCAACTGCACACAAGCAGTCACAGTGGCCTCAGGGGAGGTGACTGCTGAGTCAGGAGAGAAGCACTGGCAGGACCTGGGAGTGGGACCTCACAGGGCTCACTGCCCTGGGAGCAGAAGAGAGAGCAGGAACACCAATGCGAGGACACAAGCAGGGATGGGTCTGAGGAGGGGTGGTCCACCTTACCTGCATCCTCTGATTGCTGGCTGTAAAGTATTGGTCAATGGATTGGTTTTATCCAAATCCATCAGGGCTTGCCCGGCGTGGTGGCACAGGCCTGTAATCCTAGCACTCAGGAGGCTGAGGCAGGAGGATTCTGTGAGTTCAAGACCAGCCTGGGCTACATAGTGAGTTCCAGGTCAGTCTCAACTGCGTAGTGAAACCCTGTCTCAGAATCCCCCCCAAAAAAATCCATCAGGGCTTAATCCCTGAGCCATTAAATATCTGAATGATCATCTTCAGAGGCATGGGTTACACTGGGAAGTCTCTTGGGCAACTGGGTTTGGGACTTCTGCTGAGGCAATGCGCTACCATTCAAAGATTTTTGCACAAGAATACAAGGTTCATTGATATCATTTTGAAAGCTAATTTTGACCAGAGTGCATTCAGTTGAATAAAATGGAAAATAAATAACCTAGGAAGCAAGGAGGGAGATTTTTTTCTATTTCTGCTGGTGAACGGTAAACATCAGAATGAAGTAGCAATGTAGAGAAAGAAATGGAAAAACAATTTTGGTTCAGAATCAATAGAGGTTTAGGATGTGGATGACATATGTTATACATTAAATCAGGGTCCTTTACCTCTATCCCTAAATCCTCCATCTATCTGGCACTACTTTAAAGTCTTTTAAAGGGAACAAGTGTTTTCATTGTACAACAATTGAAAAAACCTTAAATCATTCACACACAAAATTAACTAGAGCATCAACTAAAATGTATTTATAGAAAATTGATAGTTGATCATTTCTTTTAAGTGAAGTGCACCATAATAAGGGCAGAGCATATTGCAAATGATGAACAAATATCTCAATAACTTCATAATTTTGTGGCATTAATAAAAAAAGACTATGTTGATGTGAAGGAATATTGGTCATCACCTAGATCTTGTGGTGAATTCCATCCTTACATGCTCAAAACCTGAACTCTCATTCAAATTAAAAATGGAGCCAGGGATTTAGCTCAGTGGCTCCTCCACCTACCTTATAAGAGCAAGATTCCCGGTACAAAAAAAAAAAAAAAAAAAAAAAAAAAAAGTTGATTTTTAATTTTACTTTTTTGAAAAAAAAAAAAAAAAAAAAAAAAAAAAAAGTTGATTTTGTGTATGTTACACAATTCCAGGATAAAAGATTATTGCAATATCATAAATTCTTAGAAACGGAAACCACACCTTGTTATGTACTCCATGCTAGGAATTTTATCATCCACTTGTCTTTATCTATTTTTTGATTAAATACTTAGAAGACATTTACACTGTAGCAAGAATTGCTCTAAATTCTTCACATATATAATTTATTCCTCATAAAGCACGTATCAGATCTTATGGAGTTGGAGTTTCTCCATTTTATCATAGAGGAAACTCAAGCACTGAGGGGTTCATTTGGATTGACTTACACGGCTAGCAGAGCCAGTTTGAGCTCAGGCAGTCTGGCTCCAGAATCTGTGCCCTTAGCCACTTTTATAATATACGCTTCATCAATATTTACTGAGTGAAAGAAAGAAACAAAGAAAGAAAAAAATGAATGAATGATACGGTACACGGTACATAAATTCATTAAACAAATATATTTGACTTCCTGTTTTGTGCCAGGAACTGTGTTTTATCGTCTCTCTTGTGTGATCGTATCTTAGGCAATGAAAAGGGTATACATTAATGATGATGTTAGCTGGATAGCGGGATTTTGCTGAGCTACATCTATGCTGCCATTATTCTCAATACAGAGTCCATGTAAATTGAATCTTCAGGAACATTAACTTTTATTTCATTAACTTATGCATAAACTATTGATTTCTAGATTTATTTTTACAATCCCCATAGTGAATCTTTAGCTATAAATATTCGAAATCAACATTGACTATTAGTAATAAAACAGATCACCTTTTCTCTACAAAGGGAACTCTAAATAGACTAATAGGAGGTATCTTAGAGACTAGAAATTTAAGAGATATCATTTCCATGATGAAGTACAGTGAAAAAATAGACTTCTGTCATGAAAGAAAAATCTATAGATGTGTATTACTTATTGATCTGATAGGTGTTAAGGAAGAACAGAGCCAACTCAAAAGAAGATTACCAGAATATAATTAGGAGGTTTCAGAAAGGCTGGTTATCATAAGTAGGAAAATAAACTTTGACTTTGAAAACTTGACACTTGGCCATTAACTCGGGCTTCCAGTTGGTTGTTGCATATAGAGATGATAAAAATATCTTTAGAAAGATACTCTTCAGTTTGCTGAGGAAAGAGTTCATATGATTTTACTTCCCAGCTAACCCATAAAGCTGTACTGACTTTTAGGACTCATTTTTACCAGGCTTTTTTTCTGTTAAAGATGAGTACTAGATTGAAAATACATTAAAA
Organism: Fukomys damarensis; assembly: GCF_012274545.1. Taxonomy (NCBI): domain Eukaryota; kingdom Metazoa; phylum Chordata; class Mammalia; order Rodentia; family Bathyergidae; genus Fukomys; species Fukomys damarensis. The sequence continues at coordinate 21,776,753 of NW_022900917.1, read as the reverse complement.
AGAGGATACAAGATATTTTCGAAAGTACAAACAAAATTATTCTTGGGTATCTATCCAAATCCAAATAAAACTCATCTTATTATTATCACAGCTTTACAATTTTTATTGCCATCTCTTATGGGGAATTTTTCAAACCATTGCTTCATTAAAATTGTTTAGGTAAAGACATGGAAGAACATACTTTTTTTATTTTTCTGGAATATTTTGAGCTACCTATTTATCTGGAAAATTCTGAAACAGATTTTTTCACAACAGTGAGTAAAAGGTAGCAATTTAGTACCTGGTCTACAACAAGAATTATTTATAACAACACTGAATAATGTATGAGTTTTGACTGTGACAACAGTAAGATGTATTTGGAAAGCAATAATGAAGGAACATGATTGTGGGAGAACACCTTAGACGCTCACGAAAGACACTGAGGTCTAACGGGGCGAGGAAGAAGTATCAAATATAAATGAGTTAGCTGTATGAAGGGAACTCTAAGTAACTCTAGTACCAGGGAAGCTTTGGAGATGGCTGGTTTACTTTTTTCTTGTCTAGAGTCTTAAGTGTTGCAATGTTCCCTGATTGATCTTTTTAAAATTAGATCAAATGAATCTGAGATTTCTTTCCCCTTTATATTAATAATAAAACTAAGATTTTGAGAAGGAAAAATTGACCTATAAAAATTAACATTTTCTGTCTTATTACTTAGATTGTTTTGTTATATACTTTATTTTTTCATAGTAAATTCCTCTTCTTGGCAAGTGGTTATTTTACTTAGATTTTCCTTTGGAAAAATAACTATAGTTCACATAATTCAGAATTAGATGCTCATTAATATTTTAATATTCATAATTGACATTTTAATTTTTAAAATTAATGTTTTAATTTTTAACATTAATAATTAATACTTCTAGTATTAAAATGTCATTACTATATTGAGTTAAAGATTTTAATACAGAGTAGCTATCCAAACTATATTCAGAACTGACAGAGTGGGTGTAAATTTCTTGATCAGACACCTGTCATTCCTCATATCTCTTGAATATTTTAAGGATTATCTAGATGAAATTGGTTCTTCAGCCTCAGCATCTGTCTGTGGACTTTTGAAGTCAAAACAAGAATAAATAAGAGGTTTTCTAATGTCTTTAAAAAATAAGAAAGTGTGCTCTAACTTTTCCTTTAATCCTGTACATTCTCTGGGCAAAATTTAGCACTTTCTACTTCTTTTTCCTTATACATATCCTTTCTTTAGGTTGCTATCTGGAAGAAAAGACTATACTACAAAGCTTCACAGCACCTATTTTGTTCTATAAAGTGAACATAAAAACCAGTCAAGCCAATTCCAATGGGGAAAAGTCAATATTACCAGGATACATGTCCAAATTATGGGATGAAGACTGGATGCTATTTTAGGTATTTAATATATTTCTCTAATGTTCTTAAACCTCTAGAGTGTTGATACAGGGCTTGATGCAATAGCATTAAGAATCAATTTTTAAAACTTAAATGGCAGATGCCCTAAACCAGGCCTTACGTACACGCTGAACCGGAAGGCTTACAAAACGAATCACCTCAGTAGGCAACTGTGATACCCATTCACTTCACACCCAGGGAGCAGGCAGGAAAACCCCAAGGGGAGGAGATACACACACAGGTTTCAGTATGCACACACTGTTACCCTGGGGCTGGTGTGTTGCATGTTTGTGTACATAGTGTATGAATGTGTACAGAGCGAGTGGGGATTACAGCTGAAATACAGCATAACAAAATACACTGCTAGAGAAAACAAAGCTTCGTGAGAGCAAACTCAAGGTGTAAAATACCTTTTAGAGTGCACTTTAATGTGACACACCACCATGTTTTCTAATTATTACAATGTGAAAATCATTAGAATAAATGGGAGCAAATTTATTTTCCGCCCTGATTCCTAATTACAATGTACAAGTTACAGATAATAGCCTTTTTCTGTTGTCACTATTTAGCAACTTTGAGTCAGTTTTTAGCAGTCCACCCTCTCCATTGTATGATGCTATAAATTGCAACACAATTTAGCACATCAGTGTATAATTTCCCCCAAGGTTTTATAAAAATCATTAATATAAAACATTAATGTGGAGGGCCTGTAGGCCTTTTTTTCTGTTATGAGTTTAAATCTATTGACTTGTAACTGGCTTTTAAAATGACATTTTTCCTTGCTGCCTTCAATTCAGTCCAAATTTTAAAAAAATAAAATAAAAAGATGCCAGATGTCATGAGGCCAATAAGCAGGTGGGCCGAAGCTTCTGTACCAATTCAAATTGGCACCGCATCAAACCTGGTGGGTATAACCTTTAATTCACTGCTTCCCTGGCACCAGATCTAGTGCCATCTGCTCAGCCTTGCTAAGCTGTGCTTGTTTCTGTGCAGGGACGATGCCAACAATGCAAACTGTCTCCTACATGTGCAGGGAATCATCAGTGCAACTAGTTTTTCGAGACCCATATGGTGGCATCTGCGAATGCACACTGTCAGCCTCGCTGCCTGTACCACCCTTCGAGTTTTAAGAATGGGAGGAGAGCATGCCAGTTTGTAATTCGCTATGGAGAGCCAGAAGGAAAACTTTTTCCTTCCTTCTGAGCGTTTTTGCTGGGGTCTTTTGAAGTAAGCACCCATGGCACCGGAAGAGTCTTCACTTTCCCTCAGGGGCTGAGAACTTCAGGAAACCCCTGTATAAACCATACCCACCCGGACCCCTCACCGACTTACTGAAGAAGTTGAGATGATCAAAACCAGCATCCTTCTCCATCCAAGCACCCGCAGTGCAGAAGGCTGTCTTTAAAGACTTCTTTCCTATTTCCCTCGACATCACATACTGAGGTGCAAGTATCCACAGAGAGGAAGGCTATCTTGTCTTTCCAGAAAATAAATGAAAATGGGAGATGAGATTTGTTTTTGAGACTGTCTACATTCAATTCAGCACACCTTCGAGAGTCTGAGCCTTTTTGGCCTATGGTCCTTCATGAAGAATGACCTTTCTTCATTTTATGCCTTATTTGTTTTATATTATTTTCTGGTCATAGGTGAGGTAAAGTGAAGGCAACAGAACTCTTCCATATGGAAAGGCCACAGAGACGTCAGCTATAAATGTGCAGTCGATTACCCTGGAGTCCACAACCGCAAGTCAAATAATGAAGTTGTTAGATTTGTGCACACGGGTGATTCCTCACTCTGTTCCAAATCCCAGTGCAAGTGTTCTGAGCCTTCCAATGGACGTAGATAAGAAACTGGTCAGCATTTTGATGCTGAACTGAGAAATAAATACAGACTCATTTGCTTGTGCATTATCTATTACTCATACTGACCACAGTTTCCATGAAATGAAGGACTTTACTTAGCTAACTATTCAAAATTTAGCTTCTAATGAGATATTTAATATATAGTGGTTATGCGAAAAGTACCTAATAAATACATGAATTTGTAAACACAGAGAAAATGGTGCTTCTAGATAGTATAGGAGAAAAATAAATATGTTCTAGAATGTGAGATATAGCAAATATTGATTAATACAACTGAATTTATATTGTTATTAATGGGTAACAATGTCTGAAATGTACTATGTACTACAACTAATTCTATAATAAATACTTTGCTAAGCATTCTTGATCTTATTTTATTATACTAGCAACACTATAATTATTAATAAGAAATCCATGGTACAGATAAGAGAATCAAGTCTGAGAAGTTTTGCTAATAAACATCAGAAAGAGAGTCAAATCCAGTTCTATGTGACTCCAGGCACTGAAGTTTTAAGCATAATACTAAGTGGTCTCTCCTGTGTCAAAATATTTGGTAAATTGAACTTAAATCAAATGAAAAAAAGGATAAAAAATAGGTGTATATTTCTACTAAATGTTAGGTTTTGTGTCAAAAGTTTCCTAGTTATTAAAATATTATTTTATTATTATTACTAAGGTAAGATTTGGGGCAGGTGTGTATTTAAGTTTAGTTTATTTAAAAGAATCCTATATCCTGTCATGAATAAAACATGTGTCTCACGGAGGACCCTAAAATTCTCAAGTACAAAATATATAATTCTCACTCTGTTAACACTCATTTCTGATGGTTACATTTCTGTGTACATGGGAACTCATGACTGCTGTATTAGTGATCTCAATACCATCTGGTAAAATAAAGATCTTGAAACACAAGACAGAATCATTTAGGGAATACATATGATAATTGCAGTGCAATATTTATCACACGCATTTGAGAATATGCATGCACCTGATAAATGTTAAGAGATAAAACTAGGGAAGTAATACATTTCCTAAAGATAAAATGACTGAAAAATTATGTTATCACTTGCATTAGTTATCACTGTTACACAGAGATCAGCAAAATCAGGGCCTAGAAGAATCACTTCACTAAAAGAAACATGTCGCATAAAATCACAGCTACCTTACATACACATGTATACAGATTCTACCTTTAACGTCTAAGGGATCTCCTTAACATTTTTGTGATTTCCTTCTCTTTGATTAATCCAAAACATAGTCTTTCTCACTCTTCACCCCTGTTCTCCTCTAGTCCATATCTGTGCATATGGTTTTTCTCTAGTAACAATGGAAGGGAGGCAAAGAAGGAAGGAAGGAGAGGAAAGGAGAGAGAGAGACAAGAAAGAAACTTATTAACACCTGCTATAGGGAACACACCCAGACAAGGGTCTAGCCTCCAATCTGTATTTCTTCCCAATAGTTGGTTTTACTGATGTTGTACAAATATTAAAACAAGACGGAAAGTTTAGAGGATAGTGAGATCTTTAAAAAGCCAAATGGATTGTAAACAAATGAGACTCTAAGTAACAAAGGATACACACTGTACATACAGGCACAGGAACACACACTCTAAGTGAACGCCAGTGACAATGTGTCCTTTAAGAATACTCCTAATAGCAGGCTGCAGTATTTTTTTCTAGTTCACTGAATTGCTTCAAGGATCAAATACGATAATGGAGATGACACTGCGTTATTTGATGTGGCGTGCAACACAAACGTAAGGTGACTTTTTGTAGGCATTAATATTGTCCCCTATTGCTGGCCATGGCCCAAACACTGTTGTCAACAGAAAAGGAATACGCAAGGCTCTCATCATAAGGAAAGTCAGAGTCCAAATGGCAGATGCCTAGAAAATGACCACTTTGCACATTTCAGTTCCACCTCATCTCACACCAGAGCTGCCAGGTCAACTGACTTGAGATTCATGAGCCTACATCAGCACATTTTAGTTCTCAGTGACCACAGTCCTCATTTGCATTCAGGTAGGCCTCGCGAACTTGGAAACTCTTCAGAATTTAAACTTCAATGGAAGATTCTCTTGACTAAGATTCGTAGGAGGATATTAAATAAGCACTTCAGAGCTGCTTTCTAAAATGATAGGACTGAAGGCATCATCAAGTTTGGAAGCACTGTACTGTTTTTTCTCTCCTCGCCTTCTACAACAAAGGTTAAGGAGATTGCATAACCAAAAGTGTGGACAGAGGCAAAGAGCCTCTGCTCTGCTGTTTCTTCCAGCCTCAGTTGCACTGTATTTGCCTTCCCTGACTTCCTGCTGGGCACTGTTCCTTCCCACCTCTTCTTCCCACCTCTTTGGAATTTTTCATACCTACACATGAAATGACAGCAGCTCTATCAATTCCAGAGCTGCACAGAACGGAGAAAGCACATGCTCATTCATTAAATCGTCATAATATGATGCCTATTTACCAGGCCAGTCATCTAAACACCTCATCACATTTAGTCCTCGTGGCAGCTGAATCGGACAGAAGTAAGAAGTAAGGCTTGACAGGCATCGCAGTTTGCATAGGTTCTGCAAACAGGATTGTCAGGAATGGAACTGGAAGCCAAGTTTACCCAGTATCCGTGGGGGAGCTCTCGAAACCCATGCCCGTACTGTGCACGCTCAGAAAGACACAATATTTTACTTGAAGAAATTTTTAGTGAATAAGTTTTATATTAAAACAAAATGCATCATAGAGCAGAAACCCTTGAGAATGTGAATTTTATTTGTTTTTAAATAGTAGACATCAGGTACCTGCATGCATGCCAGAGTCACCTCGTCATGAAGGAGCCCCTATTACTCACTCTGCTATTCAGGGCAGCACAGTGAGAAGAAAGAAAACCATGAGAGCTACAGGCACCCTGATGCATGCTATTTCTTCGGTAAACAAATGGTTCGCAAGTCTTCCCACATACTCATATCATCATGGATATATTTTTAAAAATATCCAGTGTAGGCTTTACCCACAAAGGCTTTGATTTCATTGGTCTCAGGCATCAGTAGTTTTTAAAGCTACTCAGCTAGAGACGAGATTGACTTCACAACAAAAAGTATGTATGATGTTACCGTTTAAACAAATTTGATTTAAACTTCTTCTCAGGCATTCAGGGCATTTTTATTGTATACCAATCTGAGCTCCGCACTGCTCTAGGCACAGTGGAACTTAAAACAATCCATCAATTCATAGGTAAGGTGTCCTGCCGGCTTGAAAGGTTCTTTTTAGTTGAATTATCTTATTTATTTTCATTCTTTCATTTCTGCCCTCAGACAGATTGCATTCAAAGTAGTGTGAATAGGCTCTTTTCATAGCCCTTATCTCTAGCCACTGGCACACAAAATGCAGAAGGAAAAAAAGATAATTCTATCCTGATGTCACCAAGAGATAAAGTTACAAGGCTAGTGCTTGTCAAAGACAGAGTGTAAGTAGAGTTATTAGGGAGAAGAAAAGTAATAAAAATATAACATAAGAAATACGAGTCTCTTGCTGAAAAGACACCCACCCAAAACTGAATTCTGAATTTCTCCACATAAGTAGTAAATAATTAGCAAACTATATTAAATTAGAAGATAATGATTATTAGCATGAAAGGTATTTGTACTAAGCCTGTCATTGAGAGAGGGCGAGAGAGGAGAGAGAAAGAAGTTATGCCAATAAATAAATAACAGAAAGTCTTGTCATTTTGGGAAGTTTTAGTTTGTAGTAATTTTGAGAGAAGACCGTGAAAGGCCTTGGAGATTTGGGCAGTGACTGGTGCAGTTTCAAACATTCATTAATAAATACTTTGTAGGATTTTCTCCAAGGTTTACAACTCACTCCACCTTCACGGTATCTCTTTGCAATTGAGGATTTTAAATTGTTTGGTAAAACTGGATAACATACTTAACACAAGCACTAAAATGCATCTTGTGTCTCCTTATAGGTAATGACTGCTATCCCATTTTCAGTGTGTGATACGCTCTTCTAAATGCATTTCATGGATTAGGTAATTTCATCGTTGCAATAGCCTGCTCCATTTGGCTGTGTGAAGCGGCCAGATACACAGTGCTCAGATCTCCCTTCAAGAGATGCGTGCTGTGAGAGGCCATGGCTAGCTGACAGCCTCCAGCTGCCACACGTTGGGGAACCTACTGCAGCACACACTCTGAGGCCACTCAATACCTGGACTGTTCCCAGCCAATGACTGAGCACAGTGGGGTTACCAGGCCGAGACATTATGTCCAACACAGGGCTCCTCTAATGGGCAATATTTACTTGGGGACTCCCCACTAGCCTGGCCCAGATTTTTTCAGCACTACATTTCAGTGTAAGACTCCTTCTTCACAATTCTTTCTCCTCACTCTTTACTTGGCTGTGCGCTGTGATCTGAAAGTTCTCCGTGTCTCTTCTTACTCCTATTCCCTTTAAGACTCCCAATGTCTTGCACATCTAAATGTGTCTTGCATCTTCTTCTCAGAGCGCTAAGATTGATGCACTTTAAATAACCATATTCAACAAATTGGTTCTTTAGACATGCCTAAGATCTCATGACCAGGAAGTAATGGAACTAGCATTTTAATTCATGCAGGCCCATTTCAGAGTTGTTTGGCTTAACAATATTTGTTCCAGTTTTCCATATTGAAAACTCATGGGAGGAAGAAGAATAGGATCCAAGCCATGTCCACTTTCCAATGACATGGAACCATCATGGATGCAAGAATCACAGCAAGAAAAAGATAAGTGCACTCACTGCCAAGAAGAATTCTAGCCTTGATGGAACTGGGGAAACAGTGTTATTTATGATGAGCTGCACTTGATTCTCCATCTTGGGACTTGGAAGAGTGAGAGATTCATTATGCTGAAGGAAATGTGCCCCATAGCATGAGCTGCTGAAAACTATAAGCAGACATTCACACAGTATTGGGTGCAATGAAAGGCTGAGCTAGAGGAATCCTTCTTGGTTCCTTGTCAAATCATTTTTTGGCCCAGAAACGTCTTATGAAGAGCAATAATATGGTGCGGGTCCATGGGCTGTAGCAAGAGGCAATCTTGTGCTTGAGTTCAAAATTTAGTTCCTGATTATCAAGGCAACACTATAATGTTTAACTTTATGGATTAAATTTGTCCTTCTGGATTCTAAGAGATAATAATAATATTTTACAAATTTTAAGACAGTAAGCAAAATAGTACAAATAAGTTTTATGATGCTTGACAGCAACTCCATACTTGGATTAATTTTTTTGCAAGAATGCTTTTAATGTACATAATAAGGTTTAGTTTCTGCATATCACGAGAAGGTTACAAAAACTGGGGAAGTCTTGGCCAGTCTACAGGCAAGAACTCACCTCCAATCTCATTCTATTAATTGTAATGGTATCATTTACATTTGTGTTTCTGGGAGGTGCAATCAGTCTTTATATTATTTAAGAAAGAAAATTAATTGTTTTTCATCCTTCTGAAGGAGGTCACACTTATGTATACATTTTCTCCACCCTTGTTTCTTCTCTTTTTTGACTTGCATGCAGACAGTAGAGATTCAGACCTTTGCTTCTTATTTTTCAAAATGTCATTGCATTACAAACTGTGCTCCACACACACCTTAGGGTTCATTGAGGGGCCTTGCATGCAAGAGAAGGGCCAATTAGTTAGCCCTGCAGATCTATTTAAATTAGAACTTTTCTTTTAAACGTTCTGTTTGAAGAAAGTCTTGATAAGGAACTGACAAGTGACTTCTATACCATTGCATAACAAATCATCCCAAAATTCAGTGTGCTGATCTTTTCTCATAGTTTTCTGAGTCATATACTTGGAAAGAACTTGCTTGGCTGGCTGCTCGTACCCCAAGTCCCCTTGCAGATGCAGTCAGATGGTGGCTGGAACTGGAGCAGATGGGGACTGCCAGGGCTTCTCTCTTCATTGAGCCATTGGGTTTTCCACATGGGTTCTCCACATGGCCCAGACTGGACTTTCCCAGTATGGCAGCCTCAGGGTAGCAGCAGCACTTACATGGAGACTTGTACACCTGCTCTGGGGTTCTAGCTCCCAAGGCTAAAGCATGATTGCTTTTCATTTCCAAGAAGCAGAGTCATGCAGCATAATTTCCACCACATTCTGCTGGTTATAAGCAAGTCACAGTCACACTCAGAATCAAGAAGGGAACTATGCTCTGCCTCTATGAGAGCTGCAGACATGTAGCATTGCTATGGCCTTTTTGAAATACTGAATCAGTTGTAGATATATATTTATAAGGATGGAAATATAGATACAGAGATCTATTGCACACACACACATGCACACACATTCTGATATTTCTCAATATATGATCTGTGAATTCTCACTTGTAACAGAATCATCCCAGATCTGGATAAAATTGTTTGACTGACATGCTACCTACCCACAATAAGAATTTCCATTTTGTTTTCCTTCAGTTGAGGTAGATTCAAGCCTCACCTCATCTGCAATAAGTCTGTGACTGTGGTACAATGAGAATGATTTCCAAGTGACCCACGGAAGTTCAGGATGAACTGCCTAAATAACAGAGTCAAACCTCGCTCTTCCAGGGGAACTCTAGATATAATTGGTCTCCTCTCTTCCCAAGACAAGGATTATACCTTAATTCAGCTTTGTACAGAATCAGTATTTTCTTTCTCTCCATGGGAGGAGTTGTAATTATTCCAGAGTACCAAGTCTTGGTCACCATTTCAGACAGTTCCTCTAAACAACTACCAACCAAGTCTGTAGTGACTGATATCTAAGCAGTCTGCATGCCCCTGTCACAGTTGCTCTCAAAAGCTGAGATCTCTGGGGGAAATGACACTGACCTAGAGATAGACTCAGACTGCGTATAAATACCTTCACATCTAAAATCCTAGATCAGACCATCCTTCACTCTGCTGACCACATGTACTTTCCCAGAGTCCTTCAGGGTACCCATTTATTTTGATAGTAGAGAATTATATACATTGTGCTTTATTATTTTTGCACTGTTCCCATACAAAAGACATATGTAAGAATAGTAAACATATTTATTTAAAAACATGGAGAGTGCCAGGTATTTAGCTCAGTGGTTCCACTGCCTTTCTTGCAAACTCAAGGTCCTGAGTTCAATCCTCAGTACCAAAAGAGAGAGAGAATAAAAATACTGAGTATACAATTTAGAAATGTTGTCTCATTTATTTGTGATCTCATTCACCTTAACACCTTGCAGTCATATTATGCCTAAATGTCTAAATAATAATTGAATTGATTATTTACTGCAAAATTATTGGTCTTTATATTAGAATTCTTTGCTTGTAGTTGCCTCATACTTGACATGTTGAAATGTATAAACATCAGAAATCCTATCATGGGACAAATGCAACTTGCAGTTATATGTTTGTGGCCTGCATACTTTGCATTAATACCTAGGATATAAAAATAGAGTGATAGCTTAAAATTGGATTTCTAGTTTCTTTCAAAAAATTGTCAGAGCTGGAATCACAAGGTCCATGTTGCTTCTTGCCAATAGTCATAGGAAGTTAATATAAATAGTAATTTTTCTGTTCCCACCCATCCAAGGGTTAATATCTACTTATTTTGCATAACATCGTTGAACTCCAATGGCATTAGATTTGGACACTAAAATACTTTATATCTCAACTATTCTGCTGAAAGGTCCAAAGGGGAATGGGGAGGGAAAGTTGGAGAGGCTGGGGAAAAGGAAAGAAGGGAAAGAAGTACATATTAGAAAAGAAAAAGAGAAAAACAAAGTCTTTGTAAATAGGGAGAGGTGGAGGGGTTGAAGGGAGGGCAGGAGAATGGGGGAAAAAATAAGAACCAAGATATGTCATGTAAAGGTACAAATGACCAATGATGAATGTCATCATATTGTATATGTAAAACAAACTTAGTGAATACAAAAAAAGAAGAGGCATGTAAGTAATGAAACTGAAACTTAAAAGAAAAACTTCTTGTTTTTTGCTTCGATGAAATAAAGTATTCAAAAATAATAAAAATAAGGCGCTGTTGTTATAACTGGCCCATCTCTGAATACACAGGAGAAATGGAAAACATCAAGAGAACTGATTCAATGTACAATCACCCAGAGTAGAGCGATTTGTAAACCTCTTATCTGTAAACCTCCATAAATACATAGGACTGGGAAGGGAAGTAAATGAGTATCTCAGCAGCCAAAATATATGGCATCAAATTCATGCGCATCAGTTCACACACTTTCCTCATAAGTAAGCACCCTGAGCCCTCATTCAATATTCAACACCTACATGTCCTTACTTTGGGTGCAAGAGAATCATAGAAAGTACCACCAAAATTCTACAACAATCCACGATCCTGTCTCACAGAATACTATTTACAGAATACTATTGAGTCTGCTCATCTTGTAGGCATATGCATGAAAATTAAAAAAAAAATAGTTTCCATGATATATGTATATGTACTGTAAATAGAGCATTTATTTTCAATTAATACATCCTAAAGTTTTCATGAGCTATTAAATTTTCTTCTATAGTTTTAAGTATCTGTAGGGTTCTGTTATATGGGTTCATCATTATCTATTTGGCTCAGTTTTTCTCATTTTATTGTTATTAAAATTATTTAATAAACATCTCTGAATGTAAAAGTTCCCTCTTTATTTCTGGTTATTTTCTTGGTATAATGCATGAATATAAACACTTAGTATAAAGCACTAGGAGAAGGAATTATGGGTTCAAAAGATAAGAATATTTTTAAAGATACATTAGAAACTTCTCCCCAAAATATATCAATTTATATTATAATAAGTAGCATATGTGACTTTTATTTGCGACTTAAAACTGTCTTCCCCAAACTGGATATTGCCATTTTCCCTTTGGATTTTAGTCATGAAAAATAAAAGACAGAAAACAGTAGAAAAGAAACTAAACTAAGGTATAGAGAGGCAATGACTTTCAAGAAAGTAGAAACAGTCTTAAAATCCAAAATAACTTCTAAAATTGTCCCTCTGTACAATGAAACAATAGATATTCATAATCATCAAGTGTCCTTGAATAATAGTTTATTAATATTCAAATAACTGCTTTAAAAGGCAAAGCATATGAACAATAAGATAAACTGATACAACCTTTTTGAAAAATGATCCTGATCTATACTGAGAACCATAAATATACTATTAGGGTTAGATTCAGTAATTCCATTTGTATTATTCTATGTTAAATTAGTAATCCTTATATGGAAATGGCCCAGGGTTCATCAGTGTTTGCTGATATACTATTTATACTAGAATAAAGTAAAATAATGTAAAACAAAAATATAAAAACTAAATATGAATGAAAAAATCATATAAATTATGCTATGTCTACTTCTGGCAGATATTTATAATTTATAATAAGTTGAAACAATGTAAAAACACTCAAAATTGTGCAAAAAATATGGTCATGTTTATGTGAAATAAATTACATGCAAAGAATTAGGTCAAAAGATATTGATTACATTAAAGTATATCAAATATCAGCAGCTGTCCATCAACTTTGAGCATTAAAACTATAGATTGTCTTCTTTCTATATTTTCATGTGTACCAAATTTTTCAAAGTGATCAAATATTATTTTTATAATGAAAAGAACAAACAAACACATATTTTAGAGTTTATCCTTTGACAAAGCCGCTACGGACCTACAGGTTACAGAAAAATTTTGTTTATAAATGGTCAAACTAATAACATGGTTTTCTTGTTTTAAGTGACAAGTTTCCATTATTGAGGGAATTCTCAGGAAGATTCCATTTGTTATTCACCAGTGATAACAAATAGAACAGTCAATCTTTTTTTTTTTTCTCATTGAGTTTATTGGTACATTTTAGGTACACGGTACAGTTACATTCATCATTGGGATCTTGTACCTTTACATGACAGGTCTTGGTTCTCATTTTTTACCCTTGTCCCTGCCTTCCCTTCACACCCTCCTCCCTTCCCTATTTACAAATACTTTATTTCCATTTTTTCACTTTCTCATATTTTTTTTCTTTTCCCTTATTACCTTTCCCCTACCCTTCCCATTTCCCCCACACCTTTAGCCCCTTTCTTCCTATTTCACACTGTCAGTTATATCATTAGGATCTTATGTACTATTATAGTTTTTCACACCAGAGAAACTACTCGGTATTTATACATGTGTGACTTATGTATTTCACTTAGGAGTATATCCTCAATATGCATCCGTTTTCCTATGAATGATGCACATCTTTATGAAGTCTCCAACTGATGGGCAATTGTGCTGTTTCCAAGTTTTAGCTATTACAAACTATGCTGCTATAAACATAGGTGTGATATGATTCTTTTAATTCTTTTGGAAAGACACCCAGCAGAGGAATGGCTGGGTCAAATGGAACCTCTAAACCTATATCTTTGAGGTATCTCCAGATTGACTGAGGACTGGGTAGCCAGTCAATCTTGATTGTTACCTTGACCAAGGAGATACCTAAGAGATTAGTAAAGCACATTCCTGGGTATACCTGGGTGAATTGTGTGGCAGGGACTTTCAGGGCTATAGCGGGTCTCTGGAGCACCTACTCGGTGCTCTGCTGCCAGGTTATCATAAGTGAGCAGCTTTGCTCCCCTAATCCCTTTGGCCATGACGTTTCTGCCTTGGAGCCAGCCTACAATGGACTGAATCCCCTGAAACCATGAGCCAAAATAAACCCTGTTCATGTAATTTGTCTGTGTCAGACATTTTGTTCCAGCAAAGGGAAAGTGACTAAGACAAAAAGCTAGATATTACTACTTCTGAATTAGCTTTAACTTCTATCTGTATTGCTATGTAGACCAGAGGGCATTCTAGCAATAATCGTAAATAAATATGAGTGATCTTTAAAATTTTATATATCTGTCAGTCATATCACAACATTGCTACACTACAAGAGATCACAACAACTTAGTAAAAAACAATAATAAATATTTATGTCTTTGGAACATCATCTAGGCTGAGTGTGGCTGGGGACCTTTTGTATTGGATGAGAGTATTCATATTTCTAATAATGAGCTTTCTTGTGCCATTTTATCTGGAAGGAGTGTGACTACATGGCTTTTTCTACACATCCCTCCATTTCCAACAGACTTCCAGTTGATGCGGTCATGTTCCCTTGGTAAAGGAAGACTGAAGAGTACTACTAGAAGTACTCAAATGCCATCTCAAGGTCTTGCCTGGATCACATCCTCTATCACTCATTGGCCAAAGTAAACCATATGGCCAGCTTCCAAGACAGCATGAAGTAGCTGGTGTGACTCCAGTGACATAGGATGAATGTGGCTATTAATAAAAACTATCATTTGTTGAATAGAAAGTATCTGAAGTTATTTTCTATTTTTAAATGTTCTTCTAGATTCCAGAGCTGATACTGCCATAAAAATATCGATTATTCCCATACATTTGTGAACCCATGAAACCTAGGGAAAAAGGCAAGTTCTAGTCCTCTTCATAACTCTAGGGACAAGCCATAAACTATTGGATCCAAACGAAAAAACATTATGGAAAAAGCACCTATTGGAATGCAGCTGGACCCACCTGATATAACTGGTGAAATTTCTCTTGGCCTTGGCTGACATGTGTTCATTTCAAAAGCAAAATATGAAAAGAGCATCTGGTATTTTATAATGCATCTTTGTCATGGTTTATTTTTAAGCTTGCATTTTATCATCCAACACAAAGTTAATTTCATAGAAAACTAATTCCCTGAAAGCATGAGGCTAGATAAATGCTGATTGGCCAACTGAATGCTGAATTTAATCAATTGATATTTGAATTATGTGATACAACAAATTAATAGTAGAAATTTATCTGCTTTCTGATTCATCCTGACAGAAGTAGAACATTTATGCCTTTCCATTTCACCCCACTACAAGACTGATTGTTGTTAGGGACACAAAAAATTATTTTAAAAAATCATCTATTGTACTCACAAATATATGCCTTATCTGGGAAGTTTTACTAAACCAATAAATTTGAGGAGCATATTAGATGAAGAACAGATAAAAATCAGAAAGCTGTTATTGCTAGGAAAAGCCCAAACCTATTCTTCTAAATTTCCCACTGAGATAGTAAGATAATAATGCTTTAGAATTAGGAGATGCACATTAATATACTTTCCTTCCTCTTTAAAAATGGAAACATTATTAAATCTTTGTGAATTGTATTATATGATATAACTGATACATAGCAATGTCATCAAAGAAACTATTTTGGTAACTTTAAAAATATGGGATTATTGTTATATTATAAAGCTGCACTGAGTATTGATACATATTACAGCATAGATGAGCCTTAAAACATTATGCCATGTGAAAGAAACCCATAGCAAACTATGTGATTGTTTATAATCATCTAAACAAAGCTATATGCAAGCTGTATGATTTGTTTGTGTAAAAATGTCTGGAATGCAAATCTACACAGAGACAAAAGTAAGGATTTTCCGGGACGGGGAAGAGATGGAGAGTAGGAACAGGAATGATGAATGGCTGTTGATGAATACTGTGTTTCTTTGAAGGAGTGTGTTCCAAATAGATTGTGGTGATGTTTATAAAACTCCATAAACATGCTAATAGGCTATTGAACTGTACACTTTGAATAGGTTAATTTTACAGTGTGAGAAATATATCTTGGTGAAGTTGTAAAAAATGTGAAGTTAAAAATCTAGTAGTAATGCCCAAAAAGGGTAAGCATTAGGGAGACTATCTGAAATAAAAAGCATTAATCACTATAAATTGTTCATGTCAATTGGAATTATTTTACTAAAACTATACAAATGATTCAAAATGATAATATCACTTAGGTTTAAGTAAACTGAAATAAGAATCATTTTTATCATTTACTCCAGTGAAAATAAAATACGTGGAAACATAGAATAGTTCCTTACTGAGTTAAAAGAAGGCAGACAGTGAGAAAAAGGAAAAGAAAAAGATCATAGAAATTTAGTGAAGAGATGGAGGTAAATTCCAGTCAAAAGAGTGAAGAGATTTGAAAAGAAGAAAAAGTAGAAATAGATCTAACAGGAAAATTACGAATTCTACTTTAGGATTCAAGTTTCTGTGGATTTTATTGTTTGACTGTGGACAGGTGAGAATGTTCTAAGTCGAATTGTTGCAACATAGCTTTTGATTTTATTTTCAGTCTTTTTCTGACAGTTTTACTTGCCTATGATGTCTTGACTGTCAACTGGATTGGCTTGGAAGCTGCCTGAGAAACTGACACAGAGTTCTGTGTGTGTCTCCATTGCTCTGGATGGGTAATCTTGGGGACTGTGTCACATCCCTGGCCCTTTTGTCTGTAGGTGCTCTTGCCCTATGCTGTGCCTCCTATCTGCTATGATTGAAATAGCTTTCCTCTACCGCACTCTCCTGCTGTGATGATTCTGCCTGGGATCTAGCCCATGGACGGAATCTCCTGAAACCATGAGCCAAATAAAAAATCTCCTTTAAGTTGCCAGTGACCAATATAATGCAATATAATGTATACATTCACAGAGTATTTGGGAGATTATATATATATATATAT
>NW_022900917.1:21737936-21759916 GCF_012274545.1 Fukomys damarensis | reverse complement strand
ATGTATTATATATGTAATATATGTATTATATAAAAATGTATTGCATGTATTATATAGCATATACATTGTATATTATATATTATAAATATTATATATTTACATATATTAGAAAAATATATATTATATATATAGAAAAAATTTCTATATCATTATTCCCTCCTTCAAATAATTGGGTGTGAATCACATTACACATATTACATATATTTAGAATCACAGAACCCAAATAACCCAGGAAGACTTCAGAAAACATAGCTAATTCATAGGTATTCTGAAAGTATGTAGATTCACTTATCTTTCCTTTTAAATTTTTTTAAGGTTCTCTAGTCTCTCTGGGTTATTGTCAAAAATAACTGAGATGGTTTAGGAGTCAATGCAGCATCTTAGAAATCTGATTAGAGCAAGCCATACCACAGAAAACACTGCTCTCTGAAACCAAAACACAGCAATAGAGTTTGCTCTCAAGATTTGCTTCACTTGGTCCTGAAAGGCCCAAATATCTGGAATAATTATTGATCTATATCTTATATCCTATTCACTCTTATTGAAATCACATGCCCATGTTACACACAACATTCATATCAAATTACTTATTTCTTCTCTGTCAAGCAACAGATTAACCTTGGATTGACTTCTTAGCTTACAAGCTACACAAAGTTATTATGTGTCAAACAAAACGGTAAAGGGGAAGTGGAGGGAGAGGGAGAGAGAAAGCTGAAGTGCATGTCAGCAAAGCAGACTGGAAGTCACTGAACTCAGTTAGAACCAAAGAAACCAAATATCAATCCATAGTTTATGTTATCTCATCACAATTCTAGTATCCTTCGACCTTCTGAGCTTCAAAATTTTACTTTTAGGCAAGGAAATAAAATAAGCTAATGATTTAATATTTAAAGTACACTACATGTAAATGTAGTAATGATGACAAGACGACCTAATAAAGGTTTGTTCTTGTTGGTACATTTTGAGAGATCTGTACCATGGGGAACTGCTGAGGTTGGTATGGGTAATGGCTACATAAGCCATGAAGAAATTCATTCTGGAAAATTCTAGACACAAAATTAACCCAATACTTCTGAATCTGCATTGTTAGCATAATTTCTGCTTTTTCTTGTCTCTTCTATTCTTGAGACCAACTATTCTCACATATAATTTGATCAGTTCAGGGCATACTGTTATCTTCCTTCTGTATTGCCAGAAGATTGATATTTTGGGTCAATACATTACCTCACTGTTCAAATAATAATAACTACGTGTTTATGTTTAATGGTAAGGGCCAGGAACAATCATTTAGATAATGACATACAATTAACAGAAAGAGGCAAGCTCAGCAGTGAAGTTACATCACCATTCAAATGAATCCTTTTTACTTTATAGAGTGTAAGATTCCAATTTGATGCCACGAGACAGTGTATCTTTATTGCAATTAACCTAACATGTTTATACTAATGAAGCCTTTTGAATTATGTTCTTTGAAATACAAGACTACAGAAATATGCAAGAAATATACCATCTTGGTTTTGTGAAGCATCTGTGAAATTTACATTTGCATTACATTTGTCCATATAAAATATATGCCTAAATGTTCACTAGAAAGTTTTGCATGATTTTAAATGTTAGCATTATTGAATTCTAATTTATATATATATGAATATATATGAGGTGTAAAGGAAACATTGGCAGAGTTCTAGCAAAAACAGGACTATAATGTCAAAAGATTTTTTAAAAAATGGTATTCTGTATTTAAAAACCCCTTTCAAGTAAGTATTGACATAGAATCTTAGAAAAGAACAGAGAAAAGCTAGAAATCAGAAAAGATGAGTAAAAGCTTCTCTAACTTTAATGGAAAAAAATACAAAATTGGATTGTCTGATCTCACTTCATTCCTAGATTCGTCATGATATAAGAAAGAGCTAATTAATGAAGATATATTTTGAAATGAATACTTTTATACTAAGATGCCTTATGTATGATATCAGTATTTTGAGGAGCAAATACAAATGTATGTAAACGCGGATATTTTATATTACTCTAGGAGAAAGGTTGGTAATACAATTCTAGGATTGTTTTTTATGCTTGTGATGTAAGTCACTTCCAAAAGTAAAATTATATAAATTTCAATTAAATATTAAAAACAGCACACTATACAATTTTACATATAACATAAAACTCTTACTTGGATAAAAATCCTCTACAGTTCCAATTTTTTTAAATGACAATAATAACAAGAATCTAGGTATTTTAAATTAGGGAGTAATCTTGTATCTAAAACCAACTTTCAGATGGAAAAGAAGTTACCAGCCCATCCACCCGAGATATCTGCCAAGAAGCCAGGTGCTTTGTGGGAATCTCTTCCATAGCTTAGCATCTGGATTTTCTAAATTGTTACCATGGGAGGAAAAGAGAAAAAAATCTGCCATAGTGCTGAGGTTACTGGCCTCTTCAGAACAATAATATGAAAATGTTTTCTTTTCCACAATGAGACTCACAAAATGGGAATAGAAATCCAAAGGTAACAAAATACTGTATGCTCTAAAATGTCTTTTCTGCATTATTTTTAATTTATGTTAAGACTGTATTAGCTTCAGCGTGTTTATCTATGTCCCCAAGAGAGGATTAGCTGGGAACTTTCTTTGAGATAAACTAAAAGAACTATTTGGTTCTGGCGCTGTTAAATTTTTCTGATGTGCAGGTGTTTGTAGTACTTGTACTGCTGCCTGATTGGTTTTCCTCCAGGTAAATCCACAGAGAATAAGGTTTATCACTTCAGGATGGAGAGGTACAGAGGCTGTTGTGGAATATATGAAAACCTACCACTTGCCACTTTCATGCAGTTGCCTGAAGAGTTTCATGTTCTGACTCAGAATATCAGCAAGACTTGACTTCCTCACTCAACACTTCTTGATGAACTTTGATGAATCACATTCATCTTACTTTCATCTTTCATAATCAACTGTTAATTCATAACTCTTCATCAATATTATAAAGAATACATACTATTACTAGAAATGAATAAAATATACCAAAAAGTATGTTATTTGTATATATCTTTATAATTGTACTGGAAAAAAAAGAGTTCACTCATTTACTCAATTATTCTGTCGATAAAATTTTCTGCATCTTAAATTTGCCAGACAATGTGCAGAGTACAGGGGATCTGAAAATGATCAAAACAGAAATTATCTCTGAATTCACAGAATTTATGTTTCAATGAAGAGATAGACGATAGCTGGTCGTTATACTGAATTTTAACCACAATACCAACATATGCCAAATATACTGCATTCCATAGGACACAGTAGATCACAAGCTGATTTTGTTTTTTTTTGTTTGTTTGTTTGTTTGTTTTTGGTACCGGGGATTGAACTCGGGTCCTTGCGCTTGAGAGGCAGGCCACTGAACCCCTGAGCTAAATCTCCAGTGATCACAAGCTGATTTAATAAATTATTTGGTCATATGTTGACACAAAGTTGGGAACATACAACTAAAATCTCTTGAGATCATACCACCTGTCATTCTCCATGCTGCAGGATGGTGCTGCTACAATTTAAATTAGCCTTTTTGCTACATTTTGTCACATTGTTCTCCAAAATGATTGCCGCACTTTATCCTTCTATTAGCAGTGCATAAGAGTTATAATTGGAATATAGCTGTTCCAACACTTAACCTTGCAAGACTTAAATTTTGCCAGTCTTCTGAGTTTAAAATGGTATCTAATTATTGTTTTGATTTGCCCCTTTTTCTTTTTATTAAAAACCAAGGAAATGATTTAATCATCTCTCTCACCCTGGAAACCCTTAATCAACTGTGGAAACCATGGTGTTGGAAATGGGGGAAAGATTTGTTGGGAAGTTTCCTTTGAATGACATTGTATCTAAAATATAGCAGAGGATTGAGTGTGTCTGCCCTTTATCTTAATACTTCAGAACAAAATGTCAATTAAAGAAAGAAGACAGGATTCAACCCTGAACTTGCACAAACCTGCCCTACATCCCTACATTCTTCAATCTAACTCCAATATGGCAAGAAATGTTCCTAGAGGGGCCTTGGAAGAATAAGAACCTATGAGTCAGCTTTAAACATATGTCATACATTTGCTGTTACTATAAGAAACACTTATTGAGGGTGATTTATAAAGAAAAAGTATTTCACAGAGTACTGGAGGCTGGGAGGATCAAAAGCATGGTTTTAAAATTCACTTTTCATCTGTGAGGGCCTTCTTGCTTCATCGTAATATAATGGAGGGCGTTGCATGGTTAGACAGCAAATATAAATGTAAATATCCCCTTTTTATAAAGCCATTAGTGCCATCATGGGAACCTCACCCTCATGACTTCATTTAATCCTAATTACCTCCCAAAGACCCAGCTCCAAATACCATCAATGTATTCATTTGGGGAAAGACTATTCAACATGTGAATTTTGGAGGACACATTCAAAACACAGCACAAGCCTAGAATAAATAAGATTCTTCAATCCAAGTGCCAGACACATAAGACTGTACTGACTGACTTGTCTTTCATTCTTTTCCTTTCCCAGCACAAATTCCAGCCTCATCCCTGTTGGAGTCAGGGTCTGTAAGCGGAAGAGAGGGTGAGGAGAAAAGTACTACTAAGGAGCCTGTGTTTTGTGCCATGATAGTACATCTTTGGTATTGCTTTAGAGTTCATAGGTGCAGTCTCCCCCCACCAGCAGCAAGATAAAAATGAGCCAAATAAGCAACTCCAACGGATATCAGAAAACAAAGATACTTAGATTTACCAGTTATATGGGGAAGTACATCTGTAATTAAAAATCAAAACACGTATTCTCTAGAAAGCAAGAATGATGCTTAACTAGGTAGTACCAGTGGGGCTACATTAGATAGGCTGCCAAGTGAGGCATCTCCACGAGATGAGAGTGCCATGCAGCCCAGGAGTTGGAGCCCAGAGGAAACATGAGGAAAGGCCCTGGGACAGTGGAAGGCACGGCTCCTCCTAGACCACAGAGTCAGATCAGCCAGATTGGCCTGACTCGGGCAGTGGGAAGGTTGAAAGATTGCAAGGGCCACATCAGGTGGGCTACCCCAAGAAGTTTAGGGTTTTTTTTCCTAAGTTTTATGAAGGTTTATTTAAGACCTATGAGAATGGAACTGGGTATGGTCTGATTTTACTGCTGAAGTCAGCGACAGTGCAATAAAGCAAGAAAAAAAATTAAGACACATAAAAACATGCCAAAACAAAAGAAAATTGCCTTTATTCGCTATCAAAGCAGGGTATCCCAAAGAATTCTCAGTGCAACTACTATGAAGAACTCATACATGAATTTTGAAAAGTTTTGGAATAAAAGCATTTATTAAAAATAACTTTTTTCACAGTACCAGAAAAAATGATTGGGAAATAAAATTAACCAAGCAACGTTATTTAAACTAGCATAGGAAAACATAAAATATTTAGAGATAAAATTTTAAACATGTATGGAAGAGCTTTACAATAAAAAGATTGAATCCTCACTGAAGGAAATTGAAGGATACCAAAATAAGTGGTACTAATGTTATATTAAAGTATTGAAGGGCCAGGGAACCAGTTCAGTGGTTCTGCCACCTGCCTCACAAGTATTGGAAGATTCAGTGATATGAACAAATCAACTCTTTAAATGGATCCACTAGAGTAAGAGGATAAATTTTACATATACACAAGCAATAGAAGCCCAACTTATGGTAGAATTTGAGCTGTTGTTTCTAGATATCAGCATAGCTCTCTCTCAAGGCTCCAAAATAGTTACTCATATTCTAGAGAAATATTTAAGAATATTCACTCCTGTATAATTCTCACAGTGGGAATGTAGGCCTGTATAATAAATGAAATTCTATCTTTTCTTTCATCTCATGAGCAGGATTTTGAATACTATATATATATATAGTTGTTATAGTAAAAGTCCTCCTATGATGAATTACTTAACTTCAGTTTTATAACAAACAAAAGTTAGTCATTAACTTTGTGTAAAGAATCTAAATCAGAGAGAAATATTTCCTTAGTTCTGTGAAAAAAAAGGCAAAACTAGGTTTAATAAAAATTTAAATAAGGCTGGGGATTTAGCTCAGTGGTCCTGCATATATATAGTTGTTATAGTAAAAGTCCTCCTATGATGAATTACTTAACTTCAGTTTTATAACAAACAAAAGTTAGTCATTAACTTTGTGTAAAGAATCTAAATCAGAGAGAAATATTTCCTTAGTTCTGTGAAAAAAAAGGCAAAACTAGGTTTAATAAAAATTTAAATAAGGCTGGGGATTTAGCTCAGTGGTCCTGCTGACTGCCTCGCAAGCACAAGGAACTGAGTTCGATCCCCAGTACAAAGAAAAAAAAATTAAATAAGAGGGAATAAAAGTAAAATGATTTACCAAAATTTACTATTTATTTACAATAGGTTTAAACCTTCATATTACACAATTAATTTAGGGTCTTTTTACTTCTCTCCAGGACCCTTGTCATATCTATAAATTTAAATACATCTTTCAAAGCTCTTTTTTTATGAATTCCTTCACCCCAAATTAAATTCTTAGTGGAAGCAAGTAATATTTTATATAGTGTTTTTCAACATGTCAAGAGTACATATATGCCTGATTCATTGTAGACAATCTCATTTATAGGGTGTTACAGATTTTGTTAATGTGTAATTATGTACCATTAAACTAATAACAGCTGCCACTCATTTAATACCTCCTATCCCAATGCTGTCCTAAGTACATTACCAACATTATCTCAATTAATCCTGACAACAGGCCTAGGAAGTAGGAACTAGAATTAATCCCCATTTTACAGATGAAGATTCAGAAGCTCAGGGATATTTTTAAAAAACATAGAATCTCACTGTTAATAAATACTGGAGCAGTATTTGAATTAAGTTCTTTAGGACTTCAGAGCCTCTAGTTTGTAAAGACAGACTACAGTGGTGCTAGATTTTGTCACTTTGATACATGTTATTCATGCATAGTTAACATCAGCCAGGAAGGGTGTGACACCAGGTGTCCTAGAAAACATAAACAGATACTGTCCCCAGCTTTACTGGAGCTCTTCCCATAGTCCTGGAGCTGTCTAGCTGAGTGGCACTAAGCAGTATAAATACTAAAATTACCTACATGTAAACATAATTTGTCACTAGGCTTCCCTGACATCCGATTTCCAGTTGTAGTTTACGTTACACTTTACTCATAAAGATCCCATTACCAGAAATGTCATTCTGATTATGCATTTATTTCTTCTCCCTATCCAAACCTCACTCATAGAACAGTAAATGTGCTTAAAATCATATTAATCTACAAGAACAGTGAGACAGCAGGAGAAGCAACTGAAAATGATACTTTGCAAATTGAACAAGGGAAAATAATAACATAAAAATTACAAACTACAAAATTTTATACATAAGATATATTTGAAATAAAAAGTAAAAGAAACCTTACACTATATAGATCAAAGACATAAAGCATGGAAATATAAAAGAAAAGGTAATAATTTTCTAGTACCTGTAAAGTAATACTTGTAAAAAGAAAAGAGCAGAGAGAATTGGCATATATAGAATATAATGACAAATTTCAAAATCAAAGGACACAAACCTCCATGTTAAAAGTGTTCAATGAGTGCCCAACAAAGTGTGGCTGCAAAGCACACAGTCTTAGAATTTCACAATGCGTGAACTACAAGAAAATTTCTTAGAGAAAAGAAAGAAATCTCCTAAAGAGAAACGGGAACCAAAATTAGGTCAGACCCCTCAATAGCAACTAGAAAACAAGGAGGGCATGGATTTAACATTCAAAAGAAAAACAATATTTTAAATAATTTTAAGATAAAATTCTGTACAATATACTACTCAAATATGAAGTTTTTGTTTTTTTAAAGTTTGAACCTTTCGTTTCCCCTGGATCGTAAGTTGTAAAGACTTGGTCCTCAGTAGGACGTTATTGGGAGGTTGGAGACATTAAAAGGTGGAACATAGCAGAAGGTCCTTAGGTCATGGAGGGCTTAGGGAATCAGGTCTCTTCCTCTTTCTCTGTCTCTTGTTGCCTGACTGCAAGGTGACTGGCTTTGCTCTGCCCTGTATTTCCACCAAGATGTGCAGCACCCCACACCAGAGGTCTAAAAGCAATAGGTCTGCCTGATCATGGACTAGAACCTCTGAAACCTTGAGCCAAAATAGACTTTTTCTCTTTATAAATTGATTATCTTTGTTATAGTAATGGAAAGCTGACTGACACAAAGGTAAGTAAAAATATTTGTACGTATACAAAATATATTATAATAACTCAGACCATATTACCACTAACATGAAAGAGAATGCTAACAAAATATAATAAAGGTATATCCACATATTCCCCTGCCCTCCCTTCACCTCCG
Source organism: Fukomys damarensis (assembly GCF_012274545.1). Classification (NCBI taxonomy): domain Eukaryota; kingdom Metazoa; phylum Chordata; class Mammalia; order Rodentia; family Bathyergidae; genus Fukomys; species Fukomys damarensis. The sequence goes on along the minus strand of NW_022900917.1, from coordinate 21,751,547 downwards.
ACACCCTTCCCTATTTACAAAGAATTTGTTTCCATTTTTTTCCTTTTCTCATAATTTTTCCTTTCCCTTCTTCCATTTCCCCTACCCCTCCCACTTCTCTACCCCTTTAAACCTTTTCTTCATATTTCACATTATCAATTACACATTTTGATCCTTATCATACTTTTAATTTCCACACTACAGAAACTATTTGGTATTTACAAGTGTGTCCTATTAATTTCACTTGAGTATGGCCTCAATGTGCATCCATTTAGCTATAAATGTCTCTAGTTTCTGATTCTTTATGGCTGAGTAGTACTACATTTTATTTTTAAAAATACCTCTTTATCCAGTCTCCAGTTAATGGTCAATTGGGCTGTTTCAAAGCTTCAACTATTAAAAACTGTGCTGCTACAAACATGAGTGTGCCTATATCACTGTGGTATGATTCTTTTAATTCTTTTGGGAAGATGCCCAGCAGAGGAATAGCTGAATCAAATGGGACCTCTAATCCTAGTTTTTTGGCTATCTCCATATTGATTTCCACAGTGGTTGCACCAGTCTGCACTCCCATGAACAACGGAGAAGGGTTCCTTTCTGCCCACAAGCCCACCAGCATTTGTTATAGGTTGAATCCCTTTTTGAATGACAGTGCTTATTGTGGGCCATGTCTCACCACAGTGTGTTGGATATAGGGATGGAAGATAATCTCTCTCTTGGTTCACAGGTGTCTGAAGCAAGCAGATTGCCATCCAATGAAGGGGTAGGAAAGAAGCAACAGAAGAAATAAATATTGTGACATTGGGGTTGAGTTGAATCCTATTGTTATTTTCAAATATCTTCTCCCCTCATCCTCATTTGTTGACATTTGATATGCAGTGCCACATACTGAAACAACTCATTTTACCACCCAACTTTTGACTAGGTAGGCTTGGTAGTGGTTCTAGGTTTGTTCAGTATACCAGGACCAAGAGATAGTTTTAGGTGCCATTTCATGGCTAGCTATTTGTCCTTTTTATTCTGCCTTGAAACTAAAATATGGGCTACTAGTTCAGTGGGGTACATTAAAAATGATTCATGAATCAGAGTTTAAATCAACATATTACCAATATGTACAGAAGCAAGAAAATCTTTGCTGTTTAAGCCATGGAGATTGGGAGTTACTGCAATAGAATCTAAAAAAGACTAATAGATAAAAAGCTTAGAATAGTTCTTTTATTCCTCCTTTGATAAATGGTATATTCTCATAAACTTTTTGTGTAAGCTACTGTGCTATTTGAAACTGAACACTTTCTGTGAATCATCAAAACAGTCTATTAAGAAATATAACTAGTTAGCTGGTAACTTTGTACAAGTTACACCTGATCCAAAATATTATAAACAATTCATTTAATTACCAGCAGATCATCTTAATAGAAAACACAATGTGTAATCTTTCTTGTTTCTTGTTTCTTATTGGGTAATTCCTAACAACCAGATATTTGCAAGAAATGTAACTTCCCAACTTAGTAAGTAATAGCAGAAAATCTTCACAATGATGACAAAACTGTGTTTTTATTTTACATCTTTTTAATTTTAAAAGCAATGGGATGAAACATTAAAATAATTAATATGTGAGCAGGCTGAGTGACCATAAGCTTCATATAAAATCCTATAGAGCGCATTTAAATTACATACCTAATCATCATTGTAGTAAAAAATAATTCCAGCATATTTATAAAGGTCTGTTAAAAGTTTCCAATAAAAATATAAAATAAAGAAATGAAATTTCTGAATTTTAAGATACAGTTTCGGCATATGTTATGAGTTCAAGTCTTACCGCTGTAATTTCTCAAATCAAATTTATATTTACTAAAACTTACCATTCCCAAATCCTCAAAGCATAAAATCTTGCAGAAATATTCTTTTTCCTAGAAAAGGTTTAGGAATTAAATAATCTGCTTTACTGAATGCTCTAATTAACTGAATTTCACTTATCTGCAAATTATAAAAGAATAAAATTCTTAACCTCCATTCTGTTTATTGATTGTTCTTTATGAAGTCTGGTTTTCTCTTCTTGAAATGAGAATGTCATGATTATTAATTCCAATAATATAACTGTGCACAGAGTTCAAAAATTACAGTCTTGTAATAATACAAAAACTCTATCATTTATGTCAAATACTAATTTTGGATAAGACTTCACTTTACCACCAATTCATTTTCTAGTCTGTGAAGCATACAGTACATACAAGTAGTTCCTCTGTATGATTGCATGTGAACCACAAGACATAACCTCTGCTTTCTGTAGGCTTTTTATCCCATGCAGAGCGGAGCTGTAGGACCACTCAGTTGCATTCCCTCCTGAAGGATCCACTCGGAGAGCCACGCCTGTTAAGAAACTTGTTCCCACTCACAATCGCCACCCCCCACTTCCATTCACTTCTGACAGATGGTGGAGCCACCTCCACCTCCATTAGTCCTTTAGAGTTCTTCTCACCTACTTCAACTGCCTTTCGGCTAAACCCAGTACTTTCCAATTCTTCTCTTTGCAGTATTAGCTGCCATGGACCATTTGGTCTTTCGTCGAATGCCTTGAGCTTTGCTGATATCCTACACTGCACCTTCTCTTTCTTTATCTCAATAACTGCTCTGTGTCCATGTCCCCTCAGTGTGTCGTGCACTGGCATTCCTTAAGCTGGTATCTTCTCTCTTATCTTCTCACACATCCTCACCCATCTCATGGTTTACATTTCCACTTATCTACTAATGGCCCCCAAATAAACATTTGCCACCTCAATCTCTCCATGACTCATATACACAGATGACGTCCCACAGGCATCTCAAACTACAGATGAAATGACTTTAAAATGACTTATGGGGCTGAAATACTCTTCTCTTTAACTTTGATTGATTCTGTGAATATAACATGCTTTCTTTTACTCCAAATCCTTTGCTAATGTCAGTACCTCAAACCTTTTCTGACTCACACTCTCTGACTTAGTCCATCTACCAACTTGAATTCTTCCACAAGCCTTAACTTGAACCCAAAGTATGAATTTATAACTCTCTTCATTGCCATCATCACAATGTATCATAATAAAACTCTACATCCCTCATTAGACTGTGAGCCTTCTGAAGGTAAATATCAGAGCTGCACTATTTTCATTCATAGCTCCAAGACCTAGAAGAGTAGCTAGTGTTTAGGAACTGTTCCACTGTGTACAATGTATACACAGAGTGGCTGTGGGCTGAGACTCCAGGGCAAATGACCCAGGTCTTCCTGTGTAATTTGGGACGAGCTACTGAACCTCTTGATCCCCAGACTGTAAGTTGAACAGTTAATTTTTTGCAGCATTATTGTGAGAATTAAATCAGCTAATCTATAAAAAGTGTGCAAAATAAGTACCTGCATAAGATTTGCTAAATTGGCTATTTTTTTTTTGCTTAAAAATTATTTGTGTTGTGTCCATGCTACCCCAGTCCTTCAATAAATTCACTGAAAAGAACTTTAACCTAGTGCTGTGTATTAGAGTGATATAACCTGAGTAGGAGCACAAGAGAACCCAACTGTATTTTTAACCTCACCACACACTTTGTAATGCCCAGAGAGCAGAAAGTTTCACTTTTCCAAATTCTCTTTGTTCTTCCCTACATAAGCCTCCCTATTTTCTGCAAGGAAAGGCTTGATTGTGCTGCATCTGACTACACTTCATTTACTCTCATAGGGGTCCCAATCATTCCATACAACTAAACAAAAGATATGTGCTGTATTTTCAGAAGTTATTCTCTAAAAAAATTTTTTCTCACCAAATAGTCCAGAGGTGAAGTAGGAGCTCTCATTTAGACCTTAAGTAAAGGCCATGCATCGCCATCCAGCTTTGGATCTGAATTCTCCCATTGGGAGCCTGGTGCTGGCTTAGCAATTGATGTTCCCTGATTCATATTCTGCTCCTGTTTCTGCACAAAACAGGATGCCTTGGGGAAACTGACAGGGCAAGACTTCAGCATTTTTACAGCCTTGTCTGAATACCATTCTAAGAAAACTGATAATTACATTCCTAAAATGTGTCCACTTGGGGCCACACAAGGAAACTTGGCTTTTTATAGTCCTAGATTTAGAGTGCAAAGGTGATCGAGAGTGGACACCATAGCAAGTAGTTAAATAGAGAAACATGCACCGACAGAGGTCAGGGGGGATGATGAAGTCAGAAAAAGCTTCAGAGGAGGAAATACTCATGAGTTCCATAGATTTGGGAAAGCACACAAATGTTCTCAGGGGAGGCCTGCACAAAATCTCACAAAGGTTAAAGAGCAGGATGAATTTTAGGAAATAGAAGTAATTCTATATGTCTTCTCAGCTCACTGCAGTGAAAGCTGACTGTTGGTGACACCATTGGACTTTGGCTAGGCTTTATCCTACAATGAATGGAAAAGCCAGCAGAGAGGTTGAAGCACCTCCGTTGAAGTTTCAGAGTGATTCTGTAGAGGGAATGTGGTCTGAGAAAGGAAATGTACTTTTCCCAGCACGGAATTTGCTTCTAGAGAATGAATTGAACACTGAAAATATAAGGCTGACTTTTCCTTAGAGAAAAGGTAAATATATTAATTTATGATGCCATAATCACAAGCAAATAACTTGAAGACAGAGTACTCTAAACACAATTCTAATTTCATCGCCCCTAAAAATGAAACACACCTAACTAGCAAAACAGATACAATTTCAAGCCATTAAAATTAGAAATGAGCTCATGTTTAAGTTCAGTTTTATAGTCTTTTTATGTGAGTTTCGGAAAATCTAGTAGATTCAATAAAGTAAAATATCCCAGACACCTGGCATAATTAAAACAAGTGAACCAAGTGGTAAAAATATCTCTGATTGAGGCAGTTTGATGTCCATCCAGAAAGACTAGAGATTCTGGGGTCCAGAGTGTGAAAAAGTAGGAGGGCATGAGTGTGGCTTGCAGCAGAAATGAAAGATTACTCAGTGTGGCTCAGAGAAAGTTGCAGCCCTATCTTTAAAGGCAGGTTCTCTGATTCTTCAGTTGCCTTGATTTTATGTAGTTCCTGCATCTACTCTGTGAAATACCCAGAGGAAACTAGTTTTTATACAAATTAGCAAATTCAGGAGTGGAGGCAGCAGAAAAGCTCATGAAAGCCCTCAAATGCTTTCCCGTTCCTTCCTATTTACTAGGATAACTTATCCTATCCTAAAAATTGCCTTTTACTTGTTGGTCACGTTTGAGAGAAATTTCCTGAAGATTTCCACACCAGTTCCTTGTAAGTGATTCAGAATTGCTACATCTCCATTCTCTGTCAAAATGTCATCTTGCATTTATGCACCTAAGGGTCTTTAGTTCTAGTTAAGGAATACAGCTAGGTGATAAGTATATCTTTAACAAGTATTGTTACAAGATTCTTAAATTCATTTAAAAATTTCTTTTGAGATAGGGGTAGAGCTCAACGAATGGTGTAGTAGCATGTCCAAGGCCCTGTGTTTTACTCACAGTACTGAAAAAAAACTTTTCTTCCCACAGTGGAAGGACGAGTGATAGGAACTGCAGAGGTTCATATTATTAGGTGTTTTTAACTTATAACTTTTGCACACTGTGTTTCTGCCTCAAATGCGCAGTTTCCATAGCAACTACTATATCATCTGATCCTAAAGCTATTTTTAAGATGCACATAAATTTCTTAAGGGAAATATATCAGCCTCGCAAGTCACATTTCCTCCCGAAATCCACTCTGCTCCTAGTGACACCAGCAAGATTCCACTTTGACGAAGAATGTGCCTGAGCTAGTGTATTTGTGCATGTTCTATTGATTGATTGTACAGTGTACCAAAAGTAGTGCAAATACTGCAAAAGTAGTGCAAGTAGTACACATTTACTTCAAGTATTTTTATTTTTTATATTTGCGTAATGGTTTAACATTCAATTGACATATAATAAACCACATATTTTAAGTATAAAATTTGGTAAGTTGGACATGAAAATACTGTCAAACTACGACTGTATCAAGGTTGTATACCTGCCACTCCAAGCATTTTCTTATGTCTTTTACATTCATTCCCTCTCTCCATTCTCTAAACCTCCCACCAACAGTTCCCAGAAACCACTGGTCTGTTTTCTGTTACTATCAATTTGCTCGCAATTTCCAGAAATGTCAATGAATGAAATCGTACAATATGTAACTGTTTATGTCTGGCCGGTTTCCCTCAACAGACTTATTGCGAGATTCTCCCATTCCTAGTCATGTTTATAGCTCATTCTTTCATGTCGGTGCAGCAGTCCACCAAATGTACAGATCACAGCCACTCTTCCTTTATCCTTTCACCTGTTGATGGGCGTTGGCGCTATTGATAGTTTGGGACTATTACAAATAAAGTGGTTATGAACATTCACGGCCAAGCTTTTGTGTGGACATTTGTACTCATTTCCCTTGGGTAATTACCTAGGAATAAAATGTCTGAATTCTTTGGTAGGTATATTTGAATTTTTAACAAAACTTTTTTTTTTTCTAATTTATCCCATATATTTGCTTCAGTTTACATTCTCAAAAGAGTATGTGAGAGATTGCCACTCTTTTTGATCAATTACTTAGTAAAATCAAACATTTTCATTTTGACCACTCTAGTAGGTATGAGCTCAGACATCGTTTTCCTTTTAATTTGTATTGAAAGACCAGTGGTCCTGAAAACATTTTCGTGTGCTCATTTGCCATACATGTACATTCTTTGATACACTGTTTAAAAATGTTGCCCATTTTTAAAAAGCTGAGTTATTTATTTCCATATTGTTCCATTTTGAGAGTTCTTTACCCAGAAATCCTTTGTCAAATAAACAATTTGTAAGCAGTTTGAGGACAATCTGTTTCTGCTTTCATTATCTTGAAGATTTCTTTCAAAAAGCAGAAAACTAATTTTTATGTAACTAAAATTCCTACTTTTTATTTATAGATCACAGTTTCAAAGTTTTATCTAAAAATCTTTGACTCAAGGTTAAGCTTTTGTTCTGCTGTGTTTTCTACAGAAGTTTCAAAGTTGTAGGTCTTACAGTGAAGACTGTAATTGATTTAATTTTTGTGTTTAGGGATATAAATTATTCTCCAAGTCTTGCTTTAGTGGAATCTCACAAATTTTTATATATTGCCTTTCACTTTTGTTCATTTTAAGACATTCAAGTTCTCCTTGTGTTTTCTACAGAAGTTTCAAAGTTGTAGGTCTTACAGTGAAGACTGTAATTGATTTAATTTTTGTGTTTAGGGATATAAATTATTCTCCAAGTCTTGCTTTAGTGGAATCTCACAAATTTTTATATATTGCCTTTCACTTTTGTTCATTTTAAGACATTTTCAAGTTCTCCTTTTGATTTGTTCTTTTTCATTTTTTCATTTTTTTTTTTGCATTTTTTTCTTTGATTTCCCTTTTGATTTCTTTTTTTTTTGCCCTTGGTATTACATGCACAAATATTTCAGATAATTGTAATTTCTGGTTGAATTGACCACTTTCCTATTAGGAAATGAACTTCTTTATTCCTTACTTTGAAATCTATTTTGTCTAAAATTAATACAAATACTACAGCTTTCTCTTGATTGGCAATATCAATATATTTTAATATATTTTTATCTTTACATTTAAAATGGACTTCTTCAGGGCATCACACAATGTGTACATGAGAAGTTTAGGCGAGGTTTCTACTTGGTCTCACCAGGCCAAATGAAGATGTTGGTCATGCTGTGCTCTGGTTTGGAGGCTCTGTGAAGGAATTTTCTTCCAGACCAGTCAGAATGTTGGCAGAATTAGTTAGGTTATTGCTTGTAACTATAGGATGAGGCCCCTATTTCCTTGCTGGCTGTAATTCAGAAGCATCTTGCAACTTCTGCAGGCTGTTCTGATTTCAGATTCCTCACCTCATGACTTGCAGTCATTAAGTCAGCAGTGGATCTAATTTTTCTAATCCTTTGAGTCTCTCTAATTCCAGGAGAAAAATCTCTCTGTTTTGAGTTTAGTAATTAGATTAGCACATAATCTCTCTTTGTCTTATAATTTCACATAAATCACTGCTTTGGCATTTCACTATATTCACAATTTAAAGGATTAGGAAAGGAAGTCACACAAAATTGTAATATTTACCCACAACCACTACTAACATGAACATTAATGTAGCCAGATTTAAATTTATGATTTTGTTATTATGTTCTTTTTATTCCATTTGCCTCTTTTATATTTCTTTTTTTGTTTTGAATTCTTCTGGGTTGAACACATTTTTGTTACTCCATTTTAACTATCTTTTAATTATTTTATTGGTCTTCAGCTATAACTCTTTGTTTTTGTATTCTAATACTGCTTTAAGGTGAATAGCATATGCCATTGACCACTAAGTGATACTATAAAGTGTGATCTAAATATATGGTGAATGTTTACATTTTTAGAAACTGATTTCAGCAAGACACGTTGCCATTAATTCCCCTCAAAATATTCCCCTCGTGCTTCGAATACATTTAGTCCACGCTTTTTACAATTTTCTGAAGCAGTCCTCAAAGGCCTCTTTCTTGCAAATCTTTGCAAGGTGTGATGGGAAATACGGGGAACACTGCTGCTGAGTACCGTAAATTGGAAAGTCGGGCTCATAAAAATACTGCGAGGTGTCCTCAACCACCTTATTCACCAGATCTGGCCCTGTGTGGCTTCTGGCTCTACACCAAAGTCAAAATGACCATGAAAGGCTTTGAACTGATTCAGGACATCAAGCAGCCGCAGCAGCACAAGCAAGCTGCTCACGAGAGAAGCTTCCAGAACTGCTTCAGAACGTGGCAAGAAAAAAGGGATAAATCTTTTGAGCGGGGTAAATTGTAATGTGTCTCGTAATCCAATTTCTTAAAGCTAAACGTTCATTGTAGTTTCTATCCCACCTTCTCATCTGCCACATCATGGGAAGAACCTTCACAATAGTGTAATTATATTTCTTCTCAGGGCTATATATTCTTATTCCCGTATGTTTTACTTCTATATGTGATATAAGATCTTCACTACATGGTCACCATGTTTAGTTCAAATCAATTATTAATCAATTAATAAAAAGCTTTTATATTTACTCACAGACAATATTTCCAGGATTCTTCAAACCTTTACATACACCCATATTTTTCTGACATTGTTTTTCTGCTTCTTCAAAGTTTACCTTTAACCTTTCTTATAGAGTGGTTCTGCTGGAGGTGAATTCTTTAAGAGCCTATAGTATGAAACAGTTTTTATTACATCGCCTTCATTGTTGAAATATATTTTCTAAGGGCATAAAATTCTTCATTGTATTAGTGCTAGGGATCAAAGCCAGGGACACTAAACCAGTGAACTACATCTGCAGCTCTTTTCATTTTTGTTTTCAGACAAGATCTCACTACATTTTTCACCCTGGCTTTGTACTTAGAATCCTCTTGCTTCAGACTTCCCAGGAGCTGGTATTACAGACATGCACCACTGTGCCCAGCCATCAGGCTCCTTAAGACAGTGTGTTTCTTCTTCCTTATCAAATTTGGAATCTTTGGGTCCTTTATTTCTTTGGAAAATTTCCCAACACACAATCTTTCATTCATACTTTGTAAAACTGTCTTATCACAGAGCTGTCTGCAATTTTCCCCACTTCTATAGTATTTTTCTTTGCTATCTTCTTCTACGATGTCTAATTTGTCACTAACCTCATCAAACATATATACATATATATATATATATAGTTTTATATATATAATTATATATATTCTAAGATATCGTATACATACATATGATGTTTTAGAATAGTAAATCTTTCCTTTAGCTTCTAAATATTTAGACTATAGTTGTAACAACTGTTCTAAGCTCCTTATTTGCTAAATTCTGAGCTACTTTCATTTCTTGATTTTTCTCCTCATTATGGGTTTCCTTTCCTGGTTCTTTGCATGCCTATAATTCCCTGACCAATGCCTAACTTTGCAAATTTTACTTTGTTATGTAGTATTTTTGTATTCTAGTAATATTTTCAGTTTTGTTTCTGGTATACTGCTAAATTACTGGGAAACAATTTGACCATTACTTTTAAGATTTCTTAGGTGGAATGAACACAGCAGTTAAGGTTAATGAATCCCCACTTGAAGTGAGACCCTTCTTCTGAGCTCTTCTCAATGTCTTATGAATAATTAGTTTTCCCAGTTTCGTTGGTAGTAACAGCTGTTATATGCAGCTCTGTCTGGGCTCCTGCAATTTTCTCTCTAGCTATTTCATGTGGTTATATTTTTAGTCTTAGTTTTCACATTCATGTGCTGCTCTGTGGTCTGTGGAACACTGAAGGTTCTCTCTCTCTCTCTCTCTCTCTCTCTCTCTCTCTCTCTCTCTCAGCTTTGGTAACTCAGCCACACTTCCTCTTCATTTCAGTTCATCTCCTCAAATTGCAAATCTGTGTGGCTGAACTTGGGGTGCCTGCTCTGGCCACCCCTGGGAAACTCAGCAACCACCTTAGTCAACATAGAGTAGCCTTATCTCTTTCCAGTTTCTTGGGATTTAATATTTGCAGAAGCCTGATATCCAGCATCTTGAGAAATAGCACCTAACATTTTGTTTCTTTTAAAAAACTGCTTAAGGTAGGAGGGTAATCCCAACCCTTTATCCACCTTGTCTAAAAAAAAGGGGCCAAGTAATTTCAAGGAGTGATAGAAAAATACAGTGAATGTTTACATTTTAAAGCATGCATCACAGTAGAGAACACAGCCAAGAATGATGAGATAAGTGTGCTTGAAGCAAAGGAGAGTGTTTTGAGGGAGATTAATGACAATGTGTCTTTTACTATAATAATTTGTAAAATTAAACATTCACTGTACTGTTTATCGCACCTGCTATATATTTTAAGACTCCAGTGGAATCAGTTCTTCAAATTCTGAAGCACACGTGTGATACGAAAAAGTTGACTGAATCGGATAACTAAAATATTAATTTTTACAGAAACTGCCCTAACTATGATGATTACAACTTGTGTCTGTTCCATTCAAGAATAACATTTTTATGTTGTCTTACTTAGAGGAATATTTCCCATAGCTGAGAATCTCCTGGTTTTGACATTTATCATACATGTAAAGTGGTAAATTGTAAATTCTACCCCCTCTCATATTTTCAATAGTAGTTATAACTTGCCAGATACTCTGAAAATAGTTCATCCAGATAGAGGATTTCATAGATTCAAGTTAAGTCCGTTACACTAAGGCACAAATATTCACCATAAGAATAATGAAATTATGTTGATCTAACTAGTACAGAAAAGTGAGGAACGTATAGAAACAAAACTTACCTTTCTTGTAAATTATGCTATAATTTCCATATCCCTTCTATTATTAAGGACATTTGGATTCTTCCTAGGTTTTAGCTATTTAAAAAATGGTATAATGCATATCACTGTAGGTGTTTCTTGGTACATTGCGATGCACATTGACAGGTGGTATACTTAGGAAGATAATTCCTGTGTCACATGCTACAGATATCTTTCTATAACACCAAAAATGTTTGTGCCAATTTGTAGTCATCATCGGTGAACAGGATTTCTGCTTCTTATCCATACTTACACTTAATGCTTTCCATTTTCAAATTTTACAATGCCAGAAAACTGAAAACATTTATTTCCATTTATTTTCTCAGTGCAACTATTGTATTCTTACCTTTTGAGCACTATGGATCCAAAATTAATGAAGACAGTATGCCCACTACCTACCTAGGAGAAGGCAACAGACAGAGATATATAGCATTAGTATCAAATACAATAAATAAAATTCACTTTCATGCTAAAGAGTTGGAATGAAAGCAATATATAATATTCATGGTCATGATATACATTTAGCAATACATAAGATATTTACCAACAGCATCCAGTTGGATAATAGCAACTCTTAATTTAGCCCCAGGTTTAAAATTAATGACTATGTAAAATAAATATTCCTGGAATTAGTTTTTGTGCACACAGGTGTGTGTGTGTGTGGGAGAGAGAGAGAGAGGGAGAGAGAGAGAGAGAGAGAGAGAGAGAATTCTTTTATGGCTAAATAGGGAAGTCTAAAGACTATGTCCAACTTGTTGAAAGTTCCCTTTAGATCTGCTCTAGAATTTATAGCAGATATCAGATAACTATTTTAGCAAAAGAACAACAGTAAATGGTTTAGTCTTTGTGAGCCATGAATGCTTTGTTTCAATTACTCAACTCCATCTCATAGTGTAAAAGCAGCCTCACACCATATATAAACAAATGGGTGTCTCTGTGTTTAACACTTGAATTACAAAAGCATTCTGAAGGCCTGATTTGGTCCAAGGGTGCCCAAAGCTTGTGATCTAAGATGTGAAAATTTAGCAAAAAGGCAAATGGTCCAAGGAGACTGTTAGTTTAAGATAATGTCACTTTTTTTTTTTTACACTTGAATGTAAATGAAGGATTCCAAAGCAGTTTAGGACAGAGTAGAGAGGAAGGAGAAAGAAGGAGAAAGATTTTCTCAGGCAGAGGACAATCTCATCTATATCTGGAATTTACCTCAGGCCTATACTAGGGCAGATGATTCAGTGAAATTTCCTATTTCCAAAGCCAACATGTAACTGTGTGTAATGACAATACACAGTACTGAATGAAAGACCTTCCTAGCAGGAAGACCAGAATGCTTGCATCTTAACTGGTGAAAGAAGATGGTAGTAAGTTTAGCCCCTCAGGTCCAAAATGTTCACTAAAATTGTATTGCTAAAATTGTAAGTATTCAGGGATCTTCTTTTACATTTACCAGCTAAGAGTTTCTTAGTTCTTTCCCATTAGGAAATATAGAGTGATGAGGCAGATTGTTAAATAGGAATGTTGCTAAAAGGTAGTACTAGAAAAGCACATCAGTTTCAGTGTATAGAAATGGACTAGATCTAATAATCCAAGAGTATTTCAGTGGAGACAGTAGAATCTTCTCTCATCTCTAATATTCCCAGTGAATAATTAGCAAAGTGAAAAGAATCATCTCACAATATTTAAAATTTTAAGAGCTAAAACTAATTAAAAGCTTCCAGGATGTACCTCAGTGGCACCACACCTGCCTGGCAAGCACAAGGTCCCAAGTACAATGCCTGGTATGAAACAAAGCAAAACTAATTAAAAGCCAGGTGTGTGCCTGCCAAACATTATTCCTAACAATGTAATGAAGTACACAATATAATTATCACCCTATTTTATAGATAGAGAAACTGAGGCATAGCAAAATAGCAAAACTAAGTAGTTTGTCCAAGGGTACACAACTGGTAAGTACTGGAGCTGGAATTCAAACCAAGACAGTTTCTGAGAGAGCTGCTGTAGACAAACAGGGCACTAAGGAGACTATCTCATTTGTTAATTTTTGTCTTTCTCCTGTTCACATAGTATATATTCAGAGCTTTTAAATCAGAAAAAATTGATCTTTGAAAAGATCAACCCATAATAGAGAATGGATGCTTGAAAGGCACACAAAAGGGAACCACATTCCGTGTGTGTTACCAATCCAAAGCAAAGATACTTGCCTCTCGGGCAGAATAACTTGCAGGTTTTTCCAGACCTTCTTCCAAACTTTCTCCTCATCCTCTGGCAAATGGCCTTTCCTTCCTCAATGCTTGCTAATCACCTTGTTCCTCCTTGTGCTCATGTG